>NC_092082.1:20619318-20928977 GCF_043229965.1 Drosophila suzukii | reverse complement strand
TATAATATACATAATATTACTTACAAAATACAAAAAATGCCTTTGTTTAACCATTCAATCAGAGATAAGAACCTAGATGACAGATTTAGATGATAGATAACTAGTGTAGGCAGGCTGGTTTTTGTAACGTTACCTAACCCTTTAAAAATGGTTCTTATTATTCTTTATTTTTATGTATCTCTTATCCCATTAAAAACAGGTATTAGTATTTTATTATATAAGTAATATTATTTCCGCTGTTTAAATACAATACGACAATACCAATGATAGTAGAATGATACATTATAATATAAAAAGACATTATATTGGTCTTTGACTATACAAATACAATACGAATTTTAAATACTACAATTAAATAATATTAAAATAGCCTTAAAGATAAAACATTTCTTAAATAAAAAAGAGTAATTGTTTTCCCCAGTGTACAGAAACGGATGCCAGTGATGAGATGAGAGGACAGCAGCTGGCCGAGAGACATTCATTAGCATTAATAAACATTTTGTATGCTGCCAACTAGAGCACTGTGAAAAAAGAGTGGTATCTTCCTAACGTTCGATATTCATCTGTGCCATTTGGAGCCACGTTCTTGACCAATTTCTCCAACTGTACCCACTTCCTTCCAACAATCTGCCACAAAATGAATGAAATTTTATTAACTTGGCCCCCAACCCCCCGAATTGATTAGGAAGGTCCGATGGGAGTGGTGGAAACGTGAAGCTGACAGAGCAGTAAAATTACTTTTTAACTCAAGGCCTGAATTCGAAACTTGAACTACACTGATAACCGATGACTGATAAATGATTCATGAGCTGCGGCTTTGTGCGTTTATTGCATAAGTTAAGTCATTATTGGTCTGTCTTCGAAGTTGGGGAATTGGATTTGATCTACAAACACAAACGAGTGAGTTAGTCATGAGATGATGTCAACGATTATGGAGTGCTTCTGGCCGAGATTTGAGAATGAGATATAAAGTGAGATAAATTGAAAACGACTGGGAATAGCTGAACTGTTCTTTAAGATGTGGTCAAGAAGTTTAACTTGAAAATAAGCTTATCTTTAATGGCCCAGTAAGCCAGTTCATTGAACAATTTTATATGCGAAGCCTAACAAATCAAATTGGGAAAGAAGTTGCCACTTCTACTTTATGTAGTTGGATTTTCTTAAGTTTTGCCCTATCCTAAACTGGGAAAAATTATGATAAGTGCTTGCCAGTTGGAGGCAATGCATCAAGTGTCAGCTGGCGGAAAAGCAGTGCTAACTGGCGTCGGAACTAATGGATAACCCCACTTATGCAACCCAACTGCGCTGCGACTGTACCTAACACATAAAAACAATGGCATAAATCTCATGAAAAAGGGAGAGTCGCGCCTTGTGTTTGTTTTCAATAAATTTTCGGGAAATGGCCGCCAAGCAAATTCAACACCCGAGCACAAGTGTAATTAATATTTCAGAGCCGAGCATTTATCAAACAAAAAACTAACCAAATTTTGGAAAGTTGCCCCCGTCCAAACGGAGAGCCCAAACAATTAATGGCACACTCTAACTTTTGAGGCCCTCGGGTCCCAAAGGCAAGACAATAAACCCAGATCTTGGGTTGGGGGCGAGGTGGCTCGTAAATGAAGGCGTTGCCCCAAACCGAAGAAAAGCCCAAGTCGAGCTGATAGACAATCGCGGTGCACCGCAAGCACGGTAGCCAGTTCCCCAACCATCCTCCTCCCAAATGCATCCATATGTACATATATTGAGACCCCGATCGGAGGTTGGGGGCCCATCGAAGCCGGCTGCGATTAGTGTAGCAATCATAAACTGACCAAGGGGTGAGGCTCGTCTGCGGTTGCCCCGATATTAAGTTCACTTTTCGAGTGATTTACGAGGAGGTTGAGATACGATGTCGCACTCCAAGAAACCTGGGTTAGGTTTGCTAGAAATCCACTCCTAATTAAAATGATATATTTAAATAAATCAACACCTAAGTATGTTTAATCTTAATATATGTTGTTTATTTTATGTATGAAAAATGAGGGATATTTACAAATACATGCATACATTATTTTAATCTATTTCTACTCTATCTATAAGCTTTATGAGGAATGGACACAAAATCACTAAAACTCATTTTATTTATTTTTCCTAACATCCATACCATTAATACCATTTCCCTTATATGGACATCTTTGTCTGCCTTATAATGTTTTTACTGTATTTGCTTGCGGTCAGCAAAAGCAAACAACCTCACCTTGCACGACACAAACAGAAAACAGCACAATCACAAATCGAGACGGGTTCCTCTAACAGATTGAGGAGATTTCCATTCGCAGTGCCTTCGAAAATCCCCACGGGGTCCGCACTTACGGGGCAGAGCGAAGGAACCCACAACAGAAACCGACCAAGAACCAATAACACATCAGTTTCATTTCGGTCAGCTGGTCATTTATCTGCTTCTGCTGATGCCTGAAGAACCGAGAACCAAGAGTTGAGAATCGTACTCATACTCGTACTCACACTCGTATATCTTTAATGGCATATTCATCAGTCATTCGTGATAAAATCGGTGAGCACTCACAATGGGCCAGGTTCTTCTGGGCCCCTTTCACGAGTCTGGGTCTTGAGTTCCGTCTGGTCTTTTGGTCTTTTGTCCGGCTCTTCGAATTCGTCTTCACCTTCGGCCGGCAAGACGCAGAGTCATTTAGTTAAGTGGCAGTTGATTGGAACCAGTCGGAGCTCAGTCTGTGTCCCCTTTAAGTCGCTGACTTTGTCTCGCTGCCCACGGATTTACACTCGGAGTTTAGCATAATAATTTTGGGTCCAGCTGAGCTCTAGGGGCTCACAGTGTGTATCCGAGTATCTATAGGCCCGAGTATCGGCTGTTGCCCAAAATTACTGTCATTAATGAGTTACAGATATTACACTTTTATAGCCGACAGACACGCTTATCCACTCTAATCGTGTTCGTCTATTGATTCGCAGTCAGGTCTCAAGACCCCAGACCCCAGACTCAAGACCCAAAACCGAAAACCGAAGACCCAACCACTTCCACAACCGCTTTTCTGGCCCCGACTCTTTCTTTCGGCTACTGTTTGCTGGTGATGACTGTTGCTCTTGTTTTTTTTACTGACAGTGGTGCAGCTATTGTTAAGTAAATGCCTTGCAGCAAAGGCTTCGTCATTATGCACAGTGGATGTTATTATACTGTCAGAATGAGATACTTCTATTTATAAGAAAGGGGAAGTTAAGGTTATATCGGTATTCCCAATCTTTTTTACCCGTTAAGGCCTTAAGTTAAAATAATCCATTTCATTTACAATTGCAATAATATCATATATCACTATATCATATTAAAAACAAAGAAAATATTAATTTATTCATAATTTAAATGTACGGTCTTGTTAAAATCACCGAAAATAAGTTTTAAATGTTTTTTCTGTAAGTCAAATATTGTAATATCATATATCATAGAACCTTCACATAAATGGGTTTTTCATTTAAAATATATTTTTTCTTTTAAGGAACCACCTGTAATACTTCCATAATTTTAATAGTACCTTATATTTCCGATACGACCCACTGTGCATCGTCATCGCCCATCATCATCAACAACTTCTTCGTCACCCGTCATCGAAATCGAGCCCAAACTCGAGCGCTCCAATCGCCAAGTCTTTAGCTCTCCAATCGATTCCGTGGCTACTGTTTTTCTTTCTAGTTCATCCAATTTTAAGTTTCGTTGCTGTTATTCTCGATTGTTGTCGGCCAGTTGTTGTGTTCGCCTTGGGCCATCGCTTGTCTTCTAATAGGCTTCTACCGCACCGCAGCGGACTGTGTTGTTTTGTTGTTTTGTTGTTTTCTCGGGCCGTCTGACTTTCCGCCTGATTGATTTTCAGCTTATGGATCTAGTTACGGACAGTGGTTCTTAGCCGGTTCGCGCATTATCTACAGTGTTGCTGTGCTGTTGCCTTCGTGGCTGATTCCTTTAAATTACTTTAATTGATGGCATGCTGGCAATTGCCGACCATCCGAGGGATCCGCGGGAGCTGAGGGCAGCCGGGTTGCTGGATTGCTGGATGGTCGGACAGTGGAGCAGTCGAGGCAATCAGCTTCGATCCCCAAACCCCAGACCCCAGACCCCAGACCCCAGATACCCGGCTCAATGGTTTCTTTTCATCGCACTCCGATCGCAGGCTGTCGTGCATGAAATCGCTCTCGCATAAAGATCGGTTCGGATCGATCGGATGGATCGATGGAACGATCGATGTGCTCCAATTTTGAAGGCCCCATCTAATGCACCGCTCTGCACAGTTTCCAATCTCTTTGGACCCCAGCAGCTGATTAAGTGATCTTGTCTAGTTGACTGATTTTCGATTCTGATTTTGCTCATTCTCTTTCTCCGTTTCTGATCGGCTTGAATTGACACGAAGAAAGCGGTCGTAGAATTATCACCGGTGATTCGGCTTTATAGACTGGTAACGCCGAATTCGGGGCAATTTGAATTTCTCCCGGTAATCTTCTGCATCAATAGATCAAGAGAAAACCATATATAAAGGGGTCTTAGTAGGTAATCTTATCTTAAAAGTTAGCCAATGAGTTCTGAAAAATATTTAATTGTTGGTATTATTGAATATAAACATTCGTAAAACAAAATCTGATATTTTCTTAATAATACTTACTAACATAACAATAAAGAATTTATTTTTATAAAAAGATACATTTCGGTTTTATTGACAGAATAAATAAAAAAGTAACTTAGTTAGGCATGCCCTCTAGGGAATAATGTATTTAAGGCTATAATCTTGTCAAGATGTTCCTGGAACATCTTAAGTTCCCTTAACTGGTTTGGTGTTTTCGAGAACCACGAAAATAAGATCTCGCCCCACCGGAAAGCTACACACTGTCCTTTGTTTTTCAGCTTTTTGTTATTCCGAAAATATTACCTTTTATTCATATGTAGCCTCTGTACAGCCAAAGTAGTTTTCCAGCTCATTAAACCCGGGCATTTCTGGATTGGAGTCATCGCAAGGACCCATTCACCAGCTGTCAATCTGATGGGTGGATTCAGGGTAGTGACGAGGACCGATCCTGGCCCAACGTATTCATTTATGCTCGCCCAGTGCGATGTATGTACATTGTGGTCGTAAATCAGGACCCCACAACGCTGACACCTTTTTGTCGACAAGTCGACAAGGCATAGCAAAAGTTAATAACATGTAGCCAGCGGCAAAGGGGCACTTCTAATTTGTGCCAATGAAAGGGATAATAAAACTGGATATGGAACTGGAACTGGAAGAGGAAGCGGGCTGAAGGACTTGTACCTACTGTACCATTACCATTCGGCAAGGACAATGACAAAGGCAAAGGCAAAGGCAGTGCGCATATCGAAACCGGAAATAGTCGAACCAAGTGCCTGGCAACCGACTGACGCACTGACACACATTTCGCAAACAAAGGACAAAGGACACTGGAAAAAGGAGTTGAGTTGAGCTCAGTCGAGTTGGCAGTGCGGCGCATAAAAAAGGGAATTGAGCAAAATAAAAAGCTCAAATAAAATGCTTTGTCCATCGGCGGGCAGGGAACAAAGCCTAACTAACCGCCTGTGGCGGAACAACCACCCTTAATGGCGGAAGGACATGCAGGACAACCCAGATGCCGCCTGGCAACCGCTGCTGCTGCTGCAAAAAAGCCAAACAAGAAAGAACCCTCCAGTCAAAGGTCGCGACTGGGAGGTACCTGGTACTCACTGTACTTCCTAAGAAATACATAGCTCATTTTTATAATAATAAACTTACATAGAGTATCCTTACAGGACTCAGAACTGAATATCTTTTCGGAAGTAGCTTGATATTATGATGATATGTTCTAAACAAAGCTTGCTTCAACTCTATATACCCGCTCTCCATCAAGAATTCCAGGTATAATAAAAAACACTCACAAGGACCAAAGGAGCCGAAGCAAGAGATCATAATAATGGGAAATCTTGAAAGCCAAGGATACGCGGCAGGATACCTGCCAAGTCCTGTTTCCCCAGCCCCAGCCCCAGGACCAAAACCGGAATGCGTAAGGCGATTGCATCATAAATTCTGTTGATGCGGACCCTACCATATATAAAGTGAATCATCCAACCGAGCCGCTTCAAATGCAAAAGGAATGCCCAAAGAAAATAAATAAAAATTAACCCATTTGCATATTATTCAGTGAGCGGGCGAGAAAAGGACTCAGCCTCGGCTGACAGGCGGGGTTAAGTTGAGATCCCAAAGATTTTCTAAAAGCGTGCAGAGGTGGAATCATACAAACAGAAAGGATTCACTGACAAAGGATGAACTGGCACATACTAAAATAAACATTTTCTGTTGGGAATATGGATCCAACACGAAACAGTGGGTACTTTATAATGTTAATATAATGATAGTTAAAAAGTTATGCTCATAAAAATATATTTTCAGACATTTTAGCTAGAAGATATATCGAGCCATTAAGAACATGTTTAAAATAAGGGACAGTGTAAATCTTATAAAATAAATATATTTATGACATGTTACTCATTTTAAAAATAAAATCCCACTTATAGAGTAACTTAGGATTCTCGAACCTTTATTTTTCTTACAGCTTACAGTATATCCTTCGCGATCTGAGAAAGGAGTCTGGGGAAAAAGGTTGACTGTGTGCGTGGCGTGATTAAGTGATGGACATGTATGGACACATGCAGCGTTATGTTTAGCATACACAAACGGGCTCCAGGAAGGAGGGGGTTCGCATGTAAATATGTGGGGGTCGCAATGGCGGACGCCCACCGGCAAGTCCTTGCGCTTTTAATCATAAATAACAATGGACACATGGCGGCAGGGGCCCGGCGTTTAGCTTCATCCAACAAAAGCCTTCCGCCCGACAACACGGAGTTACCCTCAGCCGGTGGCCGTGTTGACCAAGGATATACTCGTACCCAGTACTCGAAAACATAGGGTTATATATTATTTCGCAAGAATTTAACTAAACGGTCCCAAAATAAACATGCTACTTGTAATTTGGTAAAAATTGGGAAGTCAAAAAGCACCAAAACCCAATTAAGAAATTAATTTAAATACGAAATACTGTTTATAAGGCTGGATTTCAAATTTTTCTTATTCCATACCTTTGAATTCAATGAAAAAGTCATTCACCGGGTATCCTTTAGTCGAAATACAGAATCCTGCATTCTTTCCTGTTTTTATTAGGTATCTGCGCGGGTGTGCGAGTGTGCTTGCCTGTTGATAATCCTCCGTCCACTAACCGAGGACCCCTCCACACGCCCTGTTGCCAGGCGCTTTCATTTCCGCCTCATGGACGCCAAACATGCCACTCTCATTCGGCCTGTCCGTCCGTCAGTCTGTCCGTCAGTTTGTCCGTCCGTCAGTCTGTCCGTCCGTCCGTTGCGCTTCATGGGCTGACCAGGACCGGGGGACCCCGCTAGTTGGGTGTCCGTGTCAGTGTCCTGTTCAATTTTTTTCGCCCGACTCCGCTCCGACCAAAACCAAAACACTGCGCAGTTGCCGCCCGAGGCGGTTGCTCTGTGTGCGGAATTTTGATATTAATAGCCTTGGACAGTTTTATAAACGCCTTTCGGGGTTAACATGCTCAAGTGGTATTCATATTTTCCACTGACCGACCTGTCACTATTGTGTGTGTCAGAACGACCCCAGTAGAATGTGAAAATAAAACGCAACCGAGGAGAGGTCTCTATTGGATCGGATCGGATTGGATTGAAGTGAAGTGGTGTGGGCGGGAGTAAGTAATGGGAAATATGTAGGTAACGAGTACATAAGCAAGGCACTTAATGTGGCTTTAACTTAATACAATGGATTTCCACACTACAGAGAGAAAACTAGCAAAAGTCATAGATGGACAAACTAACTACTAATACTTTTAATAACGTTCAATTTTAATTTTTAAAATGTTGTGTTATATAAGGCACAATAATAATACATAATTTGGGAGCTTTTATGATTACTTACGCACTACTTTTTTTGTTATTAAAAAAAGTCAGAAAGTTATTTGCTTAAAAAGTTATTGTTGAGTACAGTAGCTCCTAAAGCATGTAAACATAACAATTAAACTAAAGAAATATGATAAAGTTCCCTCTAGTGCTGTATTTTCCTTAAAGTTTATTATCCTATATATTTCAAAAAATATAATTAAATATATCTTTACGAACTCAGTTGTATAAAATGTAAGCCCTCTAGGCAAGTCTGTTAAAAACACTTTCATCACTATAATTAGTATTTTTCATTCACTTTGGTTAGGACTGATATCATCTTTGATAGACCAACCTCCCTGACAACCAGAATGCTGCAGGACCGGTTGTTGTTTTAAGGGCTTACGACAAAGATCAGCTCTTGAACTCCGCCACAACATATGTAACTTCTCAGGATTTCCACGGCAACTTTCCGCTCAGGGCTTCGGGATGGAGTTTCCTTGACGCACTGCGCAGTTTCCTTGGGTTTTCACCCTCCTTTGATTGAATTCAAAGCTGGATTACAGGGGGAAGTACAAAGCGATGGGATTCTGTTCTGGAGGAGGGTTGCTTCGAAGTTAAAGACAATCGCAGTTTTCCTTATTGCGTCGCAGCTGAAACTTCGAATAGCCATTTTCCCGATGGGAGTTCCATTTGGGTGGAAAACTGCAAGCTCTGCCGGTGGTACAGTCATCCCTGGCACGGTGCGTCCGTGTTCGCTTCCTTGCTTCCTTCCTTCCGGCCCTCCGCCTTCCCACCCCGCCCCTTTGCTCTGCCACTTCCTTGCGCGTCCTGCGCAGCATAAATTACGCAATTCACTTTGGCGTCCTTTTTTCATACCCTTTGTTCGTTTAGCAAATAGAGTATACTCAGATACAATACTTTCAGATACTTTGACTTTTGGTTTTGATGGTGTATGGTGTATGGGATGAACATAATGATGAATTTGTTATTGATTAAATGTTAGTAACATTATTTTCCTTGTTCCAAAACTATATTTTATAGATATTCTTATAGATATATTTTTTTAATATACAGATAGAATTTTGACGTTCTAATTTTAATTCAAAATGTTCTTAAAAATATAACGAAATTTCTTAAGATGAAAATGATTTCATAGTGCTGAAATCAAGATGAATTGGCGATATTTACATTGTATATCTCAAGAACTAAACTGTTAGTCCATTCAGTAGTATATACTTATTAAAAAGTTGTTGAATATACTCAATTTAACATTTCTCTTCGCACCTTCGTTCTAATATTGAGATAATTGATACCAAAATATACGTATTCGGTTTTTAAGAACGAATGTTCTCAAATCAAGAACAATGTTCTTGGATATTTCACTCCTTGTAGGTACTTCAATTGCGAGAAGTTCAACGTTATTTTAAGATTTTCCATTTCATAAAATCAGTGTAAAGGGTATTTCGGAGTAGCATAGCCCCTGAAAATTTAACAACTCCTTTTTTCAGCTTTTCCATGCCGCTGTTTGTTTGCAGCGACGCAGTTTGTGCTTATGATTTATGTGCCGCGCGTAGCGATGACACACACACACGCACGGCGAAAGGACACTGCTGCAGTTGAGTTGAGCACCCCCCACCAAAACCACCCATTTGCCTTAACCACCTCCTCCAGAATTTTCAAGAATTACACGCAAATTGCACGCAACACGCGAATCGGGCGAAGTGGTCGCGTATGGAAATGACGCGGGAATGCCACTCATGCGTTCCGTTCCGTGGGCCTGCATGTGCGATAGTTCTGTCACAGGCCCCGTATCCGGCACTCGGAACCCGGAGTCCACAAAACAGAGAACGGGGTAGCGGAGAACGGAGTCCGGAGACCACAGTCCGGGCCAAGAACTCCCCATCCTGCCCCCAAAATCCGTGGCATTAAGTCATGCGTCATCCTTGGCAGGGACATGCGTGTAAGCCGGTTATCGCCCGAAAAGCCTGCCAGCAGCAGGACACTTTAAATATCTTTATGCATACCATAAATATGTTCTTAAATGCTAATCCTTAAATACGGCCCCCAAGAGCCCAAAGAAAGGCGTCACAGTCCAAGGATATGAGTCAGCCTAGAGTTCTAGGAGAAACTCTAGGAAATGTTGCGGTTGTGGTAAATAGATGGGCGATCAATCAGTTGAAGCGGTCAGGCTTTCAGGAAATTTTAAAAAATGTTTTGGAAGACATAGGGCTTATTTTTTCACAACAACATTTACCCATTCTTTTTTCAGTAAGAATCAGCCGCCCTTGTAAATCCAAAATTTATTCAAACCTGTTAGTTGATTGGTAGTCATTTGTTAGAGCCCAATTCGCGTTAAAACGCTTTGCTTGTTCTGTTGATTGACGGAAATTGGGGAAAACCAGTTTGATACCCATGAGAAGACCCCATAAATGGCTTTACAAGATGGCATTGACTTCTCTTGATTAGTTCAGAGAGCACATGTAAAGCGGTCTTTAAGATACAAAAGATGTGGTAAACATTAGAATTCCATGTTTTTTTACGATTTTATATGTTTTTCCTTATCTCTTTTAATGTTTGTAGAGTACCTTAAAGTTGGGCTGGCCTCGCTGACCTCAGCATCAGCTGGTTGAAAATTGCAATATTTTATTTTTCATTTTTTATCGCTCAGTTTGTTTTTTCTGCTCGGCATTGTTTTGACAACTTTATGGGGGAGGGGGCGAAAACATTTAATATATGGCGCCGAGCGTAGCCGCAACTCACTTTTTAATCACTTTTCATGAGCTTTTAATTACACACTTCTTGTTTGGGTTGTGTCGGAATGAAATTTATGGAAAACCAAACGCATAAAATGCTTAACAAGCTCCTGCTGCCCGACCGCAGGACATACACACACGGGCAGATATGCGAGTGTATGTGCAGATATAAAATGGAAAAAATGGTCGTATGTGTGTGTGCAAAAATAAAATAAAAATATCCCCACTCATTTCCGTTATAATAATGTGTGAAAGGATATTAATTATGAAACAAGCGAACGGCAGGAAGCTCGGCAATAAAAACAGCAAGCGACAGGAACACCATGCGTGACCAACAATAACAACTACAGGAACATCATACTATATGGGGACTCCGGTATATTGTATTTTATGGGAGTTGGTGGGGGTACACGGAGAGAAATTACCAGTCATCATTGGGGACACACGTATAAATATAAATATTTAAACATTTATGGCACTCTGTTAAATTATGCCTTAAGGATATTTATGTTCGACCCTAAAAACAATTCAAAATTCTGAGCTCTTATCACTTAAAATAAATACATTTTTATAATTTCAATAAATATTTTTGCACTTGCCTAAGTTTGTAAAATCAATATAATTCCATGAAGAATTTCCATAGATACTCCTAGAACTTAGCACTCAAACAAATACAATTATATCATTTGAAAAAGTATTTTTCCACTTCTCTAGTGATGTAAGATCCATTACAAACATATTTCCATAAACAATTATATTATTATTATGTTTTAATTATATTACTATTTCTTTTCAGTGTGGAGTGGGCGTTGATGGTGGGTTAGACGAGGTGAGTTGCGCCGAATCGCGTTGAGTTGGGCGTAGCGGAAACGGGAGCAACATGTGCAACATGTCGAACGGAAGTGTCGGCCATATTCCGCACACAAGCACACACACGCACAACCACCTAAATAGGCCCACGTCGCACACACACAAATAATGAGTCCTGGCCAAGTAGATTTTTATGTAATGTCGGTCGGTTATTGCTTTCATACATTTATTTTATTTCATTTACCCAAACCCCCGGGACAAACGCCCACCTAGGCAAGCGGATTAAATACATTTGAAACTCCTATCGTATACTCTTAATTTTAGGTTTTTAAATATTTTTAGATAATCTTAATTTAACAAAGTAATTCAATTTTGTAAGCCACATTTGTGTTAGATCAAAAATTGGAATAAATAGAATAAAAATTATCTTTTAACATGTTTTTATAATATTTTTAAGCTAATTATTTTTAAAATAATAATAAATAATTTTTTTTTAATAATTAAATTCCTAATTTATGTAATAATCTTGGCATATAAAATATTTTTGTGTAGGTACTTTAGTAAACAGTACAATACCCACATACTCATATTTATTAATCCTCTCTAGGTCTTTTTTAGGTTGGCACTTTAGGACCTCTTATCCCTATAAAATTAATTATCGCTAACATATTAGTTATCCCTACAGGAAGAGGACATCCCAGTGTCGTAGTTCCAGCTATTAGGTTCCACATTTTTGTCCTGCACTTCACATCCAGTCATCGGAGTCAGTCAGCCAGCCGGTGGCCCATTCAGCCAGACATTCGGGCATTCATCCAGTCTGCCAGTGACAGGACCCTCTGCGGCGGCAACTGTCGTCCATCAGAGCCGTGCGTCAGTTGATCACGTTGCCGCTCCACGTGACGATGACAGGGCCGCCGGAATGCCACGCCCCCATCCCAAACTCCACGGCCATCCGCCCACGGGCATGTCCTGCGGCTCCTGCGTGTAATTGCCGTTGTAATGTCGCCCGACGCGAATATAATTGCTAAAATGTTGCATAAACCGACAGACGTGCCAATGGCCAATGGCCAGAGCCCAGGACTCCTCCTCGAACTCCAACTCCAACTCCAACTGCGGAGTGCCAGAGTCCAGGTCGCCGCGACGACACTTTTCCATTTGAATTTAATTTTAATTTACGCCCAACGGCTGGCGCTTCTGCTGCTGCTCGTGATGCCCATTGCCATTTTCCGGAAATTGGCAACGGCAATGGCCAGAACATTCCGCATTCCGGACGTGGCTCCTGGCTTCTGGCCTGATACTTGAATACACAAAAAGGAATAATGAAATATTTTTTACACAGATTTCTAAGTTATTGTGATAAATGAAAAAGAAACCAAGTTAATATATAAATTGATAAAAAATATATTAAGTAAACTCCAAAGGACTGTCAAAATATTTTAGATATTTAGATATTGAGATGGTAACATTCAATTCTACCCCTCAAAAACTTTAAACATAGTTTCTTTATATCTTCTTAATTTTTTAATGATTTTATATCAACCTAGATTTTAGTGGCACCATTGAATCCCACACACAATCAAATAAGTATTGGATATGATAAACGTTTTGATGAAATTAGGATAAATAAAAACCTGATACGGGGTGTATTACTTTAACTTGCTTGAGAATGTCGATTTCAGAACATCTACCAAGAGAGATATTCCTTCAATATCAAATTTACAATATTAAATGTTAAAAAAAAAATTAAATAATAAAAATTTAACTTGCGAATACCAAGTGGGATTTTAGCCACAACTTTAGACAATCTTATGATTTTGTTTTGTTGGATATATTTTTCTCCGTGTACAGATGAAGCTAACAGTGGCAATGCGGTTCTGGCCACGATTCTGACCAAATTCGAAAGGGCTGTCCGCACCGTTGAGTTAATGAGAAGAGACAGAGGTCGAAAGGAGAAAAGGGAGTGAGTAAGGGATGGATGAGGCGAATAGGGGAAAACCCGTCGACAGACATTTTATGTGCAACCGGCCGAAATGTTAGAACAGCAAGTCTAATTGAAGCGGCCTCAAGCAATTAGTCGATAAATTGAAGCAACAAAAGGGCCAGAATGGGAAATCATATACATTTGGAATACCTAAGTGGAATTTAAAATATGTAAAATATTTTCAGCACAAGGATTTTATAAAGAATCAGCACAAGAGACCCTCTACAGTCAAATATATACGAAAACCTATTTCTCACTAGCATCATTATGATTTTTTTATAGTTTACTTTATCCAACAAAATAAACTTAATTGAAACACAATATTTTTAAGATAAGGCTTGAATAACCAAGCAGTTATACGTTTTTACTAAACCCAAATTCGTGATATAAGCCCTCCTGAAAACGAACCGTATCTTAGCTAATAAAAAAGTTTTCCCATATTAATTAGTAACCCAAATTTCATATCTACTGAGAAGCTCCGAATTTTCCATCCTGAGTGAATCAATGTGGGCTTTTTTATGGAGCCGCCTTAGTCATCGCCGTAGAGTCTGGGGAACTATGAGTAATTTTCCGCTGGCAAAAGTCGTGGCACCAAGGGCCCACTCATCAAGTGCAGAGGGGAAATTAACACAGAAATAAATATAATAAAGAAATAAAGATAATGCATGAGAAAGATGACGCCAAGAGCAGAACTGGAAACCGACAGATTTGATGAAAATAATTTTCCAAATTTGGCAAAACTATTAACCACGCTACGTTAATTTCATTAGCAAGTCTGTATTTCTTGTTTCGGTGACCGTGTTCCATCCAAACATACCGGGCGTACATATAATTCACAGCCATTAAATGCGCTAATTAGTTGGTCAATTAGTGTATGCTTACCGGATTGTTTTTGGCTCTTTGTTTGTTGGCCAAAAGAGGAAGGCTTTTGGGTGGCGGGGGGTGCTGCGGTGGGGTCAAAATCAGAGTCGGTCCATCGGCTTTTGGACGTCAGCGGTTCGATCGCCCAACTGTCGCCACATTAATAAATCAGTTTAAATTAATTCAGTTGACAGCTTTTAGTCAATATTGTTGATAAATTGTTTTCTTTTAATTTCGGTTTTGGTTTTGGTTTTGGAAACCTGCAGCTGTTGCCAGGCGGGAAAAGCAACGCTTTACAGGTCATTAACAGCTTTTGAGTTTTGTTAATTATCTCATTTTGGGGCCATAATTCTTGTCGACATTGGTCGGGGCTGCCAGTGGAGGTTTTTAATGGAAAATATATCAAATACCTATTGTTTTAATAAATCATAGTCAGTCCAATATGTTTATATTGAATTTTATGGTAATTATTTGGAAAGGCTTGGTGAAAATCCAGGTTTAAGCAGGAGCACTTGTATCAAATTTATTCAGATTACATTTTATATATATTTTATAAGTCTTCCAAGTATCCCGCTTATTTTGATTTGCTGAAGGTTACATTAACTAAAATCTTAAAAACAAAACTAAATTCCCTCACTGTTTCTAGTCTCGCTGAGGATCTCGCTCCAGGACATGCTGACGGTATCCTGATCATCCGGGTATTCGTTCTGAGCCTTCTCCGATTCGGCATTCTCAAATTCGGCTAGTTTTTGAAGACGCATCTCCATGCGGCGTTCCAGTTCCTCGGTACTGCTGGGTTTCCGGGTGATGGGAGTGTCCCTGCCGTAGAAGGACGACTCACTTTTTGGCCAGAGGGGAGATGCCGATTCACCTTCACTGGATGGCGAATCTATGACACTGAGATCACTGACACTTGCTGAATAATGTTCGGAATTCACATCGAATTCGCTGCTGGGAAGTGGGTTAAGACTAGGAGCATCCCCACCTCCCTTCACATGGGTCTCCCGATCCTGACTTATTTTTATCATAAGACAACGACCACGGCACTTGAGCTTCTCCAGCCTAAGAAGCCCAATCAGATCCTCACGGGAATTCATCTCCACGTAGGCAAATCCCTTGGGTCGCTTTCCCTTCTTTGGAATAGTCAAAGAACGGACCGAAAAGTTGGTCAACACCTTGTTTAACTCCCGTTCGGTGCACTCCATGGGCAAATTGCTGACCAATGCCACATAGGGTGGACTCGTTGGCACCTCTTCTTCCACATCTGGAGTACTAACCTTTTTCGGCAGATCTGTATTTGATATCTGGGTTCCATCTTTGTGCAAATATAAATCGGTGTCGTCCACCTCCGAAGTTTTCACCTTTGTCACGTGCAACATGTCCTCCAAACCATGCCCCGATTCACTTCCGGAAACGGAAATGGAGGATACGGATGAGGAGCCCACGGGAGGCATCTTGAAACCCCTCGATAACTTGGACATCTTCACAAAAACACCAGTCAAAGGAAAAAATATATTTGTAAGCCTTTGTGTCTGCCTTTGTTTATTTAACTTGTAAGCTATTCAAATTTTTTGAATTATAAAGCAAGCCCGATTTGGTTTATCTTTTATTTTGGTACAGAAATTAATCAACTATCAAATGTGTTTCCAAATGAAATCCAGATTTTTCTTGTATACCTTTAGTAACACATATACTATAACAAATTTTGAAAATATTATAATTAGCAACATATTTTGAAACTATAAAAAGCCTAACTGGTTTACAGACTTCTATAATTAACGCTAACTTATTTATTTACACAAACGGTGCAAATAAACATTTGATTATTTAATGCCGATTTAGTGTTCTATTTTTTAAGCTTTTAAGTCCTTGGTTCGGCTAGCCCAAATATTGACTTCATAATCTTAATTATGCAAATGTTATGTAACTAATTTAATGACTTCATTGTCGTTAAATTGTTAGAGTAAACAACTAAATATAGCTTTCCTTTTCCGTGCAACTTTTACAGTAAATATCTAATAATAGGTACAAAGTGTACTTTATGATTAGAAATAAATTACATATTTGCCTAAGTACCTTAGAGTTAACCCCCTAAATAAGACCGTTAGCGCCTTGGTATCTCGATATGCGATTGGTATCTTCTGGTAATGTCAATTCATAGTTCTTGTTGGTTCACCAGCCAGAGTGCTAGATTTAATATTCCCAGGCCGCGATCTCATTCAGCACCTGCCCCACAGATTCAGATTCATAGATATATCGACCATCGACCAGACAAATGCCAAGGTTCGCGGATCCCAACTGACAACTCTCGGAGTTGGTTGGAAAATATCAAAAGTTCAGCAAACAAATGGCATGGAGTTGGGCTTGAGTTTGAGTTTGGCTAATGCACGGATTGTGTCGTTTCTGTTTGCTGTTTGCTAGTTTGGTCGGCTTGTTGGGTTGGGCTGAAACCAGAGGATGGAAGGAGGTTTCCACATTAGGCAACTGGCAACGGGCTACACCCATATTTCGTGGAAAATTGGGTGCGTTAGCCAAACACAAACTAAGGTAAACTGATAAAAATCATGGCCTGCAGCCCGAGTGCCAGTACGAGTGGAGTTTGGAGTTTGGGGCCAAGTAACCGAGTGCGAGTGGCCCAGGGGCCTCGAACCGCACTCGTAGTACGTGTTTGGGACCGGGCATTAGGAACAGTCGGGCTAAAATATTAGGCCAATTATATTTCAAAAATTTACATGACGATGAAGTTGACGATGGCTGGGTCATCTATAACCCAAACCAAAGACTGAAAACACTGGAAGAAACATGTCCGCATAATAGCATTTAACCCTACTGCCTGCATTACCAAACAATTCAAATTACTTTCAAGACAAACTTTACAAAATTTGATATTTTTTAAATTTATTGTTGATATTTAATTATACAAAAAGAACATAAATATTATTGCGTTTAAGTCAACAGTAATAGTTCAAAAAAACCAAGAGCAATTTTTGAAATTTTTTAAAAATATTTGAGTCCAACTACTAGTTGGTTTATTACTATAAAGGCTTTAAATTTAATAACCATAAATAATAATACAAAATATAATTTCAAATCTTTTTTAAACATTTTTTCCAGTGCAAGTACAGTGTGTACACGAAGGAAGCGTCAAGTGGCCTCCGCCTCCACTTTTTTCATCTGTATCTTGATGCTCTCACCGTGGAACGTGCACGGGCATAAGTCTAGTGTCTGGAGAGATACTCGTATCTGGGCACTAGGATCGCCTTTAGCTACATGGAATTTTCTTTTCTTTCGCTCAATTTCATAGGAACAGTCTGCATGAAATGTGTAAGGGGCGTATGGCAAAGGTGCAGCGAAGGTAATTAATTTCGAGGATTAGGCATTAGATTTTGGCGATAGTAACGTGTCCCCATAATTCTCATATCGAGGGGCCTGACGAACACGTCCACAGACCCTATCTTGAGCTCATCTTGATGGCTCTGGGGTTCCACGCTATGTCTTCTTTGTGGGTAACCAAAGGGCAGCACATTGAAATTAATAATTGGATAGTTTGTATGAGTTGCATTGGGTGTAAGAAAATTTGCTTTGAGCTGCATACAAATTAGGGTCCTCTAAGTAATTCCAAGAAAACCTAAAAATAAAAATAAATTATACTATGTCCTATGTAAATAAGTATACGGAGAGAAATATTCAAGTGCATTGTTCTTGAATTGAGAACATTCATTTTTAAAAACCGTGTAAGTACATTTTGATATCAATGTGAGAAGAAAAATGTTAAGTTGAGTTTATTTAACAACTTTCTGATAAGTATACACTACTGACTAGTTAACTTGATTCAAGCTAAATGAAAACATTTTCAACTTAAAAAGTGTCGTTCTATTTTAAGAACATTTTAACTCAGATGAGAACGTCAGAATATTCTCTGTATGTGTTAAATGTTTATACTTGATAGCTAAATAAACCTATTATTTCTAAGTAAACTCTAATGGATAGGTACATTACAATTGCCAGGTGGTTTCTAAATTTAAATTGGTTATAAATAAGTAATTATACATTTTCAATGTGTCAATTAGCTTCAGTCAACATCAATGCTCCCGAACCCATCAAAAGCTTAATTCCCTCCAAAGCATAAACCAGAACAAAAATTTTAATTTCTTGATTGTTTTCGGTAATTGAACCCATTCAAATAAACGGGAAATATTAAAACCAACAAACCACTAATTATAATACCTAATCAGCGTTTTCTTTCACCGCTGTTTATTCATTTTGGGGGAACAACTACCCCAAAACCCCAAATCCAAATTCAAAAACCAATGCAAAGCACACACACGAAAAGTGTTCCACATGACAGCGTGAATAATTTGTCACCAATTGACGGAAACCCGAAGAAGGGGCGGTACCAGAATGAAAACCGTCATCAGGTAAATGCAATTAGCCCCGACTCGAGTTTGATTGATGTATTTCGAATGAGCTGCGCCAGGAAAATTAATTAGCTTTAAATTATGTTGGTAGCCCGAAATCTGGGGGGCTGGTGCTCTTGGCACTCCCAAAAACGGGTTCCAGTTCTATTCCGAGCTTCCAGCGAGCTTGAGCACCTTATTAATTAATCAATTGGTTTCGGCAAATTGTCTCGATTGGGGCAATTACCGTGATTTGGTTAAATGCAGCTTATGGTCAACTGGAAAATGTTCATTAAGGGGCTCAACAATGTGGATAACTAAATGTTTGTGCTTCTTGAATGTTGGGGTCTGTAAGTGCTATTGATTATTTTACTATCTTGCTATTGTTAGCTCAGCACGGTACATTATACATATTATTGTGTATAATGTATTTCTTTTTAAAGGCCTCCCTTAATGGTAAACTGCTAAATTTGTTGAAGCAGATATAAAAAAGTATTAAAAACTTATCGCTTGTAATTTATTTTCCCTTTCCTAGACAAACCTTAGTACGAACCTTTGGATTTTTTTCCAATTCTATATTTCTGCCACCCCACAGTTTTGTAATCTTTATGGCTATCTCATTTGCACCGGAATCATCGCATAGATGACTTCACCCGGTATCAAAATCTGGGGAATCAGATGCCGCCCCAACCAAAATTGACAAATGCACGGCTTGAGCAGGCTGGAAATGTGAAAATATATCAATCCGAGGGGCTTTCACGCCGGTTCCGGTCCGCAGCTGGGAAATAATATGACTTTGGCCACGGTTATCAATAACCGGGCATCGATATTTTACGAAAATTGATACGCCACACTGCGGGGAGGAAAATAAAAATAAATAATAATGGCCATTATTGCAGTTTATCCCGCTCCGAATAGTTTCGCCCACCCGTCTGTTTGGATAGCGAGTCCTTCGAGTCCTTTGAGTCCTTCCAGACTTTTGGTGATGCCACTCATAAGCGAACTAATCCGTCAAAATTTATTGCCACCACCGAGGGGAGCCACTGTCGAGCCAATTGATAACGTGCGTGTGAAATTTATCAAATAAATTGAGGCCATAAATGTCAAAGCTGCGCATGATTCATACACAGACAGTCCGAGAGACGGGGAATCCCCTTATTAGCCAGCTTCCGTTGGCCAAGGAGTCAAGGAGTTCGGGCCTCGGGTCCCGGGTCCAGTCAGAAGTCAATCCCACATTGGATTAGCTGACAAATTTTGGCAATTTCCAAGTGAGACGCATTTATTAGAGTCCCATCAAATGCCAAGCCGCGAATTATGATTGCCTATTCATTGTAATCCCTCATGTTTCCAGTTCACTAAAACTGTTGATTTGGTTTAAAATCTATTAATTTGCATAATGACTGTCTTAGGCAAATAATAAAAGTACTCGTTGATAAATTTGGGATAAAACGACCTGATATATTTCATATATAACACTTTTCCAAGCTTAGATTGAATACTAATAGCAATTTGATTGAATATTATTGAAGATACAAAATGTATAAAAATATATTTAAAGTATGACTAGCAATTTATTAATTTATATCATTATCTTATTAATGTATTATAGTACTTATTGGTACATATCCGTTAAACAAACTATTATTATTAATATAACATTTTATCATCCTCAAAATGAGATTCCATTTGGTTAAACAATATTGAAGATTGTATTATAAGTGGTTTATTAGTCAAAAGACAATTTATCAAATAGCATAATGATTGTTTTGAAACATTTTACAAGTACATTTATAAAAAGTACCTTCATAATATTGTCAATATACAATTTTCTCACCCTTAGAATGTGCTTTTTTTTGTTTTAATATAAATTAAGATTAATTGTATTCATCTCAAATTTTAAATCTGGTATCATCTGCACTCAGTCAGAAGTCAATCACTGAATCACCAGCTAACAAATCTCTCGATTTCCAACTGGAACGGTTAACTGCCTTTGCACATTTATTAAAAACCCATCAAACGTTAAGCCCACAAATTACGATTTGCATTCAGCATTCAGCTGGCGAAATTTCACCCACTTCCTTTCCCACCTCCAAGCCCATTTCCATTTCCATATGGACTCCGATTTCCATTCCGATTCCCACTCCCACCATTACGCGGCGTAATCAGAAAGCGTAGAGAACCGGAGTTCGGATTTGGGTTTGGGTTTTGGGTTTTGGGTTCGGGATTTTGCTTGGGCGGGGGTTCCATCTCCATTTGGAGTTCGAGTTCGAGTTCCAGTTCAGTTCCGCGTGGCCATCATTATTCAGAATTTAGTTTACTTTTTGCAGCTCCGCCGTTTTTGTCTGACGGCCCTGTCTCCCCGACTCTGATTGCATATGAAAGAGGTGAACGCTTTTTCACGCTATTATTAAATTTGGTTATTTCGCTGGGATTTGGCGCGGGCGAGGTGAAGGCCCCGCGAGTCGGGTAATGACAATGCATGATGGCACGCCCTGATGGAATACCAATTGGACGAGGCGGCACTGGGAGAAACGAGTGGGTAGGTTTCTCCAGTCGTAGTATTTTTTTAAGATTTTTATATATACATAGCATTAGCGAAATAAGATAACTGCTACTAAGGTGTACTGGAAATTAGTTATGTGTAAGTATTTACAAAATACCAATTGGACGAGGCGGCACTGGGAGAAAAGAGTGGGTAGATTTCCCCAATCTAAGACTTTTTTATAGCAAAATTTGGGACATATATATGGTGTTCTGTAAGGTGTTTATATATAACTATTAATAAAAATTTTCCTAATACGTGTTCATGCATAATATTATTGATCCAAGACATATTATAGATATCTTTTAAGTTAAATATACATTTATGTATTAAAAAAATCACTTATTCAGCGAATTTTTATTAAAATATTAACGCGTTGCAAAACATTGAAAGCAATATCATACTTAGATGATACCATATTATACCATTAATAACTTTAAACTCTTTCAAACTGATTAGTTCCTAGTTTCAGACCCAAAATATAGTCAGTAAATCAGCGTAACTTTTAAGGAGCTGGCAGTATTGATTCCTTGTCCTTGTCCCTGCTGGAAACCACTCTCATAAAGCAGACCCAACGTATTCCACCTTTGTCCCGAAAGCTGCCCGTAGAACTCCATCCTAATCCCAACTAATACATCGGCACAAGGCAATCGTTGTAAACTAAAAACCGCTTCCAACTTTGACATAATAAATAGCTCGGCAATGGGAACGGTAAGGAATGGGGCTCTTAATAAAAGTCAATTGGCAAGCCCTCACCCCTCCCCTACCCCCTTTTCCACCGTTTCGTCCTTCTGGACGGCCATTTGAAATTTTAATAAAAAGTCCTTTTATCGCACTTAGAAGGCCATTTAGTAAGCTAAATTATACCCGAGTATTATCCGGACCAGGACCCGCTCCTTCGGCGTCCCGTTACGACTCCGGCTCCCCCGAAAATCTCAATCCCAATACCAAAACCCGAAATCGTAGTCAAATTGGCCATGTTAAACCGCACAGCAGTTTGGCCCTTGTTGTTGTTGACCCGACTTATCTCTCTGGCCGAAACGGAGCCGCACCGGCAACGTAAACTTGCCGCAAATTGGCCAACTTGCCGCTGTTGTTGCCGCCGCTGCATAAGTCCAATTTATTTTTGCTTTTTTACTTCAAAGCGAAGACAAAAAGGCAGCAAAACCAAATCGAATTAAGCTCAAATCTACATAAGCTTTTTCTCTCTGTGTGCCGGTGGATGTGCGGCCCAGTAGTACAGAATACAGTGGGGCACTTAAGCATAAATTCCCGTCCTGGTGGATTTTGGAGATCCTATAAAATTAATTATATTGTAAAAAAAATGTCGATAGTATTCCCATTATTCAGGTAAACAAATTTCATTTATAATGTTTTTAATACAAATTTATAAGTTAAACTAATCAACATTTTTTTAGAGAACTTTTATAGCTATGTACAACAAAAATATTAAAAAATTGAGCATGACCTATAGGTATCTCTATTAAATCATTAAATTAGTATAGTTCTTATTTACATAAACCACTTTTATGGAATGCCAATAGATTCGCTTAGATTATGAAATGATGGGAATATGGTTATGTAACCCCCTTGTAAAAATACAAAATTAAGTAATTTAATTAAGTAATGTTTATACCTTTAGTGCTAAGATGTCAATAACATTACCATAAGAAAATATAATATAATAATAATAATAATATAATTTAATCTACTAATCAAATTTTTAATAATTTTATAGTTATTTGTACTTATACCGCTAAATAGCTTTAACAAATTTCCCCAAATATTTATAGAAAATATTTTTGTATGCCAAATTGTTGTTTGGATTTTTCTTTAGGGGCTAAAATTTATCATCTTGAGTATTGAGCCTCTAGCTTAGACTACCACCAAATTTCTTTTTTTATCCTGCTAAAAATATGTGCTGTTCTGTATCTTTGTAAGGGAGTTCTTAACCCACTGTGCCCCGGTTTTCCTGATGGTTCCTCTGCCTTTCGGTCCATTTGCTGGCTCTGGTTGCTGTTGTTGCCGGGCATGAATTACATTTCTCTTTGCATTTCGCCCTGTTGTTGCTGCTGCTGCTGCTGTCGGTCGGTCGTTTCCATTTTTATTTCGGTTTTCCTCTTTTTTTCTAAATGCTAATTTATGGGCATGTGTTGCCATTTGGTTGCCGTTGGGTAATTTTAGTGCCCACCGAAACAGAGAACTCAAAACACACAGCAACATCGCCACAGCAACAGCAACAGCAACACAACAGCAACCGAAACACAAACCGAAACAGGAAATGCAGCAAGCGAAATAAAAAGTGAAGTAAATTGCATATTTATGAATCTGTCAATTGTTTATACTTTTATGCATTCGGCATTTGGGGCTATTGTTGCTGTTGCTTTCACAGAATTTCCCAAGTTGTTATTTGCCCGCTTTTTCGATGATTGTTGCTGTTGTGTTTCAGTGTTGCTCTTGTTGCACAGCAGCGATTTTGTATATTTTTTCAGATCGAAAAGATTTTGTCCATTAGCTTATTCATTTGGTAGGAATATTTTCCATTATTTGCCTCTGCAAAACTGTATATTTTCAATAAATTGGACTTTGAGATTTTTTTGAAACTGCTTTTCAGTATGGTTATTCGACAATGGATGCCTAAGAAAACTAAATCAAAGCCTGGCAAAGTGAATGTTCTGAAGAAAATGTTAAAATATAATATTTTGTTATACATTTAAATACTTTTTAAAAATAACATGCATTTTATTTATTAGTTTAATGTTGATTTTTCAAA
Organism: Drosophila suzukii; assembly: GCF_043229965.1. Lineage (NCBI taxonomy): Eukaryota > Metazoa > Arthropoda > Insecta > Diptera > Drosophilidae > Drosophila > Drosophila suzukii. The sequence continues at coordinate 20,904,921 of NC_092082.1, read as the reverse complement.
TAAATTAATTTTACTATTGGTAAGATACATTTTTTATTAAATCAGGTTTGCCATTCAGTATTCAAACATGTCAAAAATGATCGTAAACATTTTTTCTGTGTGCCTTGGCTATTGCCACGCCCCTGTTTTGCTTTTCCGCCCCTCATAACATATGATTCCATTACCATTTTCGTATTCACATTCGAGTCCGTTCTGCTTCTCGGTTGTGTTGCTGTCGTTCTTGCATGAATTGCAACTGCAATTGCAGCGGTCCCGCCCCCTTCTGAACCCCTGTCCGCCCCCAACCCCTCAACCTTCACCCCTAAAAACCCCCCACCCCCTCGGCCACCCATTGCTGACCGGCCGGCAGACAAAACAAACGCATTATAACGAAATGTTGGCAAAAAAATAAAAAAAAACACAGGGAAAACAACGAAAACAAGAAGAGGAAAACTTACACCTATTTCCTGTAGATGTCCGTTCATGCGTACACTGTGAGAAATGCTCGCTGTGCCCCTTTTCTCACAGCGGTAAGCTTCAAAGCTTGACATTTCCTTGGGTCAGCTTAGATATTTCGCGGAAAACCGAGTACAAAAACAGATGTAGTGGCTATCTGACATCATCTTACCACTTTGTGGTTTAAATGGAAGTTGAACAAGGTCTATTTGAAGAGATCTAACACATTAAGGCAGACATCTTACGGATTTGCCCGGAGTTAGAAAAACTTTGTTTACTATGTTGCTTGGAAGTACCTTAATGGTTAAAATATGGAAATTATTTTCTACAACCCATTTTTCAATTTGTTTGTATAGGAAATCCAATTAAAAATTATTTTACGGTATATAAACTACTTATTAATATTTCAAAAGGTAAATCCCCACTCATGATGATTTCTTTTACGGTATATAAACTTCTTATTAATATTTTAAAAGGTAAATCCCGACTCATGATGATTTCATAAATTTAAAAATATATAAAATTATTTTATTTTAAGTTTTTAAAACTACTATTTTCCCATCTAGTACATGCAACACAAAATATTAAACATACAAAATTGTAATGGTCCAATTGAATACGACATTATGAAGAAGTTTTATATAAAATAAAAAAATTGAATAAAATGAACTTAAGGAATTTTTTAACCTAAGGATAAAAACATCTATTTAAAGTCTATTAACTAATACGTCTTTTCTAAAAAATGCAACAATTTAGTTTTAAATTCAGTTTTGAATTCAGTAATGTTGTTTGAGAAGGGTTTTAAATAATAACATGGTTATAGGAAACTTATTTTAAATCGCCTTGAGATGTTTTTTGTAGTGCACGCAATAAACTTAAATCAATAAACAAAACAAAAGAAAACAACTTCCATTGTCTGTCCCCCGTTGCCTTTGCCGGTTCGGTTAGGTTCTGTTTCCCATTTGAAGTGAAGGCATTAAATAAGTCGAAAGGTATAAACACAAGCTGGCAAACAAATAAGGCCGAAACCGAATCGAGGCAGAAACCGGGGCCGGAGTAAATGGTTTGGCATTGCTAAGGGAAATGGGAATGGAAATGGAAATGGCGATGCCAAAGACACGGCAGCAAAAACCGTCGAAATTCCTTCACAGAACATTTATTTTCGGCTGCCTTTCGTTACACACATTGATTTCTGAGGCACTGGCCACTGGCCCCCCCTCAGAAAAAACACACACTCCCGCCACTGTGCACGCGATGCAATAAACTTGAAAAAGGTAAATTGCTGAACATATTTTGTATCTTTCAGATACCACAACTGGCACCCGAAACTGCAGCGCCAGCAACTCAAACGCACTGAGCCAAGAAAACAAAACCGAACCGAACGGAACTAAGAAACCAAAAATCAACCGACAGGAGGAAAACCAATATGAAGATGCCAACCTGAGTGGAAGCGCTTCTCCACTTTCCGTCCTTAGTTTTTATATTTATGCACTTTTTTCCCCATGACAACTTTGGCACTCAAGCAGCTGCTGCTGGATAAATATTTTACTGCCCGCCCGGGAATCTGCCATCGGGGGATTGGACAATTGGATAGGTAACAGATAATCTTCGGGGGCAATAAGATATCAAAGTTATGGAGCTGGAGATGTACGGGTGCTTTTAGTTTTGACAACACAATTGCTGGAACTTTTTTTCAATCTGCTGATGCTTAGATTTCTTTTACTTTTTTATTGTAGATGGTATGCCACTTTCCTTTAAAAGGTTGCAATGTTATGATAGTAAATGACTAAAATGTAAGCCTTTAAGTGCTCCACAAATTATAAGGGTTATCCAGAGCTTTGTGCTTAGATAATCCGTTTTAAAACAGAATATATTTAGAACTATTGTATCTTTATTTATTGCGACAGTAACAACTAATTTATTAAGGGTTAAAACGATATCCCCTCATAAATATTTTTAGCCTATTTTAATTGTACCCCAGACTGTTTAAATAACTCCATTATCAGCCAATGAACACTCCAGTAATATGATAATAACCACACCATCTTCGCCACAACTCGAACATGCAAAAACGAAAGCCACAAAGATAATTAAATTAACTGGCAAGTTAACTCGGTTTAATAGCCACCTGGAATGATCGCTCGGATCAGCCTTTGCTCACAATGTATGTAAGTTACATAATGTAACTGCTATTTTTAGCGAAAAAACCCGTTTCCCTTGGCGTTGGCCCTTATCTTGCCGCTTAAGCAAAGCCAGCAAAAACGTGTCCTGTCGCTGTTCCGCTCCTTGACCACACATTTATATATATCTCTACTATATACATTTCTATAGAATGGAATCCGCAATGCGGCAGCAGCGCGATACATTCGCTGGATACGAAAGAAACCCCAGCGCGGAGGGGAGGGCGGTTAACCGTCGGATAAAGTTGGAGGAACTGACTATCTACGACAGCAATTCATTGTGGATACTCATTAGCAGCAGGTAAACACATTTCTGGAACATTGCTTTTAATTAGTAAAACAGACGCCCGGTGTCATGGGTTCAACAAAGTAAACCAAACGGAAGGCCCCCAGTCTGTCCGTCCGTCAGCTTGTCCGTCTGTCCGCCGGTTTGTCCGCCAGCTTGTCCGCCAGTCACCCTGTGCCTTTTTAATTGCAAGAACGTCAAAACATTTACCAAATTAACGCAATCCAAGCTCAACTAAAATGTTCGGGGCGAAGGAAAAACCACCGAAAAACACGAAAACGGAGAAAAGACGCGAAATAAAATCTACCCCCGACTAAGGAGGAAAAAAAACAATGCTAAATGTCCGTCAATAGATTGCAGTCAGTGTGCGAGGGGAGAAATGAACTTCCGACTCTTATCAGATAAACCTGCTCTAATTTGTGTACACTTAGTCAACTGAACGAGGACGAATGGGAAGGGGAAATGATAGTTGGCCAGCGATATATATATGGGATATATAATGAGTCTCAGCTGGTGGACAAGTCAGCGAGCACACCAAATCACCCCGGTCGAGGAAATGCTTTTTTCTGTTTTCATTTAATTTCACTTTGAGTCGCAAATCGTTTTTATTTTTTGTGTCACAGATATACCCTTGAGACATGGTGGGTATTCGTGAATAGCGATGAATCCGGGTCTCCAAAGGGACTGGGAAGTGTGCACTTGTATATTATGTTACCGACATAAAAGTTACAACATGTGTTAAGTATATTTTGTATTATATATACAATAGTTGTATAGTAGTCTTTTATTTATTAGGGTAATAGTTGTATACTTTTTTTTATTACTTCAACATATACCTATCATTTGGAAACGGATTTTCTGAAGTTCATAACCCATTATATATTTCTTTTTAGATAATATTTATAACACGACTTTCAAAATGATTGTATTATTACATTGAACGATGTATCTCATAACAATACAACCTTTTCAGCGGAATTTTCCTACAAGTTTTTTAGAGAGTATTTCTAAGTATATTGTAAAAAGAAGCCCCTTTGCTTTCTATTTCTTTTCAACAGTCTACTAAGAGCTTGTGTGTATCTGGGTGCGTTTTTTGTCGTCTTTTCCTTCGTTCTTTATACTTTTTTCGGTTCATGTAAAGTGTAATATATTTTTTCGGTACTTTGCAGCGGACAGATACATTTAAAGTCATTCAGTGCAGACATCCCGGGCAGAGCTGCGGAGGGTTGAGGCTTGGAGGTTGGGTAGGGGGTTCCGGACTTCGGAGGTTTTCGGGGTCAGTGGATCGGGGAGCGTAAGAGACAGCAACGAATTAACTACAAACGACTACACATTAATGCCAACTTAACAACAGAAGCCGTCCAAGCGACAGCCCAGAAAATGTAGGGGAAGAAAGGGCAAGGTGTTCTCGAAAGGAAGAGGCGATGGACAGCATAAAATACCAGAAGCTAACGACTGCGAACGGATATACGAACGACTGAAGCTGCCTGACAAACTGCGAGTGTGAGGGAGAGATCCGCAAGATACAGATACAGATGCGAGATACAAGATACAAGATACGACCCTGGACATGGTCACGGGCATGGCTAAAATACAATATATTATGCGTGCGTTGCCTCTTTTTGCCTCTGCTCTTTTCACTTGGCAACACCGAAATGGAGACACCCCTACCGCCGGCATTCTTCAAAATTAACATACCACGAAAAGCCCACAAAACAAAAGAAGTGTTTGCCATGTTACTAGATGGATGGATGGATGTATGGATGGACGGATGGATGGACGTGGATGTGGATGCATGCCCCGTTTCTCGGATACTTGGCCACTTTGGAGAGCAAGTTACTGGACCCCGGACAGCTGACGGCCAGTGGATCCGATGACCGTGTCCGAGGGTGAAACATATGGTCGAGATTTACCCAGTTGAAAATGGGTTGTGGGTCATTGTGCGATGGGTTATGGAATTTTGCCTTTTACCACATCACTTAATGCCTAATTGACTTAAAACATAGTTGTACATCTTAAGGGGGTTGTGTTCTAACAAAATGATTCAAGTTAAGTCGTATAGCTTGAAATGGTTAAGTTCTATAAAAAATGATTACACAGAGAGAATTCTGACTTTCTAATCTAAGTTCAGAATGTTCTTCAAAATAGAACAACATTTTTGAAGATGAAAATTTGTTCATTGTGCTTAAATTAAGATGAATTGGCGATACTTACTTTGTATATCTCAACAACTAAACTATTTGTCCAGTCAGTAATGTATACCTATTGCAAATATGTTTAATAAACTAAATTTAAGTTTTCTCTTCTCACCATTTCGTTATAATATTGAGATAATTGATACCAAGATAAGAACGAATGTTCTCAAATCAAGAACAACGTACTTGAATATTTCTCTCTGTGTATAGTTGCGAAGTGAAAATAAAAAATATTATATGAAGTGTATTAAATAAAGTATAATATAATTCTCTCCTGAACCTTTTTTATATTTTAAAATGTTTTTAAAGTTAGTGGTTGTAGTAGGAAGCAAATCTTGCCAAAGATGATAGAAAACAACAAATATAATCCCATTTCAATGCTGATTTAATTAGAAACCTAAGCTTTATTCCATCTATTCATCTTCATAACTAATAACTTACGTTAACATTAAAACAGCAAGCTAACTCGGCAGCTTAAATGGCGTTATTTTCCTCTACCTATCCATCTATTATGCCCCATTTTATTCTATTAAACTAATGGCAGCAAGAAATCTCAAGTTTAGAGCTTATCAATCCGGCTGATCTTAGTTGGCGGTGAACTTTCTATTTTGTTCTTGGCAGAAACCATGGAAAATGCTGCTTTCACGGCCCATTCACGTGGATCCAATTAAAGTTGCCACTCTGGCAGTTTTCCGAAGCAGCCAGCCATCGATGGAGCTTCAGCCCGGAGAAGAGGAAGCCACAGAGTGCTTTGACAACATCAAGGACGATGATGTGACTCCTCCGGCTGCCTTCAATTATAGGAAATTGCGCAAATCCTTCAAACTTTCGCCCGGCCCAATGATAAAAGTTTGGCGGCAAATCTGCCCAAGTCGCTGGGGAGCGGAACTGCCATCTTATTAGCGCTCTTCTCGACTTTCCTGTGACACTAATCCCGCTGCAAGTTCCCTGCACTTCAACTTCAAGTTGGCTGCACATAAGCCCCGGCTTATCCACCCAAAAATAAAAGCGAAACAACAAGTAAACAAAAGCAGCCAGCCAACACACCAACAAACTGGCAACAAAACAGGCCAACGGCGATGTCGATTGGGATGCCGATTCCGATTCCGATTCGCGATTGCCATTGCGATTGCGGTGCGCAGCTCCTCTGGAACAGATTAAATTCCAAATTGTTTTTCACGGCCCGACAGACAAGTCCTGAGTCCTGACTTCCCCTCATCCACCCTGGGCTTCCAAAGGGCCTATGCCCCGGGACCAGGCTAATTCCCCTATGCAATGAAAACAATTTGTATCCTACTCTTTTGTTCCTACCCTGTACTCGGGATGGGCGCACAAGATGCGGGTAAGACCTTTATTTAAATCGCTGCGAAACAAGGATTTTCTAACTTAAATACTGAATATTTGTACCTTCCTGCGCACCAAGACTAAGTCGATTTTGATTAGTTCTAAGTTTTTAAATATTATCAAGAATTGATTATTGAAATATTTCCAGTTCTTAGTCTATGTATTTTTGGAGAACGAAATCACATGCACTTACCACTTATTATAAAAATTTGTACTCAACACATTTGTATTCCCCTATGACTAATGGGTACTTCATGGTCCTAGTAATTGTTTCTAGCTTACTTGTTTTTATTGCTGTTCTGTATTCTTTTTGCAGTGCCTGAACAAGCGCGTTGATTTTATCAAGCTTATTATATGGGTCGTGGTCGTATCATCAAGCTGGGGTGCAACCCTTTTCGGGTTCTTAGGCCGCTGCAACAACAATGACAAAGGCTTTTCGAGATCGGTTAAAGGGAGCGGTAGATCGGGATAAGCACATCCAGTGCAAAGCCATACAGAGGCAGAAAATATTATATTAATATGTTACAGATATGTTAGGTCTAAAATTAACTAATGATCTACTTTTTTCGGTTAATACTTAGTTAAAACTTAGTTTAGCCTTGTTTACTAGATTTAACAGCTAGTAATAAAATAATATAATATTTCTCCCAGTGCAACCGGCCAGAGCAGGGTCCCAGCTGGCATCCTGGCCCGCATGATTCGCTCACATCCACATCCAAGACCCTTTCGCTGGCGGTGGTGCCCCCAAGTGCAATGCAGCGCGAAATTCCACTCATTTTTAACAAGTTCTCAACGCTTTTGTTGCACAACAATGCGAAGGTTGAGTTTCTGTCCGGGGCAGGGGAACTCAGAACCCAAAGGGAACCCAAAGGGACAGGGGCCGTGGCACTTCATATCATAAACTTAAGTACCAGCAGCGACCGAGAAGACAGCGTCATCTCCAGCCCTTCTCCCTCATGGCTTGTCTCACTTTTGTGCGTACTCCCTTACCTTCAGAAAAGGTGACCCAAATAGTGCTGGCAAACAAGAAGTAGCTTATAAAAGGGGGAATATATATAAGATATATCTCAAATTAAAACCTCACCTAACTAGAAAAAATGTAATATGTTGTTATTTTTAGGCCTGGTACTAAACAGAATTTTAGGATCTTAAGATGGCATTAATCGTTAAGGTGGTAATGCCGAGAGCAACATCTTTTATGAAACATCGATCCAGCTATAACTGGTATAGGTTTGTAAACCAAATAAACAATTTATTTTTTTTTCTTATTTTTTGAGATAGTTTAATATTTTTTTAAATATAATAATATGAATATCATCTCGATCCCAGAATATAATAAATTTAATTTATTCTTTTGCCATCCTATCACTAAATGTTTAAATATTACTTAGGGTACTAGTCAAAAAACATTTGAAAATTTTAAAAAACAATTTGATATATGTATAGAACGTTAATATTATAAGATATGATACCAATTTTTGTCCCAAAATCAGCTAGAACGGCTGCACTGATCCCAAGTAACCCAAGAGCCAGCATAGTTTGCCAACGTCAGCGGCTACCGGAGTGGCTGCTACGCTTTCGGTACCCGTTTTGGTTTCGGTTCTGATGATGACATTGACAGTAGACCCCAGCGGACCCCCTTGATCCCCCCTCAGTGCGCCCCTCGCAATCAGCTGTTGCTGGCGGACGGGTTGCTCAAAGAACTACCTACGGGTACGGGTTCGGGTACGGGTACTTAGAATGTTTTGGCACAATTAAAGCTGCTGGTCGCCTGTCTCACTCAGCTGACGTTGTCGGGTGTCGTCAGTGTCTCTGTCACTGCGGTTGGCCTGTTGTTATTTATTTGCCTTTGCCTCTTTTTTGTCATCCAGCCGCACTGTGATCTTAACAAGTGAAAATCTGCGGATCAAGGTATGGAACTGCTCGGCTACTTATATCAAAGAAACCGCCGAAAGCAACACGATCCCTAAAGATAAGAAGGTATATGAAGATAAAAAAGGTATATTGTCCATTGTATAATCTTTTTTTAACCAAAAATGTACAAATATTCCAAGTCTAATTAACAACTTTCTTATCCTATAAATATGTTAAGTCTGAGAAAGGATAAGTGTAGCTCACATATTATTCGTCTAATTTTGAAACTCTTTATAATAACTTTCTTATCTTATAAATATCCTAAATCTAATAAGGTTAGGTGTAGCTCACTTACTAAACTCCAAATATTCAAATTCCATTTATTGAGCTTCTTATCTTATAAATATCTTAGGTCTAATAAAACAATACTTTTCTTATCATATCATTTATTAGTTTTCCTATCTTATAAATATCTTAAGCCTTATAAGAGTTAAGTGTAGCTGTATAATTTTGTTTTGTACTTTATATTATTTCTGACAATGTATAAAACTAATTAGTTTTACTAAATGATTCAAATTTTTAAGGATTAAGAATCATTAAGGTTTTTCCGGAAAAAGAAGTGAATGGGACAATCCGCATAGTCACAATAAATAGAATCGTTTTTGGGGAATATCCATCAAATTATCTGTTCTGATACACAGTGCAACTTTTTGGAGCAAACAAGTTAGGGCATAGTTGCTAAAGATAGGTTAGTTCTTTGGCAAAATTCATAAATTTATCTGGTCCGATCCTCAGCGCAACTCTTTCTGGCTGAAAAGTTCGGGCCATTCCCCTGGGCTTTTGCCCAGTGTGCATTGTCATTGTCCCATCAGCGTTTTGCTGTCGCTGTCATTATTGTTTGCTTTCTTGCTGCTGTCGGTTTTTTGTAACCTTAGAACTTCTCAAGTTGTTGCTGCCTTTCTCGCAGCCTTTGTAAATGGGCATAATACCGGAAACCCGCAACACAGCAGCAACAACAACCGTCGACAGTCGGCCCGATCGACAGACTATAGTAACCAACCAGCCAAGCGAACAAGCGACCGACTGACACCGACAACGACAACAGCTGAGAGCTTGCACTGAGAGAAAAGTGGCCTTCAAATTTTGTCACACACTAAGTTGGGCTACCAGCACTTTGTAGGCTTGCAATCTGATAGAAATCCCATTTTAAGAATCTTTATTCATATAATTCGAAAATTAAATTTCGACTAACTGATTGGATGTATTCAAGATATCAGGTCAAATGGAACTAAGGCTCCACAACATTTTAGAAATTTATATATTAAATGAAAGCATATATCATATATGATAATACATCATAAAACATGTATCATATATGATAATACATCATAAAACATTTATCATGTAAGATAATACATCATAAAACATATATCATATATGATAATATATCATATATAATATTTGTTTTCTTTTTATATGACTTTCTTAATAAGTTTTCTCAGTTATTCCAAATCTATGCTTGTATCATATTTCAAACAAAAAATGACAAGTGGTTGCTTGGATTTTCGATTGAAGAGAGTACTATACCATAGTGTTAATTTAGAAGGGCTTTATACAATTGTCATAGGGAGATCTTTTTCTTACAGAATCTGTACAACTTTTATGCATATCTAAATCATTCAAATGAATTTATACATTTTCTTTTTAGAAACTGTAATGAAAAAGAAAAAGCCCAATACTCCGAAAGTCACATTAAACTTTAAGTAGATGAAACTATTTAATACCATACCCCGAAATGCAGTACATTGCAAACAAATATTTTTTTTCCGTGTCGAAATGGAGCTGGAGTTGGTCACAGGAACCGGGAGTGGAGCGGGAAAGGGGATCGGAAAAAGGGGAATCGGGTAAAAGGGAATCGGGACAGGGATGGGGTATCTTGGTATGTGGTTCGAGCAGCTGAGTTCTTGCCGGTGCGGTTCGGTTCGCTCCGCTGGCTCTCACTCATTTCATAACAAAACGCCACAACAAAGATCAAAAACAACCAGAAAAACAACAATAAGTAGTTTAAGCTAAAACATACCTCTTAATGAAGTAAAAAAAATTTTATATAATTATCTTACATTTTTGAAATTTAAGAATTGATAATTTGCTACGAAAAACATTGTGCTGTATCTTTAAAATGTATCATATTTCTGAAAAGTTCCTAGGAAGGCTAATTGAAATATTATAAGAAGAAGATTGCTCTGATATTGATTTGTAAATGTATTGTGTAACAAATAATACTTAAAGATTAAAAATAGATGTTACGATATAGTTTTCTTGCTTTTTAAGGTCTACAAATCCAGGGTACATCGGGCTTCAACACAAAGCCGTAGTGGTGTCTTGGTCCCAATCCCTTTCTCTGCCAGAGTATGAAAAACTTGCCGGCGGTTCCGGTGAAAATTCACGTTTAACCGAACAATTAATAGAATCCACTCGACAACTGCACAATTTACAACATTGTGTTCTGTCCGCCGAACTCCGTTCCGAGCGTCTGGCGGTTCTGTTTGTTTGTCTGTAACTGGCAGCATAATTACCACATATTTTCTGTAAGTGGCACGGTGCGAAGTTCCCATTTAGCCAAGTCGGAGGCCCAGAGTTGGCCACTTCCCAGACCCCCGATGCCACGGGAAATGAGATTCATTCTTGGCGTTTTTCCCTCCTGGTTTAGCCTTTTGTTTTCCGCAGCATTCCGAAAATGCTCCACTGCCGGTATGATCACCACTCGAATCTTTCGAGTTGGGAGTTTACCAAATGCCCCGGAAAACTAAAAGAACAATTCACTTTGTTAACGTCTATGATATGGTTTAATTAAATAATGGTAGATTATACGGAGAATTTGGTTTAATTATCCATAATCCGGATTCTTATCTGGGTACTCATATGAAGAAGAATCCCATCCCAATGTAATGGATAGTTACTAATACTAAGGAGCGATTTTTCTTCTAATAAATATGGTTAAAGTCAAAGGAAATTTTGTAATACTTTTTACTTTAAATTTCTTCTCTATGATCTGTATTAAGACATGAAACATGAATCCTCACATCTGAATAATTTAAATCAAATTACGGATATCATAGAAATTTTATGCGAAGCCTGTAATTAAATACCGATAGATGCATGGGAGCTCTGATATCAAAATAGGACTCCAAAAGAATGATATTTTAAGTGGTATATTAAAACCAGAACACAGAAAACCCCGGGTGATTCGGATGCCATGACCAATTCCAATTGATTTCCCCTTTTTCATATTTTCACATCCGTTTCTTTGTAGTTTTTTACCCCGCAGACGCCACAAAGATCATTAACTGATGGCCGGCAACTAATTGATGAGCGTAAAATTCAAAGCCAACTAATTTTTAATTAAAATTTGTATAATCCACCGCCAAAAAAGGCAGCTGGGGAGACCCACCGCAACGGATAAGATCTAATTGCCATAATTAATTCTCATATAATTTGGGCGGCGATGGCGACTACTGTTTTGTGTCTGGGCTTGTGTTTTTTGGGGCCCATTTACATAACTTCATAATATGCAAATGGATCTGCATCGCAGCGAGATCGAAGATAGAAGCTATTAAAGGCAGGGCAACAAATCACAGATGTACTGGGAGGCCTCTCCAAAAACAAATTGCAGATCGGTATCTTTTGATGCGTTATTAATAACTGCAGGGGAACCCTTTAAAGGAGGATCCCAAAAAATAAAAAAAAACAAAAACTTGGTGAGGGGCATAATTCCCGGATCTGAAATGTGAGACCGAAAAGGAAAACTGGAAACCGCAGCGAAGACAATGCGGGAACATGTTCTGAGGAAAAGTTGAGTGGAAACCCCTGGAAAATCCGCTTCTTGTTTGTTGATTTTCCTTGCACCCATTGTCAGAAACCTACCCGACAACTTTATTGATAGATTGCGATTTCTGGGACTTCTTTTGACTGCCGAACAAAAGACAACAAGTTTACAATTACCTTTTGTCAACGCGTAAATTCTAAAGGAGGTGAAAGCAAAATTTGCGTAACAATAAACTTTTAGCTCGCTGATTTATAGATATTTAATAGAGAACTTTCCCAGGCAGGCATCTTTAGCGAAAGATCGGCGAAAGGCATTATCATTTGCATGATAAAAGTCGCGGTACTCCAGAGGGAGGGTATGGGAATGCATTTCGGGATGAATGGGTGTGTCCGTGCGATAATAACAAGCTCCTTGGTGCACCCTGATCGCTGAGTTTACGGTTTTTCACAACCTGAACTGAACCCCCAAAAGATTTTCACAATTTTCCAACGCCGATTTCCCTCTTTGTTGTTTGCCAACGCAAAATTATGACGCAATTTATAGTTTTTGAGTTCCATTGTTGAGGGATTTCGGCCGAGGCATAACTAAGATTTATTTCCGGCTTTGTGAAATTTACACCACATGCCACCGGAATTGGTTTCTCTGGCCATCGCATCTGTAAGTTCGGCAAATAAGGCGGGGCGATTTGAAAAGAACAAAGTTCTCCTTTTTTTTTACAACGTGAGAATCGTTCGGATCAAACGCAGATTTGAATGGGCATATACTGGCGTAATAAAAATGTTTATGACCATGGCAACTGGCTGTAATCCGTAATCCCCGCCCGGTATCCAAACAAAAGCTCCGCAAGTCCTTCTTTCATAGTTCTTCCTCGGGTGCGCATTTGCCTGGAGAATCGGTCATGGCAATAACTTTAATCTGCCTTTCATTGATTACAGCCTGTTCTTGGCGACATTTATGCCCGTAACGATGGATGTGATTTCTGATATCCGTTTATGGCCCAGGGTAATGCGACTTTCAGTTTCTGGTGGTTGAAAGATGCAGGGGAATACATTAAAGTGTCTAAATTGCTTAAACTGATGTACAGTCACGTTGGGAAATATTTGCATTTCAGGTATCTATAACTTTACTATCATCTTATGAAACAAGCATTAAGTAAGAAGATGGAAACCGTAATCCGATGTTACATATTGTGTTTTTATTTAAACTATGGCAACTAATAAATGTGTTCAATGAATACATTGAAGAATATAATATATAAGGTTTTTCAGTTAAGACCTCAAAAACTCAAACTCAAACTTTATATGTTATGTAAGAATACACAATGTTTTCCTTTGCTAATTCAATTTAAATGTTTAATATCCAGTTTTATGAGGTTTGCCAAAGTTTTTTTTTATAAAAAAAGACCCCCATGTCTTTTATAACTTTGGTCCGGCTTAGTTAAAGAGATAGCATCAGGGAAATGCAAATGGGAGCCCAAAGTTTCTTATCGCTGAATAAATTTTCGGTCAATAAGCATATGGCAGACCCCAAAAAGGCATCACAAGGAGTATAACTCATCGGGAAATGGTTGCGGTCTCTAGTTTCTGACAGACTTCCCCCGACGCCGATGATGCAACAATATTTCATCCCAATAATAATGTGAAATATTACGACTCTCCATGGTCGAGAAGGAATTTCGGCCTCGTATCGCTGCAATCATAACTCAACTGGCCCAGCGTTATGTAATCCAATACCAGAACATAAAGTGCACGAGATGTTGCACTCGTTACGTGGCTCTATGTTAATATTCTGCGATAATTTATGGCACTTGCCCCGATTTCTATGTCACCGCCTGTGTATAAATAACAAATTTCGGTTTACGACACCGCTGACCTTCGCTGACCTCTCCTCCACCCGCTCGGCATCCAATTTGTACTCGAAATCTTTGGGGCCGCCGTCCACAGATCATTTGACAAGCCCAAGACAACCACTGGCTTTGTTCTCCGTCCGACGAACGTAGTTTTTACTTTGAAAACATTTGATTTGTGTGCCATCAAATGCGGACTCTATTGGAGGTCATTTCGACAGATAAGAAACTAAATGGAGCTTCCACTAAAGCAAACTTTATTCCTAAAAAATTATAATTGGATGAACATTTGTATGAATTGTTGATGAATCGAAAGTTCTGTAGGGAGATTACAGTCTTCAAGGTTGCAATCTAAGTAAAACCATAATATAATATTTAAGTATTCATAAAAAGGAAAGGCTTTTCTAAAATGTTAACATAATTATAACCCTTTTCTCATTTAAAATCGTGAAGTAACCCAACATACTCAATAAAACAGAATTATATTTCCAAAGATGTTCAATTAATTTAAGTCTTCAACTTGTTGTTTTAATTAATACTCATTAGTGTATGCTGTTTTTCCCTTACTATACGACTGTAATAAATATGTTGGCAGCGAACCGAAAATAAATATTGTTTCAATTTATTGGGCTTGGTTAAAATGGATTTGGGTGAATGCAGCACATGCTGCCGACAGACAGACAAATGCAGCATAAATCATCTTCAGTTTCATCTGCAGCTACAAGTTGCAGCGATGCCACATGCTGCCAAATGTTGGAGATGTTCTTTCCTCAGCCGATACGCCCACACAAACATTTTCCTTTCCGATACCACGAGTCGTACACAGAAAGAAATAAATTCAGCAATTTAGGTCTATGGTCGATCATCAATCTGTAGGATTTCCTTTTATCATAATAATCATATTAAAACCATGTTAACAAAGATTATATTCATTTTATAAACATCCATCGCCTATAAATAGGCTATGAAATTTGTGTGTATCTGTAAGATATTCCTTAATTAAAATTTGTATAAATTGATTTGTGTTGTATTCCTACTCATTTAATTTTTTCAAATATTTTTTAGGATATTACATTGATGGATTCCTCAATGTTACTTATATTTCCAATTCGCAAATGGATTTTTGTGAAGTGTACAATTCGATTCCAATACCCATTTCCAGCTCCATTTCTCCTCCCGAGTTGCAGTTGCAGTGGCTGTGCCGACACTACGCCTTTGATTTATGGGCCAGCTTCCAATATAATTATGTTGTATCCGAATCGGACGAGCGTTGCACGGACTAGAGCAGATATTTCAGCTATTTTCGAAACCGAGAAGTCTCTGGGATATTGTCGCTATCCACGCATCGAACTGGGGCACATTTCGGCTGTGGTCGCTTCCATTCCATTCCATTCGATTTCATTCCATTCTATTTTAATTAAAATTTAACTTGCCAAAAAGAAACGGAGTCCCAGAAAATGTAAATTGATTTATGGCCCCATCCTCCGCGTTGCACCAGCCCCATCGATGTTGGATTTACCCGCCGAATCGGGTGCTAGAAATATGGAAAATGGGGCTAATCTTTTCGACATGTGATGGTTACAAAAGCAAACCTTCGGGAATTTTTAGAACATCCAATAAGATCATCGATTTAATGAGACAAAATTCAAAATTGGGAGAGGACAAACATTTGTATTTGCTATTTTCATATTTACTATATATTTTTGTTTTAAGCAAGTTAACTAAGTGGTTATAGTTTTTCTTGTTGTCTTTATTTTCTTTTTAATAATTGTTTAAAATGAAAAATCTCTTTGACAAGGAATCAAATCTCCTGCATTTATAAAATAAACAAACTTAGGGCGTGATGAATGTGTCTACCATTTGTGTACAAATCTCATGCCCAACAAATGATTGATTTTTTCAGATATAGAAGACAGTGTGCGTTCATTAGTTCTACAGATGCGTATATGTATCTCGCAAATTTGATATATGAGTGTAAAAATTAAAACCGAAATTTTTTTCGTTATCTCTTTGATGCATCTACCTCTCGCCCTCCAAACCGTCCGATTTCCAGAATGATTGAGCATGGAACACAAACATATATCCGTACAGATGTATATATGTATCCGCAGCCGAGTAAAATCAACACACCAACATAACCTCACATAAATAAATCTGTCAAGTGTTGCGCATAAATATCTCGGCAACATGTTGTTATGCTTTGTTGTTGCCTCAGGATGGTGCTTCTGCTGCTTTTCGCCTTGATTTTATTTTTTTCCGCTTCTGGGCTAGTTGCTGTTGTTGTTGTTGTTGCAATTGTTGTGCTGTTGCACAGAAAAAAATTGCAAAATCAAATGTATCTTAAAGATAAAAAGTCCTCTTGTTTATAATAAAATTCCAATTAAGGTATTTTTATAGAAAAAGAATATTTGTTCCCTCAAAAAACTTATCGTATTAAAAATTAAAGTATATTTGTTTTTAAAAAATTCAGATTAAAGTATATTACAGCATTAGCATATTCTTTTATTGGAATGTCGAAAGGCAAAAATATTATAAATATACAAGAATAATAATAAAATGGCTGATTAAGAATATATACTGGGCTTTATAAAATCTCTTTTCTATTAAAAACTTAAATTGAAAATTGTTGATAAAATATTTTTAAATATTTGTATTATTTATTTGTATATATATTAATAATTATTATATTTATTTATAATCAAAAATTATTCTTTTTTGTGACTTGTATATAAGCATGCTAATGATTAACTGACTGTTAAAGTAATTCCCTGCTTTTAATGGAATATTTTAACATTTTTTTATTAAAATATATTAAACATTTATTTATTTGTGTGTTTGTTTTTTGGTTGGGTTGCTCTTAAATTGTTGCTGCTGTTACTGCAATATTCGTTGCTGCTGCTCCTTCTGTTGCTGTTGCTTTAATTAAATGCTGCAATCAACTGCGTAGCGCGATATTTCCAATGAAAAATTACGAAAAAGTGGCAAAGGCACCGAAGACATCGACGCAACTTGTGGCTACCAAGGGGTTAAGGGGCGGCGAAAGGGGTTAAGATGTGGAGAAGGGGCAAGCCATTTGGCCGCGGGCTGGTCTCGTGTTTGTGCATTGAGAAAATTGTGTCCGTTGCACATTTGTTGACTTTGCCACTTGCCTGCGAGTCGCCTCCCCGCCCCTCCTGCCCCCACACCCCCTCCCCACACAACCAAAAGCCTGGGTGAATTAAATTCATAATTAATGCGTTGCATGCACGCACACACACGGATATATATACATATGGTGTATATATAGCTGCTACCGTTGCCTCTCTTTGTTGCCTGACACGTTTATTAAAACTGATTTTTTCGAAATACCCTTATAGGGGGAGTAACCAAATTAATCCCAGGTTGAACTTTAAACTTAAAATGGTTAAGATTTTACATATTGGTATTTTTCAAGCACTCATTTGGTATTTTGAGTGGTTTCTGCTTCAAAGTTGATATATTAAATACTAATAAATATACTAAAAATACTATAAATACTAATAACATACAATTAAAAAAAAAAGTATTCCTCCATTTATAGCCATTACCCATACGAACTAAATTGTAGGTAGGTAATTAAGGCAATGCTGATTATCTTGCCTTGTAATTATAGAACAATGAAAAGTATGTAATTATATAAAATAGAAGGCTTGTGGCTAGGGAGATTAATCTTGTACATATACAAAGTAAGCTAATAGATACTTATAGAATGTTAATACAGTTAAAATGTGCTGTACTTGTAGTTTAACTCTAAGCTATATTATATATATAAGTTAAATTGAACATATATGTAGGGAGATAAATCTTGTAGATATACAAAGTAAGCTAATATATCCATATATGTAGATTGTTAACGCAGTTAAATTGTGCTATATTTGTTTTATAACTCTAAGTTATATTTTTTCCTTATTTGTAAAGCTTAAGATACATAAAGTTGAGCATACACATAAATAATTAAAGAAATCATTTTTTTATAATTTTATTTTTATCACTTTCATTCGATCTCAGAAGAGTAATAAAACTTCGGTTATGCAATTTCATGACTTTGGAACATTTTTTGTTTTAGGTTTTTGTTTGGCTTCATTCTGGGCATATTTGGCAGGCAATTTTTGCCCTTTTCTCGGGGCTTTATGCGATTGTGTTTGACTCGCCTTGCTCCTTCACTTTTCGCATTTTTATAACGAATTTTGATTTTATGCCAAAAGCACGCAATTAGAATTTATTTCTTGTTCATTCTGCCGTTGTTGTTCGCATTTATCCATTATGCGTGTTTTGCCTTCTTGCATCGGCACGCAATTTTGTTCTTCAAATAAGAAAACAAAAAAAAACCTTAATAAAATAACACGAAGAGGAAAACACAGAAGCAGCAGAATGACTGAGCGTTTTCCTGCATGAGAAAAACAAAATAAACCCACTCACCCATTAGAAAAAGTTGAGGAACTCGTAGGGGAAAGAAAACGATGGGGAGAATGCCGCCGATTAGGTGTAATTTGTATTTAATGATTCATTAAAGCAATTTTAGTGTCAATCATTTTAATTTGAATGACTTATCAGCAAGTGCCATCAGGTGACGAAATTAATCAAATTGCATATCAAATGTGTCAGCACAAAATTGTTTCCAAAAATTGGATGTGGGAGTTTCGGAAAACTTTCATAAATATAGGGTGCCTATAAGGAACTTACAAAAATACTCAAAATATATTCAGGAATTTACAAAATGTCATTAAATTCAAAGTTATCTTTAGAGTATATAAGAAAATTAATATAATTTTAATATAGATCATATAAAACGGAAGACCTTATCTCTTATGATAATCAATAAATGAATTAACATTTTTTAATTGTTGCATTATTATCGTATAATTGCAGATAATTACCACAATTAAGAATGGACTATATGCTCGGCCATATTCAAATAAATTTCTTTGAAAATCCACCGACAGAATCGTCATAAACACGCTTGAATTTGAGATTGCATAAGCCTCTTGATTTATTCATAGATATTCTGCTTTTCATTTCTCAGTCCGGTAGCCAACTTTATTAATTGCCACCGCTTTTTTTCAGGTTTATGTTCCATTTTTTATTATTTCACTGCCCGGGGCTTTTAGTTTTAAACTCGCTTGTGGAAAAGGTGTACGGTACGCAATTATTTATTTGCATAAGGAAAAACCTCCAAACGGTAAAATGGCACGTAAAAATGTATTTAATTATAATTATTGCGCTTCTATTTGCCCAACCCGATTCTCCATTCCAGCTACTGTTCCACTGCTGCTTATATTGTGTTTTTATTGCCGGTCGTTCGGGAAAATTATAGTAAATATAAATAATAAAACACGGGGCCAGAGGCGAATGATAAAGTGCATTAAAATGCACGCAATGGGGATGCGATGCCACGCCCCTGAAAGCCGCAATTAAATTGCATGGCACGCAACAGGACGCACGACCCGATAAATTGTTTTATTTTCTTTTTTTGCGAGACTTTTCTATGGCCAAATGCGATCCTGGCGGCAGTGGACACCGCTTATTATCGCGGCTAAATTATTCAGCAGCCTGACAGGAGGAAAGGTGGACCGGTGAACGGGAGGACAGGAGGAGCTCCTGGCTGGGGCTTCTGCAAATGGCTCGCCGGAGGGCGGAGGAGCTCCATAAATTTCGCCTGCACTCCGGAACCTTCTGGGTGGAAAGTGGCCAAGTGGTCTAATGACTGCCGCTGGAGACGCGCCTAATGAAATCCCATAAAGCGTCAGGCAGCCGCAATTAGTGCCCGCCAATCTGGGTTGACTTTTAGTTTCCACCTCTTAAAGTAAAATAGTTCAGGATAGAGATTAAAGTATTTTCTAAGGCTAATTTTGGTTTCATTATTAGCCTGTTCATTAAATGGAACCTAAATAGTAAAATATAGATGACTTTACAACTACATTCGGTATACCTACATACATCTAATAGCTCTTTGATTTTAGTTTAATTTTTATATCCACTTTGGATTTTAAAGTAAAAAAGTTCAGTATAGAGATTAAAGTTATCATAGGAACAATATTGTTTTATTATTAACCATTCAATTATTATTGGTTTATTAAATGAAGGAGCCTATCTATAATAATGTAGACAACCTTATAACAACATTTTTTATACCTACATCTAATAGCTGACCCTAACTAAAAATTTTATAAAAATGCCTTTTCATTTTGTATCTTAAAGTAAAATAGTTCAAAAATATATTATACAATTTTCTTAAGACCAATTCACTTAATTTATTCTGCACCCCCCTTATTATCAATAAATCAAGGAACCTATTTAGCAGATGATGACTTACATAGATAACAATGTTTGATAACTGTCCCTAGTAAACTGCCCTAAAATAATTATGGAGATTCCTTAACGATGCCTTTTGAAAATCACCGCTCGTCCCCAGAAGTGATCCAATTCAGATGCACGACAATGATCCATTAATAGATAGGGCCCTGCAATTTCGAGCTCTATAACTGCGATCAGCAGCATCGCATCGCATAAAGTTGTACCATTGAAGTTCACGTTTTATGGCCCATTTTAGAACAGCGAATAGATACAAGAGAGACTGATCTTCATGGGGAGATACACAAAGTAGTTTACCCATTTAATAGGTCAGCTCTTGGCGGTGGAGAAAGGCAAGTCGGCTAACAAATGTGCCCCCATCGCCATTGTCCCCCATGCATAAGTGTGAGTACAATGTGTTCTTTTTTTTATTCAACTGCGAGTGTGTGCAAGTACAGTTGTAGTCAACAAAATAGCACCGATCTGGTCATACATATTTAAAATTAAAGCATAGCGGTTCATTAAGGTTCGGAGGATAGATAGAGCAATACATATTTTAAAGTACCATCACTAGTTCACAATTTTGGATTTTTACTTAGCACCAAGTAGGTTAAAAAAATAAAAATAAATTAAAAATTTAGGACCATTTCTCAAAAACTAGTTGATTATTTCAAAAATGATTTGTTTCTTACAATGTATACAATGTTTCCAGTTAAAATAACATTATTGCTAAAAAGAGAAGTTACTGTTAAAACTCACTAAAGCAAACTTCCCCAACTCTAAGTCTCTATAGGCAAACATAGATTTATTGGCCCTAGAGGGTATAAGTGATCATAAAACTTGTTCTATAACTTAAGATTTGAAAATTAAATAAAGGTAGTAGAGTGTTTCTTGGGTTAATTAGTTAATATTTCATGTTGTGTCTCCTTAAAAGGTGGAACAGTAGACTGTGTGCTATTCTTCTGCCTGAAACTGTGCCTCGTAGACTGCATTTATGTACACGGGGAGTATACCTGAAGAGCGGATATCTCTGGCCCGACACCCGCTGAGTCAACACGTATCCGCTGGAACAGTAGCCGGCACAGATGGGGAGCGTAGGCCAGAGCTGTAGCTGTATCTGAAGCTGGGTTCCAGGTTCAGGTCCGTCCGATCTGTCCCCAGTTTCAGTCCCCCATCCACGGATCCCCATACCCATACCCATACCCGTACCCGAACCCATACCCATACCCATTTCCAAACCCCAGTCCCCAACTCCGTTCAGCGCATGTCATGTCTCGTATCTTTTGTGCTAATCGTAAATAACTGTCGAAATTTTTTGCTACTGTATGTGATTTGCACATGGCATGAGGATGAAAAGGAGTTGCGAACTCACTCCACTCGCCTTCAGCCCATCCTCCCCGCGTCCCACGGTGCGGATGGATTCGCTTCTTGGATGCTGCGCCTTAAATGCGATCCTCTGCTCTTTCTGTTGGAGTTGCTGTTTTTATCTCTGACGTTGGCAATCGGTGCCATTGCACTGTGGACGATTTTCAGGGTTTTGCACTCATAAATAATTCAGCAAGAAGCTTTTTTCTCGTGGACTACTATTACTCGCAGTTCTCTCTTATGGGAATAGATCTATTTGATTTTTGAGAAGTCCACGAAAAAGAAACTAATGTGGAACACAATGGAAAATAGCACTAACCATTTCTTGTATTTATATTTATATATATGTATCTATTTCTGAACAATCATTGTAAATTCAGAACCCTGGAAAATCTAGTTCTGTAATGCAAAACAATAGATATCAGGTATGTGGAAAAGCACTGAAGTAATCTAAAAATGTAAATAAGTAGGTAAAATCTGATTATTTTTTTCAATTTAAGAACAAGACTGATTTCTCTTTTCTCATAGCCTTTGTTTAGTGGGGTTTAGTCTATCACCCACATATCAAGTAAGCCTAATCCGCTCCACGAAAATACGCTTTTGACAGCGCACTTCCTCGACTTAATCCACTGTGATTCACCGAGGATGGGGAAACGAACCGAAGACTGGTCGGATGGCTGGCTGTTAAGGCCTCTTTATATGCGCACCTTAAAAAACAACAAGATGCTTAATGCTGTTTTCTGATTTTTCGTTGATCTTTTTTTGCATTGCCCCGTGAACGGGGCACACTTATTGCCACGCAGTCGAAGATACAACACACACAGTCACCCAGAGATACAGATACAGATGCAGGGGGCATAGGCTCGAAACCGGAGTTTGAGCGGCGATTGGGGTTGGAGTTTTAGCATGAGCTCCAAGATTGCACTGAGACCAAAATGCAGTGCAATTATATAGCCAAAACAACATACTGAGGTGTATTTTTAAGTTAAGTTTGAATTAACAGTATTCCAAAGTCTTGCAACAATTATAGTATTTAAAACTTAACAAGTTAACAGTTGAATTCTAAATTAAAGTCCTCTAATTTAAAGTTTTAAGCAATGTCAATACATCATTTTTTTAAGAGTGATACAAAAAATATGCCAAACAAATATTAATCCCCCAAGTCATATGAGGCTTGCGAAATAATACATTTTTGTATATTCATAAATTGGACTGAAACCAAAATCTTTTGAAAGTATCTAGCAATTCTGCGGAAACTATCAACTTAAACAAAGACCCCAATGTTTTTCTCTGTTTAAGTTGGATTTGCTTTGATTTTTTCCACTGATTTTTCGTTTTTTTTTAAGGCACAGCCAGAGCCACGAAGCGAACTGAGTAAAAACATGTTTGGATTTAATTCTTTTTATTTATTTTCACCGTCGACGTTTTTGTTTTTTTCCGTACCATGTTGCTTTCTTTCGTTGCTTTTTGGACATGTATCCGAAAGATACTTTTTGTTGTTGCCTGTGTGTGCCACGATGATGACGCTGACAAAGGTCTGCCCGCCCCACAGCCCCCGTGGCCGTACGCGATTTTAATGAAGCACTTAAAAAGCATAAATGAAAATAAAAACCCAACAAAGGCAGCAGACAGCAGATAGCCCCAGCTCCATGGTCCGTGGTCCATGGTCCCTGCCGATCCGCAGAACGACAATTGATGTGGAGCCTGGGTCTGTGCCTGGGTCTGGACCTCAATCAGGAACCTGGAACCTGGAACCCGGGACCTAGCAGCCCCTCTATCTGCCTGCAGTTGATGTGAGGCCGACCCGGGCTGAATCCATCCTCAGATACATTACTTTTTACTGTCGAAGTTTGTCCACAGGCATTGACAGTGCACAGAATTATGGACACAGTGGAACTTGCAAAGAAGTAAGAAAGAAATCAAATAAAATAAATAATAATAGGTTAAGTAAAAGACCTATTGTTCAGTTTTGGACCTTTATAAGATCATAAGGCACATTGTTTACGCCAGGAAAGCAAATCTTCTACAATTTTTGAATGCTCGTATACTGAACCACTAAAATTTCTTTACTTAGTTTTACAAATTTTTATATTTTTAAAGAATGGTGTAGAATCTGTAGATAATCTTACAAACTTAAAGTAAAATGTAATTTTTCCTGAAAGTTAAGATAAATTAACTAAATATATTTCATATTTTATATTCTGTATCATATTTTATGTATCAATTTTTTTTCTTTTCTTTTCTTTTTGGATTGTCCACACAAACCAGGCTTCACCGTACTCGCAAGTACTTCTTCCCTGACTGCCCGACTGCGACTCAAATTAATTCTAATCTAGCAAATTACGGTGGACCATTTATGCTGCCATAAAAATTAAAGACGTCGACCCCTCCCTCTCCCACCCCATTTTGGCCGATAAGAAAGTGCGTGTGCGTTCATTATGCGGCTCGGTGAGGGGGAATTTCATAGTTACGCATCTCACAGATACATTTACGGATTCAGGGCCGTAAAGATATCTCGCAACAGTAGCCAATAAAACGGGGGACATTAAAAACATTAACAGCCGCATTACAGATGCACGGGGATGTGGCACAGTGGAGTGGCCATCTCGGATTGATAGAGTCGCCATTGACAATTGCCATAGTCGTTGAATAATTAAGCGGGGGCACGGATAAGTGGCTCATCCCCCATCCGACCCCAATTCACTACTAAATTATGCTGGCAAATAGGGCCCATTTCGTACAGTCACATCATATCCTGGGCAAATGGCACTAATCGAATTGATTCTTGAGTGACTTTCATCTTAGATGTCGTTTGATGGTCGCCATCGTCGGATAATTCTGCGTACTATGTGTGTGCGTTTTGAGCCATTCCAATTTTTTATGGCACCATCTTAATCGCTATGTGGGTTTTTTTCTCGTATGATAGCTACGGCATCTAATTGGTGTCTTAAAACGAACTGTGTACAAACATTTGGCACTTAAACTAATATTAATGTCTATGCCATAAAAAGAGAGAATTAATGTTCTTTTGTTTTCGTTTAGCATAGTATTTTGATTTTAGCATCATAGTAAAATTGTATTTTCTTTATGATTTATGCGGGAGTTATCAATCTTTATATCTTAGCCTGCACAGAGACAAATCTGACTATCTAATTTGAGTTCGGAATGTTCTTAAAAATAGAAGAACATTTTTGAAGATAAAAATTGTTTCATTGTGCTTAAGTTAAGATTAATTGGCGATACTTACTTTGTATATCTCAACAACTAAACTATTTGTTTAATATACTCAAATTAAGTTTTCTTTTCTCGCCATTTCGTTCTAATATTGAGATAATTGATACCAAAAGTTTTTAAGAACGAATGTTCTCAAATCAAGAACAATGTACTTGAATATTTCTCTCTGTGTGGGATTATTTTGTTATTTTAATTCTTATATTATTATCTATATTATTTTTTTGTACCCATATTATCCGTTTTAGGTTCAGGAATTATATTTCAATCTTTTCTTTTAACCCCGAACTTAAAATCTGTCTATTATAATTCTTGTACCATTTATCCAGTGTTCTAGTTCCCAAAATCATTTCAACATAAATAAATATGCATTCATGTGATAGGTCAGTAACTCTTTACTCAACTTTGAGGCAATGATCCAATAAAGTGTTGCACACACTAAATTCAAACTTTCTCCCCGCTCTTTTATTTGTGAATTTTGAAATCGCTGTAATGGGCACTCTTTGGTTTATTTTAAGTTACACAAATCAGCTCCCGAACGCAAACACCCCACTATGTAAATAGTTGACCACCTCTGATTTATGCCGAATCTTGTTTGTTTTGCAGTCTCGTTCTCGCCCGCTGAATGTGGATATCTGCGAGGGGGTGGGGTTGGGGGGATGATGAGGTAAGTGGTGTGGCAAGGCGTGGGGTGGGTGTTTGGCGGTGGGTTGCGGGTGGTGCGGCATCGGGGTCTGGGGCACTGAGTAAATGAACGCTGCGCCTACGAAACGCTACCAACACCATTGCGTTCGGTGTGCGTGTGTGGGCGGCTGTGCGAGTGTGCGTGCTGCAATTGTGTGCAGTTGTAGTTGCGGGTTCATTGCACGTACACTCGCACAAACACACGCACAGCGCCCAAAACGGCCAACGACGAACCGACCAAGCGACCGAACGACCCACCCACCAGTGATGGCGCTTTTGCACAAAACCAACTAAATCTGGCGAAAAAATGGCTAAAAAAACCATATTACAATGAATGGAATGCAATGCATTGCAATGATTCAAGATGGTGGACTATTTTTCACAGCATACTTCAAGGCACATTACTAAGTGATTTCAAAAGTATATAAGGTTTTATGAAACCATCTATAACGAGTTTAAAGCGTACGCTTTATATATATTTACAATAATTTTTATTTATTTTCATTTTTTCTACACAAATTGTTTAAATATCCGTGGGATTTAAGTTTTAGATATTTTTACAGAAACTATTATTAAATAAATTTGACTTTTCTTCTATAATAACACATTGTAAATAGCTTTTTTCTATTGTCTAATTATTTTCTTGAGTGGATAAAGCGGATACTAGATCAACCCAGCTCCATCAATTGTATTGCCTAGTTTACGGCGCAACATTACAAAGGGGAAATCTTCAGGCTACAACTTTTCATAAATCTTTATAAAGCACCAAGTATGGTTTATTCTACGAAAGTACTGTTAACAACAATTGGTTTATAAAACAAACATTTCAAATTATAAAATAAAATGGTTTTGATAAACAAATTGAAACAAACTCTGGGAAGCTTATAAACAAATTTCCAATCACTGTTAGATCCAATCAGATTGTACATGATCATATGGTTGCAGGGCTAATCCCCGTTGCAGCTCCACAAATCCTAGCCAGATGTGACATTACTGCCGAATGTGCATTACTGAGCCACCTCCGACGCGTCCCACTGTCCGTCGGCTGCTTCGTCACTTTGTTGCGTGTTCGTGCTGCAGTTGTTGTTCGCCCTGGTTGTAGTTGTTGCAGTTGACGTTGTTGCTTTGCTGCTGGGTCTCCGGTTTAGACAGCCGGGCTTCGGACTCCGGGTCTCCGTCTCCTGCCTCCCTCTCTCATTCGCCCCAGTGCCCCTCCCCCACCCCCTTGGGCCCCATCAGCACCTCTCGACTTCGGTCATCGTGGATTTCTCTGCTCTCCTGCATTTTGCTCTGCACTCTTCACTGCTCTTTTGTTTCGCTTTTCGCTGCTTCTAATGCTCGCCCCCACTTCCCCCCTCCCCCATCCAACACTTTTCGGTGGCTACAAGTTAGAGCGAGTGAAAGAGAAGGAGAGAGAGAGGCCCCCAATGAGTGAGAGGTAGCTTGTTTATCGTTGCCTTTCTTTTGGGCAGTCAGCCCGTTGCTTTTTTTCCTCCTCCTTCTTCTTCTTCTTCTCCTTTCTGTGCTTTTCTTCTCTGTTGTTTTTCGGTTTTTGCAGCTCTGAGCTTCGCTGCTGCTGCGACGTGTTGTTGCCTTTTGTCTGTCTCCTCTTTGGTCTTGTTGCTTTTGTCTGCTTTGCTTTTTCGCCCAGCCATCTTACACACTCGCACACTCACCCATACACACCTACAAGCGGAGACTTTTGTATGTAAAACTGACGTCGTCGCTGCTGCCTCTTCTTGTTGTTGTCTTCTTTCTTTTTTCAGCTTTATTTTTTTGCACATTCTCCCTGTTCTCTCTTCTCGCCTGCATTTTGTGTATCTCATCTCGTGTACGCTTTCGCTGCCTTTCCAATCTCTTCGGCATCGGGGCAACAACAACGGCAACGAAAAGCTGGCGTCGCCGTCGCCGTCATCGTTTTCTCTATTTTCCTCAATCGCTGTGCCTTTTCATTTTCAATTCGCATATTTTTGCAAACTCTACTTTCAGTTATTCGCCGATAATTGATGTCAAAGGACGCAGTTGTGCTCCGCCGGCGTTGTTTCACGTTGCCATTGGAAGCACCGTTGCCCCGGTATCGTTCAGTGCCAGTGTGACCAGTTCTCCGGTGTGACCATGCCCAAGGAGGATCCGTTCGTGAATCGCGCCCAGCTCCTGAAGGCGATCAAGAAGTATCCGGAGATCTGGGACTCCAACAACAAGCTGCACATGTGCCGCAGCGTCACATCGCCGATGTGGACGGAGATCGCCGAGCAGTTCGGCGGTCATGTGCCGACAGGTGAGTGCGACAAGGATGTCGGTCTCTCTTGCTTAAACCCCCCTCACACTCTGCGCCACTGCCCCAGTCGCCCACTCGCAACCGGTGGCGACTTGTATTTGTTGCTGACTTTCGCGCTCTCCTTTCGCGTTCTCTTTTAGTGCGCGTTCAGTGGCGCAGTCGGGAGCTTTTCTGAAGGGGTTAAACTTACAACCGAACAGTTTTACTTAAAAAGTTTGGACTTATTGAAAAAAAAGTATATGCACCGAACTACATAAATAAAATTATATATTTTTGATCTAACTGCATCTGCTTTGACCATGCTCAAACACCACTGCAGTTAAATCTTTTTTAAAATACTTTTGCAGCAATCTTCTTATTGTTTTAAAAATGTTCCAAAAAAATTCGACTGTAATCCTAGATTGTTTTGAAGCTATAGTCTTATTTTATCCCTACGTACGTCACTGTGCTAGGTCTTAAAATAGCCAAAGGGCACTGTTGGTTGGAACTGGAGGTCTCCGTCCGTTTGGAATAATAGAAGAGTCTACACCACTATATAATGCAAATTGAAGCAGTCGCACCAGAAATAATTGACGGGTGTAATGTACTTTGATAAATGCAATTAGGTGGCTCAATACAAGCTTAATTAGCTTTACTTAACCACTAGATGTTGTAATATTCATGGATGAAATGACTAACCTTGCCCTAGAACAGCATTGTAATAAAAGTTTTCTATATAATGGTTAGTCAAGACAAAAAGCAATAACTAACCAAAAAATGTTTTATATTCATTTAAAGCTTAACATTTACACCTGATTGGTTTAGTTTATAGGTAGTTACAATTCTTTGCGTATTAGTAAAATATGTTCACTGATTGTTTTAATCCCTTGAATATATTTTTCTTTATATCTTAATATAAATATACCTTGTTACAATACCCAGTTAAGCTGCAGTCGATCT
Source organism: Drosophila suzukii (assembly GCF_043229965.1). Taxonomy (NCBI): domain Eukaryota; kingdom Metazoa; phylum Arthropoda; class Insecta; order Diptera; family Drosophilidae; genus Drosophila; species Drosophila suzukii. Next base: position 20,876,149 of record NC_092082.1, on the reverse strand, counting down.
GGAGCCAGATGAAGTACCACTACCACAACTTGGTCCACCGCCAGATCCTGCACAAGGATCGCTTCAATACGAAGTGGGAGCACTTCGAGCCGATGTCCTTCATGTACAACATAACGGTGGCCAAGATCGTGGGCGCCCAATCAAGTGGCGGTGGTGGGGGTGCCTCCTCGGAAGTCCCACCGCCAGCCTCTGAACCGCCACCCGTGGGGGAGGAACCTGCTGGGCCAGTGCCGCCACCCCCCTTGCCCACCACATCCCATGGTCGCGGACGTCCCAGCGGTAGTTTCAGCTGGTTGCAGACCGCTACCACTCCCACTTCCCCCCAGCTGCCGCATCTCATTGCTCAGCCGCCCCATGGTCAGGGTCATGGAATGACTTATACCGCTTTCACGGGGCTGGTGCCGCCGCCAGCTGCTGTGGTGTCGGAGGCAGTGGCAACGCCCCCGAGGAAGTTGGGTCGCCCCAGTTCGTTGCATAACAGTATGCGGGGACGTATCATCGATGCCATCAAGACGCGTCCGTCACTTTGGGCGGGACGCCAGCGGAGCGAAAAGGGACAGGGCCAGAGCAGAACTTCAGCCGTTTGGAAGGAGGCGGCTATCGAGATGGGTCTCACTCCGAGTAAGTAGATCCTAACTTTATTTAAAATTTGTAATCTTTAAATATAATTACGAAGTATTTATCACTTTATTATTTTCGCGAAATATCAGTAATTGTCTCTAATACAAAAAAAAAATCCCTCGTTCATTCATAATATCCCTAATTGAACTTTATCATGTGATTAAAGGTTAAAATAATTATTTTAAAAAGTCCTCTTTAAAAGTTTTAATCCAGAATGTACTTCTTAAAATAGAAAAACCTCTATATAATTTTAAAATCTTACCCAATTTTCCCAATCTCTTTTATTTCCCTGCAGCTCTTATGCAGACGCGGTGGTCGATCATCAAGCAGCGCTATGTGGACGAACTGCAGAAGGAGCGCCACGCCCAGTACTCCCACCAGGGCTTCCGATCCACGTGGGAGCACTTCGACCGGATGAACTTCATGCGCGACATCCTGCTGAAGAAGGTCGACGAGCGGGAGCAGACCCGCGAACAGATCCAGGAGATCGTCAGTGAGCAGCAGCACCACCAACAGCCGCAGCACCACCCGCCGCAGCACTTGCAACACTACCGTCCGCCACCGCCGCCAGCAGGATTGGTGGAGCACGCCCAGGACATGCCGATCGGCTTGGTGCAGCACCACCAGCAGGAAGGACACCACCCACCGCTGGCCATGCACCACCCCCACCATCCACAGGCCATTCGTCGGCGGGTCAAGCACGAATCCGATCTTGAGTGGGATCCCTTTGAGATGATCCTTCACGTCCATGGCGCAGGCGAGCCGGCTGCCAACTGAAGACTGAGAAAATAGGGACTGTCAAGCTCTAGGCACACCTGAGAAAACTTAAGAAGGCGAGAGGTCTGCACAGATTATTTCTTAACGTCACTGATAAATACTAAATTTGTAGGTCAAGCTTTTCAATATAATTGAAGAAACTTTACTTTGATAGAGATGGAAATATTTAATTGCTTATCGAATTTTGTTTTTTTTTTTCCATTTATACTACCTTCTATTGTTTAGAATGAACTCGTTCCATTTAGGCTTTTTCTCAGGTGCAATTAAAGTGGGACCTACAGTGTCCTTAAAATAATCGTCAGATGTAAAACCCTTAGCTACACCGCATGCCCACATCTATTGTAAAACCTTTTTGTAATTCCATTTTCTACTACTCTGCAATTGAATAAAAACATCACTTAGCAATATTAAACTCAAAATGTTTGAGGTTGGGGGTACTAATACTAAAATAAAAAAGAAGTTGGGAGATAGAAAGGTTAACAATTTTTAAACATCACTCTTGGCATAATATTTTAAAATACTTAAGCAAACTTTAGAAAGATTTTCAACATTTTAAGGTTGTTGTCTTCTTGAATTGACATTAAATTAGGGATACTGTAATTGATACCTTTCTGGTTTTATTACCGGGAACACATTTCACCAATATCAATTCCCACAAAAGTGCGATTGATATATTTCAAAGGAAAGAGATTTATTCCACGTGAAGTGCTTCGCACTCAATCAATTTCGATAATCGTGATGCGATGCGACGGATTGGATATTCGAGAACGGCCCGAGAGCGAAAACTAAATTATGCTAATTCTCGCAGTGTGTGCAACATTTGTCGATTGCCAAAATGGCAAACATGTTCCACACACACAGGCTCTCACACTCTCTTTGGAAAACCTCTATACCTATCTCCATCCATACCACATTTTGTGGATTTGTGTAAATTTCTGGCTGAGGGCCAAGGGCGGAACACGCGTAATTCCAATCACGTGCCAGCCCAGAAAAGAAAAGTTCTCAAACTGTAAAACGTTTATCAAAATGTAACCCCCTCCCGACCGTCCGCCAAAAGCCGCCCACATAATTGGCCAAAAGGATACAGCCCCATACCCAATTTTTTTAAAAACCCCAACCCCCCTTTCCGCAGACTCCGACAATATCTTCAATAATAAATGCATTTCACTGTCGAATTTGCCGCATTCTGCACAACACACGTGCCTTAAATAATTCACGTCGCATTTAGCGGTGTTTTTGCCAAGCCTCTAATGGGCCCAGCGATTTGTAGGGGGCGTGGCGGGGGCAGTGCTGCAAAGGGGGGCGTGGCACGCCGCCAGGTAAAGTGGAAAGTAGTTGGCTACGTTTTACGTTCTAGTTCGAGGCGAAAATTTGCCTAAAAACTCAAGTAGTTTGTTCAAACTTTTATGCTCCGTGCATTTATCAACGCCAGCCAGGCGGGAAAGGGGGTTGGGGGAGGAAAAGGGGTGGAAAAACCGGGTGGTAAACCCATCCAGGAGTCCATGAAGCGCAGCAGCCCGGAGCAACAGCGCTGCCGTGTAAAAGTTTCCACACAGCCGTGGGTGGGTTAGATGATGGAGCGTTATTTAAATGGTTTTCGGATGCGTACGTGCGAAAATGTTAGTAATAAGCCAGGTGCCAGAAACCAGGGGCCATTACTGTGATATCACTGGATAGGAAAAATTCCAGAGATTTGTTGGCTCCCAAGGATTTAAGGAAACGTCCTTGGGAGGAATGTAAGCTTTTGGAAAATCGTTTGTCCAAGAAATCGGTAGCGTTATGCAAATAATCCGTTTCTTCTAAACTATGCAAATCCTAATGATACAAGCAATCTTCTTTGTTAAGAGGGATCTCTGATAATCTGTTTTTTAGGCTCGATTTTCACTACAATCTTAATTAAATTTTTTACTTTCATATATTGATTATTCATAACATTGTAAACCATCTATAGCTTTAGTAAGTTGAAAATGTATCTCTTATCATTGCTTTAAGTGTTTCTTTAGAAACCTAAATATCGCTCATTATTTTACTAGGAACTGCTTAATGTTTTTATAATGCTATGGAAATGGCCCAATGGGACTTTTTTAACAATTTAATATTCCCTTGGAATTGAGATTGCAATTTTTCACTTAACTGATGGTATTTCTATTGTAAAACTCAAAGCGTCAGAGGAAACAACAAATGATGCAAAGCAAAAAAAAGAGTGTGATGAGAGATAAATGAGTTATTAAAAATATATATAATTTTTATAAAAGCTTAAAAATAATAACAACAATAAAATATATAAGTCCTTAAATTTTTTTGCGGAGCTCCTAAGTTGTGGTCGGTTCCTTTTAGAGATCACTTCAAATTTGAAAAACCTTTGCATTACTTACTCGTACTAATATTTTCGCATGGGGTCGGTGTAATGGCTTTCGAGTGGAACGTGAGCCGGGAAAACTTCGCTTTCCTAAATGCTCGGTAGGTGATTTCTTTCCGCAGGAAGTACGCATACACACGCACTTAACACATACACACTCAAATCATTTTCCACGCCCACTCGCCCCGCCCACGCTAACACACACACACACACATGATAAGAATGCTTATGTGAATTATCGCACATTTTACGGCATCGAAAAAAGGGGTTTCCAGGGGGACTTTGTAACGGGAAAGAACTAGAAAACTTGTCTAAAAGTGCGCACTCCACTCATATATATTTAGGTATACATATCTCCAAGGCGGACACGCCGACAGTAGCGCATAAAAACTTTTAAATTTACTTTTGCTAAGAGTTTTCCCCGCCCCCTAACCAGCCACGCCCCTCCATGCCCATGCATATTCATTTCAAAATCCACACACATACACATGGCCAAGTTTTCTTGGAAAAGTTCCTTTACCCCTTTCCACCCCCTTAGAAAAATCAACGAACTGTGAGAGAGGCAAACAAAAAAAAGTTTTGGGCAAAAGGTGGGCAAGGGTTTCTGGGGTTACCGGGGCGCCAAAGGGGGATTTTCCGGATACGGATCCGGAGCGGCATCGCTTAATAGAGCTGCCAAAATTTGTGTGCCTCAGGTTGCGTCGCTTGTCGGCAGACGCCGCGTTACAAGCGCTCCAAATTGCTCACTTCTCGAGGCGCTCCGCTTCCCTCTGGCCTCCCGTAATACCCCCTTAATTTCCCGTCCAAAGCCCCCTTTTTAAAGCCCTGCCACCGAAATCCCAGCCAATTCCCCCGACTGCCAAGCAACTATGATGTTGCTGTCTTCCCATTTTTGCCAACTTGTCTATTTTTCGGTCTTGCCACAGTGGTAAAGTTTTAAACTTTACTCGGCATAATTTTTGGAACCGATCACTACACATCATATGTTTTTAAGAGGATTTTGTTCTTAAATATTTAGAAAATTTTCCTCTGTCACTGGAGTTCAATCCTTTGTTTTCAATATAGAGTCAAAGACTCAAAGAACCCTCCCCCTAATTATATGGTCAGTATATTATCCTATTTTTCCATCTTGATAAATATTGGCAGTCAAAAACACTCCCCCATATGAACTCCCCCAGCGAAAACATCTGAGAAATCAAACCTGGCCAAGATTCATATCGCCATCTCCTTGGGTTCAGCCCACCCCGTATGGCTTTGAATACGAATATTCCAAAATAACTTCGATAAGTTCTTTATTTGACAAGTTCCCCACTGTGCCATTTGGGTCTACTTCCACTTCCAAATCCTTCGTTTCGTGCAGGCCCTTTTTGTTGTGATGGGTAGGGGTGTGGGGCAAATGTTTGCTGTAAAATGTTGGGCCACGTATCCTGCAGCAATTCGTAAACTAATTCTACATACGTGCCCGTGTCAGCTATCACCCATCCGCCCCGTTGTCCAACGCCCCTTCCTATTCCCTTCCCATTTCCTTCCCATTCCCTTCCTATTCCCTTCCCATTCCATTCCCTTTTGGCTTCCCGCAGAGCGACCAAATCGTTACGTGCGTTGGGCCACGGTGGCGCCCTCTGTGGGCCGTGCGTCATGTTTTGATTGGCGTCATGTACACGGACGGATTCGCTCCGGCTTTCCACACGAAGCGCAGGGATAAGGTGGATGCACGGAGAACAAATGCTAAAAGAGATTCCCCCAGCAGTTATTATTTTATGCATATGAGTTTCAGTCTAAATTATGGTAATTTAACATGCTTTTTTAGAATTTTTATTCAAAGACTTATTATATTCAAGGGGTGTTCTAACATTAGTTAATATTTAGATGTCTAAAAACAAACATCCAATTGGCTTTACCAGGCATAACATATATAATAAACTTATAATATAAATTTGTAATTATATTTTTGCAATTTATTTTGATCTGTGAATGGAATATTATGAAATTACTAACATATTAGATGGTACTATTCATAAGGCTTTGTTTGGATCGATCTTGCAGTGTGCGTGGCTTAGATTTGCTTTTTTCTGCTAATAAATAATTGCATTTTCACCTCAAGAACTCACTGACAGACGAGGCCCAAAGGGGGCCCGAGTGCAAAGGGCTGGGTGATTTTCTCCGAGGGTGACACAATTCAATTTGCGCGCGTTTCCGTTCCGACTGCAGGTGCCTGGGTGGTGTATTGCCAGTTTTTGTAATTCCATTTCTGATTTCATATTTTGCTGTCACTGGGAAATGATTCAATTTTGCAGATTTCTTTGGGTGGGCCAGGGGGTGGCGATATTTGCATGCCGGGCATGTATCTATGTACCCGTTTTTTTCGGTCTGCGTGCCGTTATCAATCAAAAGCGAAATGCGAATTGTGCGCAAATTTGTTGCATACGCAGAAATATTTGCTATATTGCATGGCAATCAAAGCGCTGCATGATTGACAGGCGAAATGGAATATTTTTTGAGTGATATTTTGCAGCTGGAAATGCAGTGACCTGAAACATGTCAAAGTCTGTCTATCTCTCTCAATATCTGAGGCAAGCAATATGCAATAAAAATCCATCAGTTATTTGGAGTGTTAGTTCCTGCAAATCGATTTGCTGTCGGGGTCTACAGATTAGAGATATGTATTTTTAATTACGATTTTAAGATCGGAAACTTCTAAAATATTTGTATTATATGTAGGACAACAACTATGGGCTTATAGTTTCTTCAGAAAAGTATCACTTCATTATAGAGGGAAATAATAACCTTCCGAATACCTTCCATCGAAACCCCAATAAACATAATAGCCCTGAGCTGATTTCCAGTAATAACCTTCGTTTTCGCCGACTCAATTAGCAGAGAGGTTAATTGCACCAGTTTCGATTGCACAATCCATTGAGCAGGTAAGAATGTTACCTCGAGTAGAGACCTTGTCCATATTCTATGCAAATTCCCCGGACAAAGGAGCTGGCCACAAAGCAGTCGAGTCACTTAGGCCGGAGTCTTACGGTCCCGAATTCCTCCGCGATTCTCCGCGGTATCCTTGAGACGGGGCCTCAAATGCCGGAAGTGTCCTTCGCAGAACTCGCACGTGTGTCGGCATAAAATAATGCGACATTTTTATGGCCCGACCGAGTGCCGCTTGAGCCCCGGTCTCTTTCGCACCTTCGGCTGACAGCCAACTTAAAGCGGTGTTAAAATTTATGAATGAATTTGACTAGGACACAGGACACCGACACAGGAAGCAGGGTCCTGGCAGCAGGTAAGCAATAACTCAGTCCCTGGCCGGGAGTTTTTCTAATTTCTTTTGGCTAAAATACAGTTTCGGTCCTTGCATAGTAAAAATGCCCAAAGATTTATGATGAGGCTCGTTGAACGTGCCCACATCCACATCCACAAGTACGTCCGCCATCCACTTCCACATCCACATCCACATCCACGGGAAGTGAGAGACCGCTCCAGCTAATCCCGAATGAATGAATTGCGCTCCTGGGCTGTCGTCCTCGCTGCTGCGGAATGGAATGCAAATCCGTTGATTTAGAAATTCCATTAATATCGGAGTTCCTCCCCCCCGCCTCCAATTTTCTTTATCAATATGCCGCACGAGGCCCACAGCCACCCGGAACACTCAAATAAATGTAAATATATATGCGGAGCAAATCAAATTCCTAACATATAGATACATCCACCCAAATGATGTGGAACATTTTGAGGTCTTCCGTGGAACCTTTTTGGCTGTGTTTCAAAAATATATGTTTGCGATAAAGCACTAACATATAACATTATCAAATCACAGTCTAGTTCCACACATATCTTGACTATCATATAAATCAAGCAAGTAAATAATGTGTATAAAGAAGGTACTCAACATTGTTTACTTTAAAAATGTTTATTTTATATATTTTTTATGTTTATGTTTTTAAAATCATAAATTCGACTATATAAGAATTTTTATATTTATCTGACTTCCTTAAAAATCAAGATTTATTAAAAACAACATACCTGAAAGATAGTTCGAGTCTTGGGCTATTCATATTTTTGTTAATATCATATTGGTTTGTTTTTTACTCGTTTATATATATTCTTTTAATATTTTTGTGTCAAAAAAGGGATCAAAAATTTAATTTTTAAGTAGTTATGATATTGACTCATCCAAACTATTTATTTTGGGGACATAATTAAGTTTTCCCCTCTTATTTAAACATACAAAATTAATTACTTTAGCAACTAAACTCATACATAATTCATATTGGTTTGTTTTTTACTCGTTTTTATATATTCTTTTATTATTTTTGTGTAAAAAAAGAATACAAAAATTTAATTTTTAAGTAGTTATATTATTGACTCATCCAAACTATTTATTTTGGGGACATAAGTAAGTTTTCCCCTCTTATTTAAACATACAAAATTAATTACTTTAGCAACTAAACTCAAACATAATTCATAGAGCTGTACAGCTTAATGTCATGTTACTCGGAACAAAATGAATAATTTAGAGGTCCGTAACTCCGCACAGAACACAAGTTTCTATTTGTTTTTCCTCTTGGGAAGAGTCTCGGGTCAGAATAAACATGTCAGCCATATTCTTGCGACACTAATTTCCGAATTCATATATTCAATATTGGCCAACACCAGGGACAATGCAGTGGACACTGCAGCCCCCCATTCAGATGGTATGGTAAATGGTAAATGGTAAATAGATGTTGACCGAGCCAAGGCCTTCTTGCTATCAGTGTCGGCTGGCCACATTAGCATGTCACTCGGCGGTAAACAGGGAAAAGTTACGGAAACTTCTTGGAAAACTTTGCTTATGTTTGTCCCTCCAAGAAAAACTTGGCAGATAAACAAAAATCGTTGAATAGATTCGACGGACAGAGTGTGTTGTTCGTTCAATATGGACGCGTAACTTTCCTTTTTGGATATTGACACATTTGTGACATCCGACGAGTTGCTTAAGCAAATACTGGAAATTTGTGGGCGTGGCTGGGTCTTGTTTTGGTTTCGTTTCGGTTCGATTCGATTCGATTCGATTCGTTTCCGCTGACCAAACGGGTCAATTCCATCGACCAGGGCCCAAAATGGTCTGCGTGTGAGTGTCATTTTCATTCTGTTTATTTGTCAGTCATTATTTTGGGCAAATATTGACGCTCTTGTCATGCCCAGTAGCACTCTGCGTTAATTGATTTCGAATTCGGAGCCACTTTTGTTGTTATCATAGCAGGGCCCAAACAATCTGCCCTGCAATCACACACAACTCCTTTTTTTTACCCCATTCCCCATTCGAAATGAGCGAACAATCGACTTATCCGGCCAGGCAATCAAATATCTAACCAGTTTAAGTCTGAGTATCCGATGACTTGCACTCACAAATTGTAAAACTTTTGTGCTTTTACGAGCCATTTCGAATGGTGTCTTAAATTATCTCTGTATTTATAAACTTCTCAGGCCATCAGCATCGATTTGTCACACAGTATTAAAAATCATTTTCGCCAAACTTGAATCACTACCAGATTTTTGTACTCAAAATTTGCATGCCACTTAAAACAATCGAAGTCAATTCAAATTTTAAAAGTTCATTTGTATTCAAATTTGTTTATCAACCGATTGTCTAATGGTTTAATGGATGTTCAATGTTTAATAAAAAGGCACATAAACTTTGTTCAATTTTGACAGGCTGGGAATGTTTTTTTAAATTAAAGCACCTGTATTCAAAAAAGGTAATATTTTTTCTCATCTAAGAAGTTTATAATGGACTAACAATCAGGGAATTTTTATACCATGTTTTTATAATAACAATAATAATATAATTTCAATGATTAAACTTTTCACATTTTCTTGTGTGTCCGATGCTTTCCGTTGTAGTCTTAACACTAAGTCCTAAAAAATCTCTAAAGTGTGACGCAGCACCAAAATACATAAAAAGGGCAAAAGTTAGTATTTCATATATCAAAGAGAATAAGATTCAAAATTAAATAACGGCTGCAATGCGTTCATCAACATCCCGGGCCGCCCTGAAACAATGTTTCAGAATTAGGCAGTACTGCTAACTTGGTGATGGGCCGGGTCATCTCTCCAGTAGACGTCTTAAGTTTTACAGCGCGTACAAGTCCATCTGGTCCAGGATGAGCTTCCACAACACGGGCTAGTATCCAAGCTGCTGGAGGGAGATTTGAGTCCTTGACGAGGACTACATTGTCTACTGCGATGTTGCGTTCCTTGTTGCTCCACTTTTGACGTTGCTGCAGGGATGTTAAATACTCTTGGTGCCAGCGTTTCCAAAACCCTTGATACATCGATTGCAAGTGCTGCCAATAGTCCAGACGATTGATCGGCAAATGAGTCAGATCTCCCTCTGGAACAGTTGTAAATGGGCGCCCAATTAAAAAGTGGGCCGGAGACAAGTAGGTGATGTCGGTGTCAGGTGTGTAGCATAGCGGTCGCGAGTTCACCACTGCACTGATCTGAGCAATAAGAGTTTGCATTTGTTCACAGGTTAGAACAGTTTTTCCCACAACTCGACGCAGATGTAGTTTGACGGAACGTACTGATGACTCCCACTTCCCTCCCCAATGTGGCGAATGGGGAGGTATAAAACTCCATTTGATTCCATCATTGGCCAGCGATTGTGTTAGATTGCGTTGATGCTCCTGCGAAGATAGAAGTTGCTGCATCTCATCTAATGCCCGTTTGGCACCAACAAAATTCGTCCCGTTGTCGCTGAAGATCTGTGAGCATTTTCCTCGAAGGGACATGAATCGCCGAAGACATGCCAGGAATGTGTCTGTACTAAGATCGGTGGCCAGTTCCAAATGTATGGCTGATGTCACCAGGCAAACAAAGAGGCATATGTAGCCCTTAGTTTTTCGGGGATTGCGCCCTCTCCTTTCCTTAAGTATAAATGGTCCAGCGTAATCACAGCCTGAGTGCTGGAAGGGTAAAGCTTCTGTTATACGGATGCCTGGTAGATCGGCCATGAATTGGTGCTCCGTGAGTTTACGTTGGCGAAAGCATTTGATGCAGTTGTGAACCAGATTTCTTATCAGGTTGCGCGCACCAAAGATCCAGTACTTTTGACGAACAATTACAAAAAGTGCAGAAACTCCTGGATGAAGATTTGTCGTATGCTCGTGTTCCAAAATCAATCTTGTGATGCGGTTCGACTTGGGAAGCAGTATAGGGTGTTTTACATCAGCTGGTAATTGTGAGTTGTCCAGTCGTCCACCAACTCGAAGAAGGCCATCCTTGCAGATAATCGGCGAGAGCTTCACCAACTGGGAGCGGCTGTGAAGTGGCTTGTTTTCCGTCAGTAGTTTGCGGTCTTCCATGAAACATTTCTGAGCCTCTTGCAGGCAAAGAATGCGAGCAGCCTGAATCTCCTCAAAGGTGAGCATCTTTCCATTTGCCAGCGTTGGTCTTTTGGTCTTTTGGATGAAGCGCAAGGCGTAAGCTACAACGCGTACCAGCTTTGTCCAGGACGAGACGCGTTGAGTCAAAGCTTCGATTGGAGACAATAAGCAGGTTTCCTGTGCGGTTAATGCGGTGGTCTTAACTTCCTCTTTTCCATGGTTTTCTAAAAGGGAAGAACAGAACTTTTTAGAGGTCATCTTTACCGCAAGCATTTCTGGATCTTGCAGCCATGAAGGTCCCATCCACCATAAGTCGAAATGGAGCAGGTCCGAAGCAAGCATTCCTCGTGTGGCGCAGTCCGCCGGATTCTCCTTTGTGTTTACATGATGCCATGCGTTGCGCGGTAAGGCTTCGAGAATTTCTGAGGTTCTGTTGGCTACAAATGTTTTAAGCTTAGATGGTGGATGTGAAAGCCAGGCCAAGACTATGGTTGAGTCGCACCATGCATGCACTTCAATGTCCTTGTGTTGTAGCGCAGCCTTGACTGATAAGAACAGTCGGCTCAGTAGCAAAGCGCCACACAGTTCGAGACGTGGTAGAGACTGCTGCTTCAGCGGAGCAACTCTGGTTTTTCCTGCAATGAGTGAAACTGATACGGTGCCATCTGCTCGCACCACTCTGCTATAGATGACTGCGGAATATGCCTTGATGGATGCATCTGAAAATCCATGCAGTTCCATGTGATCTTCATTGTTTTGGACAAATCGTGGCAGGCGTAGATCTCGAAGGAAGTGTAGGTCGTTACGGCATTTATTCCACCAGTCCGCAATTTTTGGAGGAAGCTCCGTGTCCCAGCCGAGATCGAGTAGCCACAATTCTTGGAACAGAATTTTGAACTGCACTACCACTGGCGACAGAATACCCAGCGGGTCAAAAATGCGTGCCACATCTGACAACACTTGGCGTTTGGTGTTGTGCGGATTTGTTGTGAGGCAAACTTTGTAGGATAACATATCCTCTTCTGGATCCCAATGAATGCCAAGAACCTTTGCTGTAGAATTGGATCCTTTGCCTTGTACTTCGGTTGTAGCGAGAGATCTGTCAGCGACAAGTGATGAATTGGAAACCCATTTACCAAGTTCCATGCCTGCACATTTCATCAACTGGATCAACTCATTTTGATTGCGAATGAGCTCCTCCTCGGTATGTGCTCCGGTCAGTACGTCGTCCACATAAAACTGCTCCTTCAAGATTTTTGCAGCGGTAGGAAAGTCGTGTTGATGGTCGTGAGCTAACTGATCCAGGACTCTCACTGCTAAAAATGGTGCGCAGGATGTGCCGTATGTTACCGTGGACAGTTCGTAGTGTTTAATAGGAGTCGTTTCATCTTCTCTCCAAACAATTCGTTGAAAGCCACAATGGTTGGCAGCCACCCAGATTTGTCTATACATTTTGACGATGTCTGCTGAGAAGACAAACTTGAACATTCTGAAACGCATACAAATCGAGAAAAGGTTTCGTAGAATGCTGGGTCCAATGTGCAGAGCTTCGTTTAAGGACCGTCCATTCGTGTCCTTGAATGAGCCGTCAAATACGACGCGTAGTTTTTGAGTAATTACAGGATGATGTGGCAAGTAAAAGCTCGGCTTTTTGTCAATGTCTTCTGGCGATAGTTCTCGCATGTGGCCCAACTGAAGATACTCACGCATAAATTGCACGTACTGTGAATGCAGAATGGGGTCTTTCTTTAGGCGGCGCTCTACACCCCTGAATCTTGTTAGCGCTCCCTGTAAAGTATCTGAAAACTGTTCCTTGGAGTCTTTGAACGGAAGTTCGACGATGTAACGCCCCTTAGAGTCCCGAGTGTGCGTCGTCACAAAGTGCTGCTCAACTTCATCGTCCTCCGGTTTCCCATGGAATTCCTGGTTGACATCCTCCAGCTCCCAAAAGCGTCTTAGCGATTCGTCAATGTCAATAGCCGTGTGCATTGTTGTTGTAGATGAACATCCGGTAGTAACGATAGATGTGATGACCCATCCAAATATGGTCGAAATGGCGATGATGTTGCCCTGGTTGTCGAACATCTTTTGACCGGTGAACACGGTCCAAACGTAGTCGCTGCCCAGGAGTATATCAACTGGCGCCAACGATTGATAGTCAGAATCCGCAAGCTCAAAGCCAGCGAATGCCTTGAGTGCTGAGGCGGCGATATCGTGTCTTGCCAACGTGGAGGTAATTTTGCTGAGTACGTGAGCACGTACCTTCATTGTGTGATCTGAGATCCTTGACTGCAAGTCCAGTGTGCTGCAGCCTCTAGTTGTCTCAGCCTTGATTGATGAGATTCCGGTCACCAAGATTCGTGACGGTGAGCGTGCCAGTCCGAGTGCCTTTACGCACCGCTCGGAGATGTACGATAGTTCCGAACCACTGTCCAAAAGCACCCGGCAGGTAGTGTGCGATCCTGTTGCGTTTCTAACAAACACTAGAGCTGTTGGCAATGCACTTTTCCGTATCCCTTGTGGCTGTGTTGCGGTTGTTGATCCGTTGCAGAAGGATTCAGCTGTGGAAGCCACTTGTGCCCGTGCGATATGGCTGATGGTGACGGTAGCATCTTCGGGAGCGCTTGGGATGTGTCTTTCATCATCTCGTGAGTGTGTCGCAGCGACAGCGGCTTGCGAACCAAGAATATCTGCATGTAGCAGAGAGTGGTGACGATTGTGGCAAAACTTGCATGTGAATTTGGATTCACACTTTCGCGACACATGCCCAGGCTTAAGGCAGTTAAAGCACAGTGATTTTGCCTTAACAAATGTGCGTCTCTGCTCAATTGACAATTCACCAAACTTTGAGCAGGCGTAGATCTTGTGCTCCTTCGAGTTACACTTCACACAAGTGTTTGCTTCCATCGATACTAAGGCGTGTGACGATCGCTTTGCCTTGCCATGTTGTGGGCCAACCTTGGAGTCTATGTCTGGCTCACTTTTGCTGAGCTCGAATTCCTCGCAACGTCGGTCTAAAAACTTTAGTAGATCATCCACAGACGGAGATTCCAGTTCCCGGCTTCCTTCGATCCATTTGCGACGGGTTTCAGCATCGATCTTAGCTAGAATGAAATGTATAATCCAGCAGTCCCTATTAGTTTGCCCTGCTGCATCCAGGCCGCGTACAATTTCGGTGGCTCCGTCCGTCACCTTGCGCAGAACTGTTACATCTGCTCTGGCGGTCGAAGGTAAGGAAACAAATGTCTCCAGCAGAGTGTTAACAATGTGACGTGGTCTATTGTACCGATCAATTAGGCAAGTCCAAGCAGCCTCGTAAGCTGCATCCGTTATTGGCATATGTCGAATCAAGTCAGCTGCTTCGCCAGTGATGTACGTTTTCAAGTAGTGCAACTTTTGTATTGCTGTCAAATGCTGCTTGCCATGGATCGTACTCTCGAAGATGTTTTTAAAGGCTGGCCACTCCTTGTAGTCGCCAGTGAACAGCTTGATGTGGATTTTTGGCAGTTCATTATGCAATACATTTGCTGCCGAGTTTGCCCTTAAAAGCGTTGCTTGTTGCTCAGCCAAACGCTCGTTGAGCTGCTGCTGTTGTTCCAGAAAACGAACTAGGTTTTCGTTTCCCACTCCTGATGCCATTGATGCGGCCTCGTCAGGGTTGCCAGATTGTCTGAAGTTATTGCCTTCTCTTTCATTCTCTTGAGATTCTTCACAGGTGCGTATGAGGTTGCGAAATAATGTGCTTGCTTGTAAGTACTTGTCCTCGTACCTTTCGTTGTCGATGGCTGGATCGACGTACCCTTCCTCTTCGTCAAAAAGGACCATTTGGTCGCTGATGGACTCGAATTCTTTCCAGATGATGTTGAGCCTTTCCAATGAAACTTGTATTTCATCAAGCTCCCATTTTGATCCCGCACGTGGATCTTGAGACGCCGTTAGCAAACGCGTAATGCTTGCCTTGGCACGACTTCTAGCTGCCTTCAAAAGTTTAAACTGATCCATGTTAATCAGTAACTAAATTTGGCTAGAAGGACCAAAGATATGGTGTAGAATAAAAACGTTTTATTTCCCAATTTGAGTGGACTGTATTTCAATGATTAAACTTTTCACATTTTCTTGTGTGTCCGATGCTTTCCGTTGTAGTCTTAACACTAAGTCCTAAAAAATCTCTAAAGTGTGACGCAGCACCAAAATACATAAAAAGGGCAAAAGTTAGTATTTCATATATCAAAGAGAATAAGATTCAAAATTAAATAACGGCTGCAATGCGTTCATCAACACATATGTTAAACAAAGGTGCTTTAAATGCCAAGACCATCCCATTTAATGCTGAAAAACCGATCCCAACCGTTTGTAAATTAACCAATTATAAGCCTTTATTATGGTAATATATCATTAAACATTATTTATAGACGAGTACCATAATAACTTTAATCGTTTGTTTTTTGAAATTGCAAAACCGTGACGTTAATCCGAGATTAATCACATCCAGATTGTCAACTGGTCTTTCTCCGCGGGTCCGAGATCAACTTGTTCTGGCTCTTGGGCCGGAGTGTTAATATTTGTGCAGTAAATAAGCAAATTAAGTGTTTCCACAAACGGCTGCAAATATGCACGGATACAGATAGGAACCAGAGCCCGGGCAACCAACGGCTACAGATACAAGACTATATATATAGGTGTTGGTTATACGGGGGATGGCTGGGGATGGGCATAAATAGGCGCATAAATATTTGTTTATGTTTTCACATCGCGCTTATCAATGTGCAAACACAAGCGGCGCTACTTCAGCCCCCAGATCTCCAGTTCCAGTGCTCCGGAGTTCGGTTTCAGTTTCTGCTAGGCTTTCGGTATCAGTATCGCTGTTTGCCCACGGATTTTGCCTTTGCACGGTTTTATCTTATCGCCATAATGGAACTACGGGTCACGCCAGGCCAAACTGGGGAGTATCTGCCGGCTCTGTCGCGCTGTTTGCTCAATTAATACGAACTTTAATTGAAAAACAATACAATTAACTAAATCAGTTAAGCGCGTCGGTCGCCTCGAGTCTCCGAGTCTGCGAGTCTGGCGCCCATTATCAGTCTGGGCGACTCTTGACTCCCGACTCTTGCTGGTCCCAAGCCCCACATAAAACACCAGGGCCCAACCACAATTGTTGCCCCAACTCCCATGGCACGATGGCTTTGGTTCCTGGTCCTCCTAAAGACCTCCATTGGCCACGAAGCATGTTTCCCTTAAAAATACAAATTAAAAGACCGGAAAATGTTTAATCACTCTCTTGAATATATAATTAGTGTAATATAAGTTCCTACTTAGGCCTTTAATAAAGATGTTTTAGTCAACAAGCATAAAAATAATTGAAACTGTAACAAACAAAGACCATATTATATTAAATTATCTATATTATCTTTGGTTATACCATTTTTTTTCAGTTGTCCTAATACATTCTTTAAATATTTCTGTTCAATGTGTAGGTACAATTATATTGTATTGCCCTGAACATATTCCGTAACTTACTTTAATAGCTTCTCCTTATTCTTTAAGTCTCAAGACCGTATCTGTTTAGATATGACCAACTTCCTTATCACAAATTCCACTTCAAGTTCAGATACATTTATCAATTAATGAATAATACATTGCCCAAACCAAGTGCATTGCCCATTTGTGGATACCCCAACCCATTTTTAAGGCAGAACAAGACACTCTGCTAATTTCATTGTTGTTTGCTTGTTCTTGCTATTTTCGGTGTGTTTTTATCTAAATTACTTTTAATCGCCATTTAATGTTTTTGTTTTTCTTGTTTCGCGCTGTTGTTGTTGTTGCTGTTGCCGGTTTAGGTTGTGTTGTTCATGTTTTATTGCGACGTCTTTTGGGTTCTCTAATCTAATTGCAAAATACAAGCACCGAATGTGAGCAAATCTAAGTGTGAGTTTGGGTACACTCTAAAAAATATGTATATACCCTAAGGGTATTGCCCTGCACTATAACAGTTTCGCAGGTATTTTCACCAAATAGGTATTTTTCGGAATGAAGAAACCATAATAATTTGCTTGAACTATGGTAGTTCTTAAATTTTATAACGAGTATTTTCTGTTTTAATTTAAAAGATATTTTTATTAACCAATAATTCAATATTAAATATATATTAATTTGGAGAAATCTAATGACTTTCGAAAAATATTTAAATATATACTTTTACACTGTAATATCCAATGTGTTTTACAGATTTATCTTAAAAAGTTATTGAAAATGTTTATCTCTTGCTTACGACTTTATAAAGATGGTTTCTAAGATCCGAATTCTACATCGGCTGTATTTAAGCACAACTTTGTTAATTTTTTCAGTGCAGAAGTAAGAGTGTAACTACATATGAAAGTATGTGTGACGGGATGTTTGTGTGCTTTTCAAGGCCCCGCAGCCGCCCCACCATAATAATCCGGCCTTGCCCATCTGGTTCCCCATGGAAATAGATTGCGCGCTATCTGGAAAAGTTGTACGGTCTGCAAATCGTATAAACAATTATAAACAAACAGTCGGGGCGAATGCTTCTTTATCATGGCCTAGTTCTTTTTATTGATATCACTAGAATCCCACCAAAAAAATAAACTTAAATCGTTGGCACGCCGCACCATCGTCGAATTCCCCCTGCCAGCCCATCGAAATGCCATTCGACGCGTGCGAATCCATGAGATACATTTGGCTGTAAACAAAGTCATTCATTATGCCAATCCTCCATATGTCCAACAAGTCGCAGCGATCCTTCTCTTGTGGAATGGAATTGCGTCAATCAGTTTATCGGTCTAAATAGTCTGCGCAGACATATAGACAGCACTTATACATTTCCTAAATATTTTCAAATTGTGAAGAAAACAAGACGCCACAAGTTTTTAGAGGTCTTAATGGGCCATAAGATACCTATCTAATTTGTATTATTCCAATGAATAAATTAACTAGTGGAAATTGTTTTCGAGAGCAGTCTAACCAATCCACAATTGTTTTTCAAACGCTTTTGGCCTTGGACAAAACCTTGAATGTTGTCAAAAGCCACAACAATGGCGAGGTCTTCTTCCCAGATTTAATTTATTATGAATTACAAAGTACCACATTGCACTTGATTCAAGGTCTAAAGCCCAAATCATTTCCTCGGCAATTTTTAGTTAGGCTTGTTTATGAGCTGTTAAGTAGATAATTTTTAATTCTTTCAGGAATCTTATTTAAAATGTATTCTTAATAATAGAGTACACGTGTGCATTTAAATATATTTCCCATATATACATTGGCAGCGGGTTCATTAAACATTTCTTTAAAATCCTTTGATTCAATTGAGAAATGGTAAGTGTGCCAAAAGTGAAATGCGTCACAAATGCAAGTACAAACAGACCAACAGTCTTCAACAAAATACCTGCAAAATTGCATTCAATATATTATTAAGAAATGAATGTGCATTGAAGCTTATAGTTAAATTTGTAATACATTTTGAGCTATTTGTTTGTATTTATGTAATACTCTTGAATCCATTGCATTAAATTAATTAAGTAATTTGCTGACTACTGCAGGTGGATGAATTTGCACCCTGTTGACCCTAGAATGACGCTTTCTTTAAGTACTGAATCTCGGGTGCATGCTAATGAGATTTTCTTTATGGCTCTTTGTGGGCCAGATCCTCCCATTTCAACACCCACGCTTTTGTGACATATAGATATACCCATCTCTGAAATTGTTTACTTATTTCTGTATGCCCCGGCCAAAGTATTCCTTTGCTGTCGATAACCCACGGCGATATGTAAACACGTTCAAAAAAGATTCACGTTGTGTATCTCTCCGCACAAGCATTGCATAATTATGATTAATCAATTACAGAGAATCGTTTAAGTAATCGATTTCCATTTGCTTCGACTTTTTCCCTGCTGCTGGGAGAAATGATCATATAGGGTTGGCGCATGCTGTCCATTAATTAACCCATAGCTGGGCCCCTTCCCAACACGATCCCCAGTGCTTAGGCCATAGACTTTGTAAAAATAATAGTATGGTGTGCTGTTTGTTTTTTTAATCCGAGTGGCATGGCAGAAAAGACAAAGCTGGTTTACAGAAACAGGCGCCAAACATGGCATACGAATTAATTTGGTCGTTGTATTTAAATGCTCAAAGCAGAAAGTGGGAATCATTTTTTCTCTGCCTTTTTTAATAGATTGCAAACAAAACAAAAATTAACATACGCCCCGATGTGATCGTAAACGTGCCCGTCGTCGAGCCAAGCGGCAAAAAGCAAAACAGAAGAAAAAAGTAAAACATTTGTTATTCTTGTGACATCACCATGCCAAAGGGGGCTCTTTCAAAGTAAACAAAAAGACCGCCAGGGCTGCAACAAAGTACGGCAGCCCTGGGAAACAGTAGCACCTCTTTGAAAAGGCCTACACAGAAAAAAATCCTGGTCCCTTAAGACTTATATCCCACCTATAATACCAAAAAAACATTTCATCTATAATGTTTTAAAAAAGGGATCGGTATTTTTTGATCGGTATTATGATCATATTAAATTGATCATCATAATTTCTAACCTGAATTCAATAAGCGATCCTATTTTAAATATATTTCTTGTTTTTGAAGTCTTTTATTTGTATTATCATAAACCTTTGAGCGTTATAGAGTCTACCAATTTTTGATTATACATATTTTAACATATCGGAACAGTCAGAAAAAGAATTCCTTATTTTAATTTCTTATTTGTTATGTTCCTATAAATTTGCCATTACATTTAAGTACTTATTTATATTAATGGTTCTTTGTTTTTATTTTAAGTATTTAATAAGATGTCATAAAAATGTAAACCTAAATTATGTATAAATGTGAAAATATAGGCTTATGTTAGTAACCTTACCTTAATATTTTTCGACTGGAAGCTAGAGGAAGGGAGAAGTATAAACAAACGATCGCTGGCGAGCTTCTTATCTACGATATAGCCCCCAGCCTCAAGACCCAGACCCCAGAGGCAATCTATGTATTTTTGTTTGTATATACCTTTGTGTAGTATATCGAATACCCAAGCTCTCGGACTCGGTTTGGCACCCCTGGGCCCGGCTCTAAATAGGCGCAGCTGTGTGCTCGTATTAGATAAGTCAGTCGCTTCGGGTGTGCGGGTATTAATATGCAAATTAGTTGGCGACCAACGGCAGCAACAACAACAATCGCCAGATACATAAATAACAATGACAACAACAATATGATGAGTGATTAAAAGTAATGTGCAGAAGCAAGGCGAATAGCAAATGCGCCAAATGAGGATCGCACTCGTGCAGCTAAAATAAAACTAATGGGTATCTAAGGGGTATACAGATTGGTCTAGTTGTGCGTGGAAATTCTAAGGAAGATAGAGCAATCCGATATAAGAAATAAAATTTTGTAAGTCCCATAAGAATATTATTGTGGTAATATATTATAATTTTATATAGATAAAAAAAAAATATTTCTCTCGAATTAATAATATTAAAATAATTTTGATAAATTTAAATTGGTTTATAATACATTATTTAATTTATATGTAAAAAGTAAGTATCAAATAAAGATATAAATGTGTTACAGGTATTATTAATGTATCAATTGATTTTTCTTTGACACCATAAATTATAAAATAGTTCAAAGGAGAGAAAGGAGAAAAAACTCATTATAATTCAATTATAGATCAATATATTATGGATATGTTGTATAGTTTACAAAATGTATTATGATGTTTAGGTTGGCAATACCCCCAGGGCCCTTTGTTTATTTCGACAAATACACGAATATATTTCAATATCACTCAACAACCGAAATTCCCTTTGATATCCTAAGCAATCGCCACTATTGGTGCCCCCCTCCAAGCCATTCCATTTCATCTCATTTTATTTCATAGAGGCACATATCATGCGACGATCGAGTGGTCGCCACATGGGGCTCTCGGTTTGGATCTGGATCTGGATCGGATCGCATGGGATCGGTTTAGGGGTCTCGGTTTGCTTGTCTGTCATCCATTTGGCAAACTTCAACAGATCGTTTCGTTTCGTCAACAACAAAGCGAGGCGAAAACAATGGACGGCACTCATCGAGTGGGCTGGGGACTGGAAAATAAAGCCACGCTGGGCTACGCCGGCATAAAAGTATATGCTCATATGACACTAAGATAAATGGTTAGCTTGAGGCATTATATATAAAACTTAATTATAAATGTTAGAAAATAAAAGGAACATAATTAAAGGGCTTGGATTTAAATAGAACTTAAATAACTTCTTATAAAACCCACATATATGATGACAACAGAACTTTAAATTCTATTCATAGTCCATTTAAATTTTAAGGTGTGCTAATTGATGGTCTTGTAAGTTATTGGATATCTAAGTGATTTTGTTATTCTCCTTAGCTAATATCAGTGGGTCCAAAATTATTCTATTCTTTCTGGTTTTTTATTAAAATTTATATAAGTTCGTCTGTGTCACACTGGCAAATATGACTGATTGCGGGTCTCTTCTACTACGCCGCATTCGATGGCAATGGAGCCCTGCGTAGGAGGTGTTTGGCGCGTGTGTCGGCATATTGAATAGGTCGAGCCCCAGCTATGGAGAGACAACAAAAAGCGCGATCTGGCACCCCGACCCCTCGGGTTTGGAACCCCTGAATGCCATATACTCGTACCTCCACCCCCACGTCGGTGGCTTTTGCCGCGGTGGGGCGTGACAAATTTCCAGCGTAGCCTTTTCATGTTTTGTTTATAATTTTATCTAATATGCAGGGAGCACTTTGGGCTGTCATATGCCGCAATCGATGGATCCCAATCCACCTCGGCCCCACAGACCGAACCTCTCGAACCGCTCACCTCTTCTGTTTGTAAACAAAGCGAGCCAACGCCTCTTGAATTCGGAATTCATTGGATCGATTTGTGCGACGATTTCGAAATCGCTTTCAAAATTGCTTTGAAATATTCCCAGCTGCGGCTGCTACATTTCTTCCTGGTTTGTTAGATTGCTACATATACAAATCACAGAGAATACATCAAATGAAATGGAATGTCAAATATTTAGATTACTTTTTTCCATTTCATACATCATCCACAAAAACGGATTTTAAAATTATATGATATTATTTATACTCATTTGGTATAACATATTTTATTATCACCTCGTTTTTTCTGTGTAGTCGACCCCCATACCTTAATATAAGTAATTGAACACTATTAGGCATATAATGAAAACCACTTAATATGATAAATTTCAGTGTGATTCGCTTCATTTGCATTTTTTGTTGGCTTCTAATTAGTAATACTTAATATTTCATATTTTTCAATTTGTGGCTCGTTGATATGGTGATTCTACATATACCGTTGGCGCCAGTCTCAAACCGAAAATGGAAAGTCCACATAGAGGTGTTTGGATCAAGACAAGGCCAAGATTAAGGCACGTGCCTAGATTCTCATCATGCCAAGGCCTTTTGAAACGAAACGGAATTAAATATAATTACAAAGCGTTCTTATTTTTAGGGATTACCCAATGTGACAACCTGCAATTTGCACAGATTTTATCATATTTATACAAAATTCGATGTAAACAAGGAGAAGAGGAAGCTATCGAAATAAACAGAATTGAATTGTACGGATTTTTGGCTCTGAATAATATTTATTTAACAAAATAAGAATCGCCCTGGCAACTATTGGCAGGCCAAATGTTTTCGTTCGTGACGGCTGCATCCCTCAGAATTGCGGTGAGAATTCTCTGTGCTGTCAAAGGGATAAGCCACAATCAGTTAAATAAATAGGTTTCTTTAAGTACACACCCGCATTGATTTGTATTCAGCACATTTATCATTAAAAACAACAGGCCTTAATGCATGTGCAGATTTTAAGCTCCGCAATGGAAATGGATGGGCGCCCAAAATGTGCAAAAAATAAATAAAATCAAACTGAATAATTTCATTTGCTTGGCTCGTATTTGCAGAAGGCGTTCATTCTCATTTTCATTCATTCATTCATTTGCTCATTCATATCGAAATTCGTTTGCGATATGCTCTTGTTTATTAAAACATGTGCGTTTCGATTTTGTTTTTATTTTTTGGCTTCGCGAGATTCCAGCTATTTTATTTATTTATGCAAAGAATTTTTGTTTTGAATGCAAATTAAGTGCCAGCCAGTGGCAAAATATTCGTAGCAAATCAGTTCACCTCTTACCTTTGCCAGCAAATCGAGTGGAAGAAAATAGTTGGCCCAGACATTAATAACGCCCATAAGTTATTGCACCTGTTGGCCGCTTCTGATGGGCAATGAAATACAAAGCCAGTTGAATAAAGTTGGCTGCGGTAAGTTGTTTTTAATGCCTTCCTCTTTCCGGGCGATTTTTTCAAAAGCCATAGCTCCAGAATGAGCAAACTTCGGTTTTAATGGCGGGCTTAGACACCGGTGGAGAAATGATGGTTAACTAGGGAAAAAGAAAACGAGTAACCCTATACGAAAATTAAAAAATTATTCATGCACTAATAGGACTAGTTTACATTTTTGAACATTTTTCAAATTGAATATCATGTATAAATATTTAACAGAATTATTCATACAATAATAGGATAAATGGACCATTAGGAATATTTTTTAAAATTAATTTAATATATAAACATGTAACAGAATTATTCATACAATAATAGGATTAATGGACAATTAGGAATATTTTGAAAATTAATTTAATATATATACATGAAACAGAATTATTCATACAATAATTGCACTAATGTACTATTTAGAATATTTTTCAAATAGAATTTAATATATAAAAATGTAACAGAATTATTCATACAATAATTGGATTAATGTACAACTTAGAATATTTTTCAAAATTAATTAAGTATATAAAAAAGTAACATAATTATTTATATAACAACAGGATTAATGTACAATTTAAAATACTTTGCAATTTAAAATAGTATAATAAAAACCATTTTCTCAGTTTTTTAGAATTAGTTATAACATACATATGTTATAGCCATTCTGTTATGGTTTTATTTGAGAAATGGGGAAAAGTAATTGATCTAAATAAAAATCTGCTTAAATTTAGTAAGCAATTAATTTAATTTTTAGCAAAATAATGAGGATCTGAAGGGATTTCTTTTTAACTTAACATTTTTTTTAATTAATTCATTTTTATTTACTTATAATAACTTTATATTAGTACTCTCAAAACACTTTATATTACCTACCAGCTCCTCAAAGAGTACTAACATTTTTCGATGGGCTGCTGCCAATATGATGTTGTCTCGAATGTGTGCCAAATCTATTAAATTTCAAGCGTTGAAAAACAAACCAGAAAAACACTCTCAACGCGAAAAAAACGCAAATTGCGCTTTATTTAAGTACAAAAATAACAAGAAACGCAGCGGAATTGAATAGAAGTGTGGCCCCAGGGGCGGGGGCGGTGATTTGGATGGGGGGAGGGGGGATTTGCGGGGGCGTGGAAGTGGGAGCGGAACAAAACGCGGCGGCACTAGAATATATTTGAAAACCGCACTAAACTTTTTTCTGTTATTTGCGCGCGTCCGAATTTGTCGGTTATATGGGTTCATTCGCACATTGTTGTTGTGGTTGATGGCGTCCGCCAGGTTTATATGGTATATATCCCGTGGAGAAGGGGGCGGAGCGGGTGGCAGGTGCAGGACGGATTGGGCATTGCGAGGGGGGAGGGGGAGGGGCCGATTGCCAGTCTTAACGCCTCAATTCAGATTCTTGTTTACGCGCCGACGTCCAACAATTTTTGCGTCGTCTAATCAAAACCAGAGAAATTGTTTTCATCCTTCCCTAGCACTGTGAAAAATAATTGGATTATTAAATTTAAAAAGTTTTGTATTTGATCAAAATATTTATACATCTTATATATCACAAGAAACATTTTCCGGGAAAAATAATATTTTTATCGAGAAGGTTTTTTAAAAATTTGTTTAAAATATTAAAAATTGTATAATAAATAATATTATTTTTCACTGTTTAATTTGAATGCATTTTATTTAAAATTTACGACAAAGTTTTATAAATTATCTTTCATTTAAATAAACGGTTCATACTTTTTGAGACGATAGTTCCTTCCATTAAACACGTATATTGTGAAGGTATCAAAAATAAAGTTCCAAGGAACCATTTCGAGGAGAAATAATAAAATTCCATTAAACAACTTTTTTAACTTTTTATACATGATGTATATTTCTAGAAAAATAAGTAAAAATATCTGTGTTTATAAGTGTTTTTAATATTTTACTATTTATTTATTAAATAGAAAAAATGTGTCTATTGTGTATATTGAAACTATAACTGGTTGGGAATTATAATACATAGATTATTCTTATAGAAAAAGAAGTACAAATATTTTTGTTTTTAATTCATTTAATGTTAAACTATTTGTTTAATAAATGCAATGAATTGGTATAATGAAACGTGAATCATCAGCTTTGAAATCTTTAGGTTGCTATAACTGGTTGGGTATTATAGCGTAACCAGAGACCTTCTTATAGGTACTTTTATTGAATCTATTAAAACTTGTTATATTAGGGATTTATATATTTTGTAAGTATTAAAAGTGTTTTATTTTTTAAGTTAACCTATATAAAATATAAGTAAATGGTCAATACTTTTTCAGGTGATAGTTTTTTTTTTAAACGTATACTCTTCTCTTGGAATTTTTATAGAATTCGTTAAACTTGATATATTAATTAAATACATTTATTTTCAGTGGACCCCTTCCTTGGCTGTGTTTTTCCATTTTCCCCCGGCGCCTTTATCCCCTCCCCCTCCTTACCACTGGTTCTGTGTTGATTGCAAAATGTGCGAGCGTTTCGCTGCTGTTTCTTCGACTATTGTTGGCTTTAGTTTTGCATTCATTCCGATTATTTATTTTCGTACTTTTTCCTTGCGTTGGCTCGTATTTTTGGCTTATATTTTTGGGGCCGCAACCTACGAAACTTTCCACAATGCAGTGGGCGGTCCGTTTCTATTTTCAGCGCTACGTTTAATGGCTTTTCTCACATTTGACATTTGCACGTAATAAACGACAATGCACATGTGTGCATGTAAACAAAATTTTGAATTTGTTTACAAAAGCCTAATTGGGCGTGCACGAAAATCAACAATGTTATCGATAATAAGCAAGCGGGTTTGACATTTGCCGAAACTGTTCAAATTTATTTTCGCCCATTAAAATTGCTTGGCAAAAGCTGGCATGGTTTACTCAAAATAAGTCATAATGTACACATTTTAATTAATATTAAAAACCACAAAATGCGCTTTGCAACAGGGGGAATTTCATCATTGGAATCGATAAACCAAATATATAATTTTTGGGGACTTTGAAATAATATCAAATTTTAAATCGGTGCTCTGAGAACTGAAGCCATTTTTGAAAACACATATGGATAGATTTCCAATTACTTAAAAATGGTAGAAATAAAAAACTCAACTATCTACCGCGAATAACCGACAATGAACCTGAAATGATATTAAAAGAAATTCGATATCTATTTGCGCAGCGTTGAAATTCGATATTTGATGACGCTATCGATATTGGATTGATTTGCGGAATTGCGTTGATGGTAAACACGATTGACAGATAAAAGATTGGATTGCTCGGCACTCGACTGACAGCTCCTCGATAACCGGGAAACGTCAAACTGCGAAGTCGCTGAAGGATGATCTCCTTAGAGATTGCTTATTATCGAGGACAATGCACTTGCCAAATTCCCTGTTCAGTTCAGTTCAGTGCATTGCACATTTCCTGTTGCTGCCTGGCAGACATCCCAATCCCAAAAACCGAGAGATAACGATCTGCAGCCATTCAATTATGGGCCAGACCCCTAACAAATCTCTATCGGATGGCTGTGCCAATCCCTAGATTGAACCCTGAACCCCTCGAACAAAAAACAACGAATACAAATCGTATCGGCTTTCTTTTACGGACTGCAAGTGTTTGGCAACCTGATCAAGGGCTTATCTCGCCGATCGGGGCGAGTGCATTTGTCATGGGGATCAGAAGACATTGGAGGGTCGGGGGCCTTGACCCGGCCACAATAGGGTTCCTACAAGGCTGGTTTCACTGCCTGGCATTGTTGTCATAAATTACACTTCAATTGTTGGCCAGGTCGGGGCACTTGCCATCAGAGATGAGCAGGGTCTAGGTACCTGTAACTGAATATACATTCCCGGAGAGAGATACATGCATTACATTTCTGGAAGTTTCTTAAAAAAGATCAGAAAAAAAGTTAAAATATTTCCTTCACTGTAATAAAATGTATAATATAGTTTCTTTTTCCTATTATTATTTTATTTTTTATTATTTTAATTTAGTACTCTGGAAATTTTAAAGAATCCATTTCAGTATATTAATATTCAAAACAATTAAAGGATTAATAATAAAGTAGTGTAGTGGTATTGCATTGGTTGATTTTTAAAGGCGATTTGTAAATTTTTTCTAATTTAGTCCCGTTAATATTAATATATACAATGCCTTTAAACAGCACTTGCTACCTAGAAAAACAGATAAAACCTTTCCCATCACTACCGTCCATAGAGATTGGCATTAGGATCTGCAATCAGCGCGCACTTCTTTGGCTGCCTATTTTATTTTCTTGTAATTTTTTTACAGGTCCCCGAAAAGTGTCAAAAATATCAAATGTCCTTTTCTCTTCACGCTCGCTGCCTTTCTATGGGAATCGCTGGGATAGAATTGGTAGCAGTACAGCCTACCTGCCAGGCATAATTAATTTAATCATTGCTCATTGCACACATTGAGGGGCGAACAAAGGCCGAGAGGCCTAAATCCAAGCCCAGAACCCACTGAGCACAAGTGTCCATTGTGCCGGCAGTCCTGGTGACGTGCCCCAGACCCACGACAGGCCGAGGGTACCTATATATAACAATTCCAGATTCCAGATTCCCGAGCCCAGACAATCGACCCCTCAGCTCAGCCCCTCACTCCAGACCGTGACAGACAAGATTCTGGAGGAAAAAAAGGAACCACTCTCCGAACCCAAACCAGAACCTGATTCTCAATCCGAACGTGAAGAATCCTGTCCGCACCGAACCGAACCCTCATCGCCTGATTGAGGTCTCGAGAGTTGATCTTCCCCCGATGCGCAGCGTCATCGTCTTCATCATCAACTCTTCATTTGTGTGACAAACAAAGACGGCGGCAGCGGAGAAATCAAGTCCCTGTTTTCGTCTCAGGGATGGGCGTGCATCGTGATCGATCGTGGCCATTAGGACCATGGATATCTTTGGTATTGTTAGCACAGAGGCTCCTCATTATAAACGGGGGTACAAGTGTACCTGATTTAGGCGGAGGAGATTACACATGTCTATAGGAATTATAAGAAGCATAGCGTCTACTAGCACTACAATAGATAAGTATTAAACAATAAGTGGAGAAATTTTTGGGTTTTGCCGAAAATACAAGGTATCAACTTTATGGGTTCTAACAGTCAGGTTCCATAAACAGTACTTAGAAGAACTACCTTAGGTTTTATTTTTAGATATATGCATTAGAATTATTATCGTAAACTTTTATACACATAGAACATTCAGCAAAACTTATAAATTTTAAATACATTTATTACATTTATGGAATTGCCTGTATTTAATAGGTAAAACCCTTATTATTAAAATGTTTACGGTAGAGGCCAAAAATTAATTCTCCCTTTATAACGAGTTTTAGTATTTAATCAAAAGATTATATTATGGAATAATTATATACTGGTATATCTTATAAGTAGGACTCCAAATGACTTTAAATGGTGTTATACCAAGAAACATTGGTACAAAGGTGGTATCCAAAAATGAGTTGGGTTTAAATGGTGTTATAACAAGACACATTGGTACAAAGGTGGTAACTAGAAATTCAGTGAAAGTTATTTGAGAGCATTGAAAATGAAAAACCATCACGAAGATGAGTGTGCACTATAATTTGTGCATAGAACTCTTGAAAAAGAAGGACCCATGAAATTTGAGAGCAACCTTATTGCGTGTCACGCAAGGTGACCCGTGATTCCCTGGATTTGACCAGTTGGTCACGCACTCATCCCAGCCGATCATCTCCCAGGCCTGTGATATCCCACTGAGAGGGTCGCCCCCCTCCCCTGACCCGTGTGTATATCCCCTATATAGTATCTTCTGGATCGCCTGACCGACGACAAACAGAAGGGCGGACATACAAGCCACAGAAAAAGAAAGGAAAACCGTGTGTGCGTGCTTACCGAGAATCGAGTGATGAAGAAATGGAAGACAAAGATACAGGTGGGGGAGAGAAGGGCACCTCCGGCGTATTTTGGTAGTTAAATTGCGGCCCATTGTCTTTGGCCGAGATCGCTGGCTATTTGTTCAAAACAGTCGACATGCATAAATGGTTGCTAATATCGATGGGATCCGAACCGGTTTCGAACCTTTGTCCGCTCAGCTGGGCTTGGCACCTTTGAATCTTTATACTATACCTGTCCCACATATCCACACATATACCAACTATACCCATGGTGTATATTCCATATTCTGGGGAAATGGGAAAGACAGGAGGAGGGTCGGGGGAATGGGCCATCATCTCGTGGCGCGCACTTTGCATATAAATCATTTTTATGACTTGTTATTTTTCACTATTTATTTTACTTCTCGCCCGTCGTTGTTGTTTATCGGAAGAAAAGCAACGATTTTCTGTTGATTTTCGTTCATCTTCGCCTTTTGGATGGGGACTATTGTAAATTACAACATTATTTAGCCTGCGCCAGCGATGCGGGATGGAATAATTGCCGGACTCCATTCGAGGGCCTGTGGGGGATCGTAATTAAAGGCAACTCATAGCGCTGCCCCCCCACCGCTCTATATATAGGCGTCCATCTGTTTAATTAACAGCTTTTGACCTTGTCCAATCGTTTATAAACAATTGCCCTCCGATGCCGAGTGCTGAAATCGCCATTTGTCCGCCTTGCGGTGGGAAATCCGTTGCGGATCCAAATGGAAAATTACCGGGGCCCGAAAAAGGGTGAAGGTAATCCCCGGCAGAACTATTTTCCATCCCCCGAACTGGATTATTTATAACAGCTGAACTAAAACAAACTTTCCATGGAACGGGTCAGATTTATGTAGCCTTTAGGCCATTAAATTAAACGAGCAATCCATAGATCTGTAATAAGGTTGTCACAAATCTCTAAAGTACATTTTACAAAGTGTCCTGGGCGTGGAGTAAGTAGATTAAAAAGGATTTACAGAGTAAAAGGGTGAAACAGAAAACCTTTTGTCGAAAATCAAATTTTATAAGTACATCATTAAACAACTACAAAGTAATAATCTATTTTAAAAAAAATCGTTTAATAAATATTATATGGTCTAACAATCTTTTTTAAAAATTAAATTTTTTTAAAATTCAATTGTTAAAATAAAAAGAAGAAAAACTGTATACATTTGATTTTGTAATAGGTCAAAAGGCATTTTATAAAGAAGAATTTCAAGTTCCGAGTAAGGAATATTGCATCTATCATTCAATACAAATCTGCTTTGATTTTAAACATGATAAATGTTGAAGAATATTGTATGGGTTTTATAATTATTATTATTATTTTAATAATTATTATTATTCCAAAATGGATTGCTATCGAATGTTACAAATAAGAACACAAAGAACACAATTTAATTTTGCAATATGTCAGAAGCCATTAAAATGAAAGACTTCCAAATTCCTAGCAATTTATCAGCATTTATCAATCAATGCAAATCTGCTTTGATTTTAAACATGAGAAATTGTCTAGAAATATTCTATTTCTTTTATGTCTGAAGTTATGTTTTTAATAACTATTAGATTTATTTTCGGTTCGATTCCAAAATGGATTGCTTTTGAATGTTACAAATAAGAACACAAAGTACTCAATTTATTTTTGTAATAAGTCAGAAGCCATTCGAATGAAAGACTTCCAAATTCCTAGCGAGGTATAATGCCTTGAAAAATCAATACAAATCTGCTTTGATATCAAACATGATAAATTTCTGGGCTACTTATTGGATTTCTTCTGGTCGCCTCCCTGGATCAGCGCAATTTGTTTACACTCCTTAGCGATTTATGTGGCATTTAGGGGGCCAGATGTGCCCCACCCACCGGCTCACAATATCGGAAAAAGACCCCAGTCCATTGTAAATATCACATAATCCACCGCAAACAATTTTTCCGAGGACTGAGTTTTCCGCCGGTTTTGCTTTGTATTTTTTTTTTAGGGCTGTGGCAGTTTACAAAAATTTTAATAAAAAGTAAATTTGAAATAAACAAAATGTTTGTAATATCAGAAATTTATTGCAATCGTAGGGCCCACAACGGCGGAAACTGAAACCCAGGCGGGGGATAATGGCGGGACCGAGCCGAGAAGCGATTTATAAAAAGAAAACCAAAATTACGCGACTTGTTTAAATTCTGAAAAGCCATTAAACGCAGCTGGGGCCCCGGACACGAAACACAAACTGAGATCCACAGCCACAGCCACATCCACATCCACATCGACTTCCAGACCCGGAGCACCAGAACCAGAACCGCAATTATCATGAACGCAATATCCCGGCGAGAAGGGAGGGCCCATGGCAAACACTTTGACGCAAAAACTTAAATCGTTAAATATTTATAAACGAGCTGAGAAAGCCAGGGCCCACATACATACGTAGAGTTGGGAAATTAGACAGGAGGGAAAACCAGGAAACGGTCATCAAGTGGACACCAGCTGGATG
The DNA here is from genome assembly GCF_043229965.1 of Drosophila suzukii. Lineage (NCBI taxonomy): Eukaryota > Metazoa > Arthropoda > Insecta > Diptera > Drosophilidae > Drosophila > Drosophila suzukii. The sequence goes on along the minus strand of NC_092082.1, from coordinate 20,844,288 downwards.
GCCAGCATCGGTGCTGTGTATCAACACATCATAATCCCAAGAGTCCGGAGGCCAAATGGGTAAGTTAGTGGTGTGGGTAAGCCCCAAGAGCCGCCGCCTGTTTATAAGGCATACGCCACCGCCTAATATGGCTTTAATGAGCTGTCCTGGGCCGAGAAAGGTGGTGGAAAATGCCTTAAAGGGGTTCCTGGATTCGACGTTGGCCAAAAAATTGTTTGGCACTCTGCATTCCAGTCGACGCAAAAAGGCTTAGGCTAAAAGATTTTTCAAGATTTTTTTAAAAGCCATTAAATGTAAATCTTAAACAGTTCCGGCTTAAACTCCTTAGAATTTGGAGAGCAGGTAGGAAATGAAGTAGCTTCCCTCATTTCCTGCTGAAAGTGAAAATTGAAAAGGCTTGGGATTACTTTGGATGAGCATTAAAATTTCCTTAGATGATGGATGGATAATATAATACGACTTGGAGGGATGCTGCTTTGGCCTGCTTTTGAAAGTGAATTATATCGAATGATGAGGGCTTGTATATTTTTGTTGGTGGCTCAGAATGAAAATGTCCTATTTTCTTGCTAAATAAGATTATATGGTATATATACATTTATACGGATATTTAAAGTTGATATGAACTAGTTGATAGCTCATAGAAAAAAGGAAACAGGAAACATTTTTGTAGATATTAGATACAATCTTGATCTGTTCCGGCATAAATTTGTTTTAAGCAGGAAATAATTATTATAAGAAATATTTTAGACAGGAAACTCTAGGTACTTATAGGATTTATTTTAATTACGATTAAGATACCACCTCTTTATAAGCATATAGTACTTATGATCCTTATACGTTTACCCACCTCAAATGTTTTAGCCATCACTTATGTCTCTAATCTAATGACCCTACAACGCCCCATATTTCTCAAAGTTCTTATCCCACCCAAATGATTTCGAACGGAAAAAGTGTATGGAGTAGAGCAAGACCTGAATGGAAATCCAAACTGCAAACTCCGCATAAAGAGCGCCACTCCAGCGGCAATCCACTTGCAGTCTCCACTAGCCTTGTTCCAGCTTGTTCTTCTCCTTTGTCGGGGATTTATGGGTTTTTTCCCCGGAACGGGGACTTCGGATTGGGACACATCCTCCCCTACAGTTTTCGACCCACGCTGCTGGCACTACAATAGTTTAATTAACATTAACGCTGACGCCAACTACTGATGGCAATAAAAAACCATTAAAAGGAATTTATTTTAAGGACCGAACAGGCAATAAATCACATTACATGTCGCTATAAAAACAAAAGGCAACGGAAAGCTCTCTCTTCTGTGGCAGGTGGCACTGGATGAGGGGGCGTGGTCGGGCTTTTAGGGGGCAAAATAAGAGCCAGCATGGGGTGGCAATAAAACGGATGAGAATGTTTTGTATATCGAAAAATCAATGCATCAATTTCACTACCATGGGCGCGCGGGCGAATAAAAAAGGGGTGACGACAGAGGTCGACGCGAAAATAGTAGTAAAATGTTTGTTTATTTTTTATGTCCATAGTTTGTAGCCGCTTTTATTTGTTATCACGAGTGCCTCGTGGGGGCTTTGGCGCTAAAAGCATCGGCATTAAAAATGACGATAGGACATCAAAATGGAAATTAATGGCGATTATGTGGCACATAAAAACATGAACAGAAACTAACTGCCATATAAGTAATGCGCTTACTGAGCTGCCCCAACTTGAAACCTAATTGATAAGGGATTATATGGAAAATGTATTCTCTACAGTTTATTTATGCTTTTAATGGCAGCTGCTGATTAGATTTTTCGCGTGTGTAAATAATGCAAAACTAGCCCAAAAAGCTGTAAAAAATGTTAATGTGAACCCAATGCATTCATAAATGTTGCAAGCTAATATTGCTTTTTGTTACAAATTTTTCAGGAATGAAATGGTGTTTTTAATGGGTTTATACGTTTGCTCTTAATGTAGAAAATTTTTGTTACTAGATTACAACTATGGTATTTTTTAGCAAATAAATCGGGTTATTTATGTTGTACTTGTGCCAAAAATGGGTTGATACTAATAGGAATAATAGTCGTTAATTTTTAATAGCTGTTTCCTTGCATATGGCTATTGTACAGGTAGTGAGGATCTTGCGCTATAAACTCCATACCATTTCCTAAATCGCATCGCACTCTGGCACTGTCAATCTTTTTTGTACCCCGGGCAACTTTCACCCGTTTTAGCGTATCTAGTGCCAAGTAGAACATCAACTGGCTTTCAGACTGGTTCGGTTCGATGGGGATATGGGGATATGGCATCGTGTGTGTGGCTGTATGGCTTTGTGGGACCATAACGCTGCCTGACAGAGGGAAAACACATTGATTTGCCATTTGAGCGCAAATTCATCGCAATAAAATCAACGTTGGTAAAGTTTTTTAATGCCACTTTCAATATTTGTTTGCGCACACCCCATATCTACCCACTTTGGTGGCTGTTTGTTCTGGTGGTGCTTGTTTTATTTTATTTTGCACCCCCAAAACCCAAACCCGCTATATAAACCCCGCCGACGGGCAATTGTAAAGCGCGTTTTGTAATCGAAACTTTTAACGACTTGATGCGATTGGAAATTGTGTAATATCGAGCCACTAATACACACACCACTGGCGAATTGAGGACCCCGTCACATATGGGTGGGGATTCCGTATCCGGATCCGAATCCGAATCGAAATCGGAATCGGAACTCGAGTCCGTATCCTTGTGCGTGTCTGTCCCGAGTGGAGGGTCCTTCAGATTCTTTACTGCTGCCAAGGGCGCTACGTTCCACTGAGCAGGGCATATCGGTTGATTGCATAAACCCACCGATGCCGACGATGCCGCTCTGAATCTGACATATGCTCGAGTATATGAGTATAACGCCGACGAAGGTCCTTAATTGATGAGGTTTATAATTTCTTTTTTATTTTCTCTCCTCGTCACTTCAGCAGCTGGGGTAATTCCTTTGATGTGCCAGTCGGTGGTTAAGAGCACGGAAGCCATCCAAGTTGGCTAATTAATTGAACTGATGCGGGAATTTCGGTGGGGGGGATGGTCTTTGAAGTAAACACTTACTATCTGGAGATATATATGCCCCCAGCATGGAAGAAACCCAGTTCTTAATAGTAAGATACATCAAATCAAACATAATCCTAAAGTTTTTGATTCCATAAAAAATAACAATAGATAAATAACAATACCATAAATTCCAAACCACTTGGGAATCACTTGCCTAACCAAAGTCGAATTTCCGACTGCTTAGTGGGCGATTATTTGTCGATTTTGCAAAACTTTCTCCCTGCCCAATTCACCTTATTTGTGAGAATTGCTTCCAAAATTTATGTAGCTCCATTTGCCGTCACACACGCACATTAATATCAGCTTCGAAAACCCACTCCCACGGCGATTGAAAAAAGGGGCTTTGCGGATTCGTCACAGGCCGTCGAAGATATCCCTCGAAGTGCTGGCAAAGCAATCCGCAGCGACGACAAAGATGTGCTAATAAATTTCAACTTAATTTCCGAAATGTGCAACTAACACATAAAAAGCAGGACGAGCACGGAGGCGAAGGATCAGGACGAGTGGCAGGAAGCAGGACCCTCTGGAGGCATTGTTCCTGGAGGATGGCGAAAAATTTCGAGTACGGTTTTTGCATAAAACTTCAATTTAAATTGACATTTGAGTGGAAAGTAATTGCATGATATGCACGGAGCATAAAAAAGGCAGTAACCGCCCTGGGAATTGGGCGTGCTTAATATATGGGCCATACCCCTGATACCCTTCGCCATTCACGGCTAAGCTTTTACACTGAAAATAATGGGAAGTGAGTCAAAAGATTGGGTAAGTTTAAATTAGAACCTGAACGGCTGACATAAAAGCACTGAACGTAATTATATAGAAATTACAAAATTGAATTAATATATTTATTTATTAAAATTATAGAATTAAATGACCTTCAAGGCACTAAGATATATAAGATAAAAAACTTTTTATCATACGTATGAAAACTTTAATTTTATATTAAAACATATGTAAGAACTTAAACATAATAACAGTTCCTATCTTTCTTACCAAATCTTTGAGTATTATATCAAAATAAATACAGTATGAATGCATATATTAACTTTGGTATTATATCAAATAAATATTAGAAAAATATAAAAACTTTGATACTATATAAAAATAAAATATACACAATGTTTACATAAAAATATTGATTTTCTGTTATATCAAACTAACATAAATACATAGTAATATATAAAAACTTCGATATTATATAAAAATGAAAAATAGGTATTAATATACATATAAGATCTTTGATATCGTATCATATCAAAATAAATAATTATATTATAACTTTGATATGATATCAAAATAAATATAATATGAAATGTAAGTACGCTGTTTAAGGTCAATAAAAGTTAGGGAATATTTTTTTTCTTTTATTTGAGTGTACTATTTTGGGCATTAAATGCGACTTCGCTCTACTCCCATCCATCCACCCATCCATCCATATCCATGGCGGGAAGTTCTACTGAGCTCATTATGCGCTCGTTTATATGCCGCATTTGTTGTTGCGGTCCGGTGTTGTTGTTGCAAAGTTTTGTGCACATTATGAGGGTCGGTTCTGCAGAGTCCCAATGTTCCGATGTTCCGGGGCCTTTTGGGTTCCGGGTTTTTGTGCTGTGGGCCAGCGAATGCGGGCAATTTTTGTATCTCCGTTTCGCTGTTTTTTTTTGTACTTTTGTTTGTTTCTGTTTCTCTTTTAAATTAAATGCCAATAAATTTGCATTTTTTGTGCCACGCCCCACTCGCCACTTTTACGCCCATCATCCCGGCAGCAATTGCTCTAAGTGCGGAGTTGTGGGGGAAAAAGTGTCATTTGCTCTGGGCACTCGTGCCTTCGATTTGGTTTACTTTCATTTCATTTCATTTCGTTTGGTTTCATTTCGTTTCGTTTGGTTTGGTTTTCCGGGGTAGAAAAGTTTTTCAATTCCCTAACTCACACAAAATGTCCAAGTTTTACAGTCGAAAATAAATGTTGTTAATTTGTTTTAATTTCGAGCACATTTATTTGCTAATTTCCCTGACAAGGCAGTCCAATGGAAAATGTATTTGGATTAAAATAATTTGGTTGGTATGCCCTTGAAGGCTGTGTTTTTTGTTTTCCAAACGATTACCCAAGACAACTGACTGAAAGTATAGTAGGGAAAAATAGAAGAACACGGTGTGTTAAACGGAACTCGGAGTAAAATAAATTAAATTAAATCATTAGCATGTCAAGACAAAATAGACCTGTTCTTTTCAGAGACTGTTTATTAAGGCATCTTATTTAATTTTTAAATGTCATTATAGATACCTAAATAAATACATTTTATTACTACACAGTCTATAAATATTTGTAATATTATTCAAAACATAAGTTTACAATTATAAAAGTTATGATGTTTTTGATTTTTTAAAGATATTCAAATGTTGGGTTTGGTTTGACTATGAGGGGTTGTTGTTTTTTTTTTCTTTCGACGGCGTATTCACTTTCAAACTTTCAGTACAAAGGATATTGGCAAAAAAAACAATCAACAACTTTAATGAAAATGTATTGCTATACGTTTTTCTTATTTTCAAACTAAAATTCAACTTTTATTGTTTTAGTAGCTGGTGCATTTGGTCTACATGACCCGGTTTTAATTGCTCCATACATCCATAGTAGAGAATGTCGGAGATCAATTTGCGGGCAATAATTCTTTGATCATGGGATAGCTCATCGAATTGATTACTCCAAGTTTGAGCAAGAGCATCCGATTCTTTCATGTGCGTTTTGAAACAGTTTGGGGTTGAACCTTGCTCTGGGGTTTCTTGAAAACTGGAGAAAGTGTTGACGTTTTCCATGGTTATCGATTTTTCAGGTAAAGGGCTTAAGTCGGAGGATGCCTGAGACTCCTCTTTGACTGTCCGGCATATTTTCTTAGGCGGCGATACTTCTGAGGCATTTGTTGGGGTCTAAAATAAAAAAATAAACCAAAATGTAGATTTAAAATATTATTAGGCATTTGTTAAAATCTAAAATTAAAAAGAAACCCAATTTTAGTTTTAAAGTAATATTAAAAAATATTTATTACACAGACAGAAATATTAAAGAACATTGTTCTTGAATTAAGAACATTCGTTCTTAAAAAACGTGTAAGTAAATTTTGGTATATATTTTCTCAATATTAGAACATAATGGTGAGAAGAGAAAAGAGAAATTGAGTTTATTTATCAACTTTTTGATAAGTATACACAGCTGACTGGACTAATAGTTTATTTGTTGAGATATACAATGTAAATAACGCCGATTCTACTTGATTTGAGCCAAATGAAAACATTTTTAAAATTTCGTTCTATTTTAAAAGAACATTTTCAACTCAGATGAGAACGTCAGAATTTTCTCTGTTTATCAATATGTATATAATACAACCTGAACTTATTATTTCTTATATGAACTCTGTATTTACTGACATAGGCACTTGATTCTGGCGATGAAGTCACATGTCTATTCGTTCTGCGATCCGCTTTAGGGTTTGAGGACTTTTCGTCCTGCCCCTCGAGGAACCCCAGAAGGTCGAAGTACCACAGGGTGGACTGAAAGGACTCCCCCGCCGCGGAGCAGCTATCCCGCCGCCGAATATCCCTTCTGAAGTTGGTTCGAAAGGAGTTGATCTTCCTGACAACCAAGGACCGATTGGCCAGGGGCTCCACCTCCCTCAACTTCCGGATCAGGCGATCATATCCTGCGCTCTTCAGAGCCCGACTGCTGTACTCGGTGCTATGGATCTGCCAGACGGCCGGAAGCGATCGGTAGAGCAGCAGGAACTCCGTCCAGAATTCGCGGTCTCGGGAATTCATCCCTCGAATGTCCAACTTTGGCGAGAGTACATATAACACTGAGTGACTCAAGTGGCCAGCGCAATCTTGCATGCGCAATCTGGGAAGAGAGTGGTGAAAGGGGAACAAAGAGCGAATTTCGTTATAATATTACACTTTAATTCTTATCTTTAACTTGTTTATATTAGATGAAAAATCTATGGATTTACTAAATAGACAAAATAATTTTTTTAAATTTTTTTTCTAAATATTTTAAACTAAAATTATAAATAGTATTATTCATAACTATATACATTATCGAGAACGTTTAATAAAACATCTGTCTGAAATTGAGATATCCTAAGAATCCCCAAAATGTAGCACTGTATTTGGGAAAAGAGTAGTGAAAGGGAAATAAAGAACAAATTTTGTAATAGTAAAACACTTTGAGACTTGTCCTTGAGCATGTGTGTATTAGTTGGAATGTCTAAAGATCTACTAAACAAAGAACCTTGTTTTTAGGAATTTAGGAATATATTTCAAGTTTAGATATTAATAACTTAAATTTTTACATATATTTCTTATTGTATACAAATTCGGGTATGTTCCATAAAACATATGTCTGTAATGCTATCCTAAGAATCTCCGAAATGAAGCACCTTATTACAAAGGTCTAACGTAAATTAAAAAAGTTAAGGGACGTAAGCTAATGGGTAAAACAAAACCTATATAAAAAGGCTTACAAATAATAAGACATTTTTCTGATAAGATTAAGAAGAGTTTTTTTTTTTTTTTGATCTAATTTGTTTAATATTTTTCCCCAAGTGTAGTGGCTAAGTGTGAGAGTGAAAGAGTCCAAGCTGTTTGTGCAAACGTCAGCTTTGATTGCGCCACCCTCTCAGTGGCGTTCGCTGATTACATGACATGGGCGGCTGACAGGGGACTTCGCTATAAAAGGGGGTTTGATTACACCCCTTCCTGCCCTTCCCCACATTTCCATTCACTTTTCCCAACATCTGCAGTGCTTTTTTCGCCAAGTTCTCGATTTGCACAAACAACTCTTGTTGCTGTTTGTTATTTTTATATGCAGGCACACAAACACATTTCCGAGTAGCGCTCGGTTTTTGTTTGGACAACAATATTATTGAATATTTTTCGAGAATTATGGATCGTACAGGGCCGTTGACGGGCTGCTCACAAAAATATTATTTCGAATTGCTGCCAAGTAAATTGACGCAATTGGAATGGGAATTATTGCAACCGAGTCATATTGCTGCACTTTCCATTTTTATTTGTTATTAATGTATGAATTATTTAATGTGTTTTGGAAATTATTAGTAAAAGGGACAAAAAGTAACAAATAACAGGGCTAATTAAAAATTCGGGGTATAGATATTATTTTCCGGTTTTTTGGGTCCTCTTATCACAAGTAAAATGTCCCTCAAAGTCATTTGTTCCATGAAAACAAAAAAAGTCGAAAGTAAAGCAATCCCTTTCAAAACTTGTACCTTTTTTTGCCCTTTTCCCATTTTTTTTGCCCCATTCTATTTTTGCTGCTGTTGTCCGTTTCGTTTACATCAAGTAATTGAAATAACGTTATTTACATGACAAATGCCAAATATTTGCGAGGATACAAATATTGATGCCGCGAGCACATTTAAACATGAAAGCAAACAGAAGGAGTCCGAGAAAAAGAAGAAAACCGAGTCCAAGTGCGATTCCAATTCCGGAATCGAGAATCCTGGCATCCGAGCATCCGAGAACGGGCAAAAGGACCTTCAGGATGAAGACATTCTGCACTTGCTTCAATTATGCGTGAAAGGGCCAGGATGTGCGGGGCAGAGGGGCGAGGGGAATGAAATTGAAGTGAAACTAAAGCCTTTTGCAAATAGTTGTTAAAATATGTCAATAACCTTGCCATTTACTGGCCGGCCACCCCATTAGAGGGGTCTCAGAATCAATAGTAAAAGCTACCCCCGGACAAGAATTTCGGACAGGACATTGACGACGAAGTTGATGGCTTGACACTGGGAAAAATAACTCACTGGTTCCTAAATTTAAATTCAAGGTTATTTGAAAATTATTGATACCATAGCAGAAGATAATATATGATAATAACAACTATAAGAACATTTTATCACAGACTATGTAAAAGAAACAAGGAAGAACGCTATAGTCGAGTACCTCGACTATCAGATACCCGTTACTCAGCTAAATAGAGATATGCAAGTAGCAAAGCGAGATTAAAATGCGCCACCTACCGGCGGTATACAGATTTAAGCGTTATGGGCGTTAGAGTGGGCGTGGCAAATTTTTTGGACCAATCGATAGGTATTGACGAGACCAATACATTTCATTAAAAATTTTTTATCTAGCATGAAAATTGTGGGCGTCACAGGTTTTCGCGGTTTGTGGGCGTTAAAGTGGGCGTGGCAAACTTTTTTTTGGGTCAATCGATAGGTATTGATGAGAACAATACATTTCAGTTAAAATTTTCTATCTAGCATCAAAACTGTAGGAGCCACAGTTTTGGGCGGTTTGTGGGCGTTAGAGTGGGCGTGGCACTGTACTGAAACAAGCTTGCGCTGCGCAGGAATCTCAGGAATCTGCGTGCCTAATCCCAGTATTGTAACTCTTATAGTGTCCGAGATCTCAGCGTTCATACGGACAGACGGACAGACGGACATGGCTAGATCGACTCGGCTAGTGATCCTGATCAAGAATATATATACTTTATGGGGTCGGAAACGCTTCCTTCTGCCTGTTACAAACTTTCCGACGAATCTAGTATACCCTTTTACTCTACGAGTAACGGGTATAAATATCTATTCTTACACAAAGAAAATTCTGACGTTCTCATCTGAGCTGAAAATCTTCTTAAAAATAGAATAACATTTTGAAGTTGAAAATGTTTTTATTTTTCTTGAATGAAGTTGAATTGGCGGTATTTATTTACATTGTATACCTCAACAAATAAACTTTTAGTTCAGTCCGTAGTGTATACTTAAAAGTTGTTAAATAAACTCAATTTAACTTTTCTCTTCTCACCATTTTGTTCTAATATTGAGAGCATTGACACCAAAATGTACTTACGCGATTTTTAAGAACAAATGTTCTCAATTCAAGAAAAATGTTCTTGGATATTTCTACCTTTTACATCTATTTGTATTAAAAACTGAGATAAAATTTTACTCGCTGGATAGGATTGGAATTTAAAATATGTAAATTAATATTTATGATTAAAATAACAATATAATTAAAATTTTTTTAATTAATTGATATGTCTGGATCTGAGGCAATTACGAATGTTCTATAACTAATAATGTATAAATTATTATTAAGATTAAAGATTAAATATTTAAAAAAAGTACTGTTTTTTTCCCACAACTCCTGCAACTTTGTTTTACTCTGAGTGTAGGTCAGAAAGGCAAAGGGATGAGAACTAGTGATGCACAGAAAGGGCGGCAGAAGGGACGACGGGCCAAGCGTAGTATACACGAATAAGCGCAGAAAATGTTTAATTAAATTCCGGGACACATTTGGCATGTTACATTGCTCCACTCCGACCACAGCCGTATCCGGACGGAGGGCTCCGGTCTCCGGTCTCCGGACGGGGGACTTCGGGCCGGACTCATTGGCAAATTGCAGAATGCTGGCAGCGGGTCCCGCCCCCTGTTCTTGGGACCCCAAACCAAAACCAACCCCAACCCCCAAACCAAATCCGATTCCAAGTCCTGCCCACCCCGGTTAACCGAACGACTGAAACAGAAATTGCAATAAAAATACCGAAACGTAGCAGAAATTAAGCAAAGCAAATTATGTCGTTGCCTAAGCTATTGACATTTTCCTTGTTTTCCTCGGTATCGCTTGTTTTTCCTGCCATTCTTGTTTTCCCTGCCATCTCGCCCATCTCCAAGTTTTTCACGTTGCGGTTGAGGTCACCCAGTTGAGTGGTACTCTATGCTCTAGTGGTTTCATCTAAGTGGATCCTCGGTGGGTTCTGAACTATGCAAAAGTCCTTTAAGATGGTAATTGCACTTCTGTAATATTCCTGAATATTTTTACGCTCTTGATAGCTTTGTTTTTGCAAGCTACTGATTTTGGAAGACTGTTAAGAGATAGGTTTTCACAGAAAATTACATTTGGCTTACAATAATATCAAAATGGGGCATGTAAAAGTTACATCTTGTAGAATTACTAAGAAAATTTTGTCTAACTGCAAGGATATACTAGTATTATGAAAATGTTTCTCATCTTTAAGACAAATGAGCACATCCTTCAGAAATAAATACTTTGTAAGCCTGAGTAGTAAAACCTTCAATAAAGAATAATTGGTGTATTTCAATCTTAAGGTCAAAGCCATGGATAGTACTCTTTTCCAAATTAGAAAGCATCTTGCCATCCAATTAGGAAATAAATTTCCACCCCAAACCAACAGAGTTTTCAGTGCGCAAAGGAAGTAACCGAAGGAAAAAGGATGATTTAAGTCCACTTTCGTAGATGTTTTTCGGGGTTTGGAACGTGCAATCAAATGAGCGGGCAAATGGCTCATTTCGAGGCCGTAACTCATCCGAGTGGGGCATTCATAAAACCTTATAAGTATGGACTCTGGCTGGTTGGACTGTTATGCTTTGTTCTTGGGGCACGTTTATGGGATGCTATTTGTAGATGGCCTTTTAGAGGCCGGGTTCGGGCATTTAGGCCCTATTTTTACGATCTGCCCCGACCGACGGTCACTCTTAATGATTGATAAACCACACGGGACCAATCAACACCAAAGACGGGGACCCAAAGGGCTCTCCGGAAAATCAAATCTGCGCGGTCATACCATTTCATCCCGAATCGTTTCCTATGCAAACTAAAAACTGAAATCGTCTCTGGCCGTATCCCCCGGCTTCCCTTTTATTTTTTATTTTTCTTGAGATGCACATCAAATTGGCTAAATTGTCGTGAGGCTCTGGGTCTTAAGGCCCCATCCAGGGGACTCCTCCATGGATTGGAGTGGAGTGGAGTTTGGAGCTGGAGTGGATGTGTGGCTGTGCCTTGTTCGTATACCAGTTTCTTTATTACAAAAGGGGGCTTGGGTCAAACCAACAACCGCAGCAAAAACAACAACAGCAATCGCGGTCGACAGCGACGACGTCGTAAAAGAAAACAATATTGTAAATAAAGTTTAGACTTTAAGCCAAAACTGGTTTTGAAACCAGCGAAAACAAGATAGAAAGGCTAACCAAAGGGATCGACTCCAGCATACCTTTTTTTTAGATAGAATTTAATGTAGAACAGATTGTATTTAATGCATTAAGAACTCGATTGTATGTCCAATTTTTAAAATTTACATTTTATATTTATATTTTGAAGATTTAAAATAGAAACTTAAAAATAAATATCTTAATAAAAATGCCATTAGAACACATATCTTTTTTCACAATTAAAAAAACTAGTAAATATAGGTTTACTTAAGCCTCTACTCTTTTAAATGTTAATTAAGTGGCTAAGATTTGGCCTTCAAGATATATCTAATAAATTTCTACGCATATATATAACATTTTTACACAGGATCCTAACATATTTCTTAGGTTGATGAATTTTTAAAATGTATTCTTTGTTAAAAAACATGTTGGTTTGCTCAATTATATATTTTTGATATATTTAAGTTAAAAAATGATTTATTTAAAATATTATATTTTAAGGCATGGCAAACCTTTCAATTAATTTTGAATACCTTTCTAGGGTATGCAATCAAACCCACCAAACATCGTGACTCTCAGTAACTGATGTTGTTGTTGTTACTGTTGGTCTTTGATGACTTTTTAACAAAAGTCGATGCTGCTGCAGCCACTGCAATTGTTGTTCAAGTTTTTGTTGGTGCCGATTTTTACTTTGTTTTGAATTGCCCTTTGTGTGGAGTATTCAAAATTCGACGCAAAGTTGGCAGACGAAAAAAATAGAACAGCATAAAGTGCCTGAAGGAGTTTTTAAATCGGAAAACTTTTCATACTGCAATAATTTATTAATTTGAAAAGGATTCATACACAACAATACTGTTTGACGCGCTTTATTCAAACTTTTTTATTGATGTGAAACAGTGGTAATGATTTTTAGATGCTCAAATTATATATTTTGTACAGGTTTCATAGAACAAATTTGGAGTTTCAAAAATGTTTTCCAAAAATATGAGCACCCCTTAAAACATCTAATAAAATGTAGGGTTTATGAGGCCTTTTCCCGTGATTACAAATTCAGATAGCCTCCATCTGTTCTTAAGAGCATACAGATTTCGGTTAGCTTAGCGCTAAGACAACTTTCTTGTTTTATTATAATTTTCCTTTCTTTTTTTTTGGTTTTGTTTGTTGTTTTCGTTGATTTTCTTATTTTGTGTTACCATAAAAGCAGTTAAACCACAAACCACATCCATAGCCGCAAAACTTCTTGTTCATAAACAACAGCAACAACAGCGGCTGGACTTTGGGACAGACTCTTTGTTGTTTGGCTGGCCGAACCACTTTGGTTGGTAGTCGGTGGTGACTTGGAGGTTTGGTACGGTCTCTCCTCACCAAGTCCCCGGACTTGGCCCAAACACCATAAACATAAAACAAATCTATGACACGAAACAGGTCTACCAAGGAAAAGACCACGACGGACTGGGTCTTCTGGCCAAGAAGGGGGTGGGATCCGCACGGAGAGATCTGATTCGGAGTGGAGAACTAACCTAGGTCTAGGAACGAGTTCCATCCAGTGCGGCTCGGTCTTATTTCTTTTTTCCATCTTTTTTTTTGGTGTATTTTTTATGCACATGTTTATGGGTTTTGAGATAAAAACTATTATGATTGGTGAAACGTGCAAAAAAATAAAGTAAAACCCCGGCAGACAACAACAAACGAAGAACGAGAAACAATCTTGACAGCATCTGTAGATGGAGGGCATTTGCACTCCAGCACACGACTCAATAGCTGGCCTGGTATATATGGTATATATTCGACTTATACGTATGGAAGATATGTGTGTTTGTGAAATTTATGCCCTGGCATAATTAACTTCAAAAATGATCTCATAAATTCATGTCGCGTTCGCCGCTTGATATTGTTTACATACAATATCGGTCTAGGTTCTGCGATCTCTGGGATCTCGGATCTTGAAGTGGAGCACAGCTGAGTGCACTTGGAACCACATCGCTATTACCAGACGGACCAGTTGGGGCCGACTGTGGCTGGAGAGCCTCAAGAGCTTTCGAATGGTTCTCATTACCGTTTCCTGTTATGGGCAGTGAGATGTCCACAATCGGCGGAGTGATAAACTTCAGCGATGGATACTGTCGAGCCATCGATCACGACCGACCATCTGGAGGTACAGAATCTACAAGTACCCAACGAGTGAGTCTCTCGGAAATAAATTTATTTCATTTCGAAATGTATCCGCCAGATAGATCTTATCATCACGAGGTTCCTGCTATAATTATGAGCATTAAGATTGGATATTATTTAAATATTATTTAAAAGTTCCCTAGCTACCTACCTTAATATCAATAGGGGTGAAGCCATTTTAATAAAAACAAATTTTGACTAGGCTTTAACTATTTAAATTTGGTAAAACATTAGTATTTACTTATACTAATTGACATATGTCACGAGATATACCATCTGGAGGTACAAAATCTACAAGTACCCAACGCGTGAGTCTCTCGGAAATAAATTGATTCCATTTGGAAATGTATCCGCCAGATAGATCTTATCATCATAAGGTTCCTGCTTTAATTATGAGCATTAACATTGGAAAATATTTAAATATTATTGCAAAGTTCCCTTACTACCTACCTTAACATCAATAAGAGTGAAGCCATTTTAATATTAACAAATTGTGATTTGGGTACCAGTATTCAAATTTTGTGAAACATTAGTATTTACTTATACTGATTGACATATGTCACGAGATATACCAACTGGAGGTACAAAATCTACAAGTACCCAACGCGTGAGTCTCTCGGAAATAAAACGATTCCATTTGGAAATGTATCCACCAGATAGATGTTATCATCACGAGGTTCATGCTATCGTGATGAGCATATTTGTTGTATTATACTTAAACTTAATTGAATAGTTTCCTAAATGCCCACTTATTGTCAATATAAGTCCAGCTTTTTTAACAATAACTGGTTCTGATAGGGCTATAACTATTTATTCTAACTTGGTTTTAACATAGCTTGTTGGTATATTGACATATGTCAAGGGAATTATCTACATAGGTTCTCATCAATCAACTTAAATATCTCTATATAAATATATTAGGTGAAGCCAACAGACAATTTAAGCTTTTTCAGCGTTCTTCTTAAATAAATATCTTAACAAGCCATCAGTGAACCTAAATGTCAATGAAATTATCAAAAGACAAGACTCATTTGACACCAATTAAGGCTGGCTTTTAAATGAATTGTTAGCTCTGTTGTTCTGTCATATTTATGAGATATATTTTATAGATCTTTCTTCAAATTAATTGTTTTGACCAATGATGGTATTCTTTATAAGTTATATTATAAAAATCACAACTGAATTTTATTTAAAATTATAAATATTCGTTTCCCATAGTATTTCTAATTACTAGGTAGTTATGGAAAGTTGACTCTTGGATTTTCTCCACGGAAACTCGATACAACTTGCCGAAACCTATTTGGAGGTAGGGTCTTGTTCTTAGGAACCCCCTCCCCACTTTGGAACCCAATCAGGGGCTACACCCCTGCAGCAATCGAGCGGAAAACGAGAACGATGGAAAAGGGGGAAGTTCATGAGGAGGCAGCATAAACTGCGACTTCCTGAATTTAAAAACGCATTATCAAAGGCACATAAATAAAGGTCGACGATCGACAGGCGGCAGTTGTCGCTGCCACGGGGAGAAATCATTGAACGAAATCGACATTCGGCACCGAGCATAGTAAAATTTATTGCACTTTTTCCGCTGCCGCGCAATCCTTTGTCATGGCCCAAAAATAAAAAAAAGAAATACGAAAAATAAAACACAAAAAACCGACTCTGACCCAAGCAGCGAGCACCAGCAACACTTTCAACTCCCATCCGAGAAACAATGAAAACTCTTTCAAATGCAGCAGCGGCAGGGAAAACAAAACGAGAAACACATTAAACTGAGACCTGGAAAAGCAAAAAATAAAGAAAAAACATTTTTCACGAATTAACGTGGCCAGTGAAGCCGAACAGCAAAGGTTTTTTATAATTGATTTCCTGCGATTGCGGAGCAAACGAATCAAACGAGAAAGAAAAGCCTTCAACAGCAGCAGCAAAATCCAGCGACCCAATGGCAATAATATCACACAAAAAAGTTTGATGATTTTTAACACAATTGGTAGTATTTATGCACGTGACTGAATATTAAATGTAATGGTATACTCTATTAAAAATTTAATACTATGTTGAAAATACTAAAAAAAAATATATATATACTAAAAAAAAGTATTTGTCCATGTGAATGAACATTAAATACTACAATATACTACAAATTTTAACATACTATGTTAAAAATACTATAATAACTAATATGCTAAAAATAATTTACAAAATACTGTTATATGACCAATTATTTATCATAGATTTAAGTATAGGTTTCCTAAAAATGTATGATATTTTTCCTATTTAATAATCAGCATTTATCAAGAACTTTATTTTATATAGGATCAAAAAGTTAAGTATTTAATTTAAAAATTGATATAAAATATTGAAATGTTTATTTATTAGGTCCAAATTGCATTATTTCTCTCTGTGCAGCAACCTGAGCAGGTCCACTCCGAATCGGACTACCGTGCAAACCCATTTCGCAGTTAACAGCGCAACAAATAAAAATAAATTACACCAGAAAAAATAGCACAAAATATTGTTGGGGTAAAACACAACGAACAAATATACAAGCACACTAGTTTATTTGTATGCAAGCCGTTGCATTGGCGAAAAGAGAAAACCCAGCAACAACAAAAGATGCATCTGCGGAGAAAGGGAGGTGGGAAGGTGGAAAGGTGAGCTAAGAAGGTTAAAAATCAAGCATCAAAGTGAAGTGCAGGGGACCCAAGTGGCCGGACTTAGGGGACTTCAAATGCACTTTGCAAATATGGCCTAAAGAATGTTGACCTAAAAATAGAAACAAGTTCAAGAACCACTAGTATAGAAAATAAACTTTTTTCACCTAGCTGCAGTAATCCATGAAAAATATTATTCATCGTATTCCATAATATAAAACTTAGTAATATGCAAATATAGTGCAAAGTCTTAATATTATTTCATAAGCTATGATAAGGATTTGTTTTTAATTACGATAAACATTTTTTCTTTTGTATACAAAATCTTTATAAATTCCTAAATCATTCGAAAATAATGAACAAGTGGTTCAGGTTTAGGTGGTTTAAGGGTTGTGGAAATATAACAAAATACTCCTAGGTACATATACTCATAACTTTGAACATGGAATCCTTCTATTCTTAAAAAAAATCCAGCATAGCTGATTTAAAACCCAAAAATGAAAACCGATACTGCTCTTGGTAAAACTTGTCAAATTTATGTTTATGGGGGTCTCAGCCCGTCCGACTCAGGTGCTAAAAGATTTTTAAATTTGTACCTTACCCTAACCCCAAGAACATAACCCCCGAGCATCTTGAGACGGATCAGTGGGTCACTTCTCTTACATTTTTATTACGACTTACCTGACGTTATCTTAAGGGATGAGGGCACGCACTTGGTCCCACGATCCACGGATGATGTTCGGGAACAGATAGTGCCGGCATGACCCATATCAAATCCAAACTCCCTCGCAGTCACATTGTACCGCAGTCCAAAAAAAAAAGGTTAACACAAGACCTGAAAAATAAAAACTGAAAAACAAAAATTGGGAAAAAGAAACGCTGAAAAACAACACAACAATAACAAAGTGGAAGAAAAAGAGTACGACCATCAACACGATCATCAACGAGAACCATAAATAAGACTTAAATGGCATGAAAAAGGCAAGCAACAACAACAACAATGGTGACTGCAATCAAAACGCAGGCTATGGCCATTACAGCAACAACAACAACAACGTTAACCACAGCAAACAACTGAAAAGAAAAAGCAGCAAAAAATACAACAAAAATTATCAAAAAAAAAAGAAAAACACCATACGAAGTCAACGTTATATATCGACTATGAAAGCAACAAAAACCACATCGAGCTGCCGCACCTTCGAACCCCCACACATCCACACGTACCTGTATAATCTCGGTTACCATATGTATATACCCATATATCTGCTGCCTCCGGCTGCTTCCTCTTCCTCGTGCTCCGACTGTAACTCCGATTTCGACTTCGGAGCGAGGAGCCTGCAGCGTTTGGGGATCGAGCGACCCGAAATGACGAAAAAAACCAGAAAGGCTACCTCAAGAAAACGAACTTAAGAACACCCTTTCAGAATAAAATATTGCTATTTCCAACTAAATTTTGGAACTCCATGCAGAGTTCTTCTACATACTTTCATAATTAATCATATTATCATATATTATCCAGATCGATCCAATATTTGTAAGCCATAGATGCATTTTCTTAAAAACTAAAGGTTTATATGTTATAGAAACATATAACATCTTTTAAGCAAGTATAAGCGGATTTTCCAATGGTCAAAACAAGTAATGTGATACCTCGTTAAACTTATAATAAAAGGAGCAAACGATTCCAACATAGATCGATATTATGTATACCTCGTAAGAGTCTTAAACATTTCAAAACCTATTTCATTCTGACCTGTGTTTCAAATTAGCTCCTAGGAACACTGTATTTGAAAGAATGAAGAAGTTAGGTTTCTTATAGGCTCAGGATAATATCGATAACCCTTTATTTTTTTAAAAATCCAACTTTTCAATTTTGGTTTAAGCACTGTAAAGTTCAAATATTGAAAAACGCGTATTATTTTGAAAATCTAACTTTGTAATTTCGACATATTGTAATTTGGATATATAGATAACCCTTTATTATTCTAAAAATCCCACGTTTCCATTTTGGTTTAAGCTCTGTAAAGTTCCAACATTGATAACCACGTATTATTTTAAAAATCCAACTTTGCAATTTTGATATATTGTAATTTGGATATATAGATAACCCTTTATTAATTTAAAAAAATTACCTTTTCAATTTTGGTTTAAGAATTGTAAGGTTCTGGTATTGATAACCCCGTTTTACTTTAAAAATTCCACTTTGTAGTTTCGATATATTGTACTCGATAACACTTTATTATTTTAATAATCCACCTTTTCAATTTTGGTTTAAGCTCTGTAAAGGTCTAGTACTGATAGCCCTGTATTATTTAAAATATCCGTATTCGGCTAGAACTCTGTAAATTCCTTATGTTAAAGTTAAGGTATCACTCCCAAGTCTTGTTTCCTTATCTTTATAATTAAACAAACTGCCCGAAGTTTAGGATTTAACCCAATGAAGGGTATTTGCAATCACATCGAGCGACGGACGCGTGTTGCTCCACCATATCTTTGACTCAATCTTGAGGCAGCCTGGCCAAACCGTCTTGGATCTTTGAGTCCCCATTCGATCCGCAGCATGCCGCCCCCTTCGAAAGCCCCAATTCCCTTTAAGTGGTCCTGGGTTGGGCGATGGTGGGGCGGAGATAATTCCAGGTGAGTGCTGAGGGCGGCGATGATGAACCCTCACATCCAATTGAGGGGCGGACGGCAGTTTCGTTTTGGTTAGAGTAAGCCGAAACTCAGGAAATCCTTCTGCGTTCAAAGATCAGGTCTGCAAGTTAAAAGCATAACCTGAGCAATTAAAATACCTCGTTTAAGGCCATAATAAATGGATTAGATAAATAAACCTGGCGCCGGACAATCCTCTGAATATTTATATGTCTGCTAAACGGATTCGGACTTTAAGCTTTCTAATATCAAAAAACATCCCGGCTAAGTGTGCTAATATATTCAAGAATACGATAAATGCATAAATAAATTCCAAACGGAGAGACTGAAATTCGCAAAAATGAAACTAACGCCAGAGAAGGAATTCAAAATGACCCAACTATATACAAATATATACCGGTATTCCACACCCTTTTATATTAATTCCTAACGACGTAACCCTTAATGAGACCTTTAATCCTTAAACAATTCTAGTGGGGAAGAAAGTTCGCACTTGAAAGACAAGTTCATCAAAAAGCTGCTAATGATGTTACCTGCCTGTGAGACCCATTCTTTAGGGTATCAAAACCGGCCGGGGTCGGTAAACAATGCTTGTTTGTTAGCTTGACTGGAAGATTGTTTTGCAGACATAAATCTCAAGACCAACAGACAGTCCGAGTGAACAGATGGGGACCAGAAAAAAAGAACCCGCAGGGCTAGAAGCGACCCAGACACAGGTCCCCAATAAATTCACTTCACTTCCATCGAGTAATTTGAAATTTGGCTTATAGCCAATATATTTTATTTCCAAATCGTATAGCTGTTTTATCCTTCGATAATATAAGCGATCCTATAATATTGCCATTGGCCGCTTGGGTATTAATATTGCCTTTCGGTATCCCATAAATATTCTATAAAGAAACCTTAGATTTTAATATACAATATACAAAAACAGTCAAAAGGTTGGAATTTTTTGCCATTAGTTGTATCACATCGTCTTTATTATATCTATAAAACGACAAAGATTGGATCACCTACCGAGTGTATATAAACTTCGGTTAGAACGGCTTGGCCCGAATTCCATTTTTTGTTTCTCGCTCGCTTTTGGCAGGCACTTGATGGAGGTTTGACTGCCTGAGTATCGGAGTGTCTGTTCGGCTTATGTGTTCATTTGTTTATCGCCGGGACAGAACTTGAAAACCAGTTCCACGATGAAGTTCTATCGTAATTGCGTATAACTTTAAGTACAATACATTAAGGTCTAATTGACAGACAGACTGGCAGCCCAAAGTCGATTGCCCCTGCCTTCTCCTCCGCCCAAGAAGTCATCAAAATGCGATAGATGTGGCTCGTGTTGGTGTTGCGATTTATTATATAAGCATGCGGAATTACGTAAGCACTTGTCGAGCAGTTGCCTTATGGCATTAAGTAATTCTCTTGGATCTCCGATGCCTTGAGCCGATTCACGTCTTTGCGATTATTACTGCGACTGAGTCATTCAATCTCGAGTAATTACAGCCCTATCACCGGATCGATCGTATATATTTTCCAGTACCCCGATCTCTTCCTGAAGTCTTTTGTTTATTCGTGCATGGAAAATTGATTAGGCTAAAAGTAATTAAAAGTCCAAGCGTCTTAAATTTATGAGCTTGAGTAGAGCGGAAGGAATGACTTTGTTTTCAGCCTAAGATTGAATTGCAAAATTAAGATATATTTTTGTTCTATAAGAAAACATGTTAGAAATGGTTGATTGTAAATCATTCGGAAATTATACAACAGTCAAGGAAGGGATAGGTTATTATATTAAAGTTGTATTTAGCGTTACTTTTTTCTAATATACCTTTGTTGATGTAGGATATGCGAGTAAAATCGATTCTAAAGCAAAAAACTTTTCTTTAATGTGAAGAAAGCTGCATATCAGTAACGAAAATGGCTTCCTCGCGATGTTTCATATTCCTAATCCCTATTGCGATCATAATATTTATTTTCGTCACTTGCCAAAACATCCATAGAAATGTCCGAATATTAAGCCGAAATAAAACATTGCGATACGAACCCACTGCACTGAATTTCGAACAGATGAGATATCTTGCCAGACTTTCGGATCCAGAAGATCTTCGCAAAACTGTGCAAAGGATTTCGGTTAAGAGGGTGGTGGATACTCCAGGACACTCGGCTGTTAGGAAATTTATTATAGAGTACCTAAAGAAACTTGACTGGAAGGTGGAGCTGGATTCTTTTACGGAGAAGGTGCCGATTTTGGGTTCTTTAACCTTTCACAATATAATGGCGCGGCACAATCCAACAGCGAAAAGATATCTAATGCTGGGCTGCCATTATGATAGCAAGTATTTCAAGGAATTTGATTTTGAAGCCGCTACAGATTCAGCGGTCCCCTGTGCACTAATGCTGAATATGGCCAAAGTTTTAAAAGACCAGCTTCATCGATCTGACATCAGTTTAATGCTGGTCTTCTTCGATGGCGAGGAGGCATTTGAGAATTGGTCAGATAAGGACTCGCTATATGGCGCCCGACACTTGGCGGAACTGTGGGAGAAACGAGGTTTCCTTAACAGCATTGATCTCTTCGTGTTGCTGGATTTAATTGGAGCTAAGGACGTAGTCTTCAAAAGCAACATCCAAAATACTTATATTTTGTTCCAAAGGTTCGTTCAGCTGGAGGAGGAACTCATTAAGACGGGAATTCTGCGAACACAGCGACCCATTTTTAAGTTCGAGTCTAGTCAGGATAATGAAGATGACCACCTGCCTTTCATGCGGCGCCACGTTCCAGTGATCCATCTAATATCTTCGAAGTATCCAGAGGTATGGCATCTGGCCGAAGATGTGAAACAGAATGTCGACTACAACACTACGGAGCAAGTAGGCTTTGTTCTGCGAATGTTTGTAATGGAATACCTCAACTCAGCAGCTTCTCAATCCTTTGGCTTAACAAAGGCTATTCACTAGAATTGGAAATAATTTTTTAATATTTAAAGAAAATATCATAATGGGGATAGTACAAAAGCCTATAAATAAAATTTTCCCAATCATAAAAATGTATTATAAAAGTTAAATTTAATATTATTATATAAATATTATATAAATGAGAACTTTATTCAAGTTATTCAATAATTCATAAAGGTGTTCGAATTGAAGAACTATCTTGATTTTCAAGGTTTAAGACTAAAGACATTTAATTTGGTAATCCTTTAGTATGTACATATGTATAGTAGTATTCCTAAGTTGTTAAGTATGTGCTTTTCTCAGTTTTTGTTCAACAAATAAATTGAGATCAAGACTGGATTAGAACATTTTTATATATATTCTTTTATTTTTTTTATTTGAAAGGGGTTGCTTTACTGGAATGGCAACCAAGAGACCAAGTCAGATGGGTCAAATGAAGTGCTTTGGGATCGTTTCTTTATTAATGACCACGATTCTGACTTTGCCTCAACCGCAGACTTCTGTGTGTTGCTTTTCGCCTCTCCTGGCAACCGAATCGTATCAAATTTCCATCCATCCGCCATCGTTTTTCCGCTCCCCAGTTCCCCAGTCGGCCAAAAGCCATCAGGCCACGGGCAACACTCGAAATTTATGTACGCTGCTCCCGCTCGCTGAAAGCAACACGAAAGTTAATTAAACTTGAAAATAATAAAAGCAAAGCGGAGCAGAACAGGAGCAGAAGGATATGGATGGGGATGTAGATGTGGATGTGGACGCGGACGTGGATGTGGATGTGGATGTGGACGTGGATGTGAATGTGGATGTGGACGTGGATGTGGCGAATAATGAAACACAAAAAGTGTACATCACAGCCAGCGGGCACCGAATGGCGGACACGGGCCCTGGAATCGGCTGGGGATTGTATATACATCCGCAGATATATACGGGTGTATATATGTATGTTCGGGGGAAGGTACGGAGGTCGGTGGTCATCATTAGCATATCGCCGACAGCGGCGCGAAAAAGGGTTCCCATTTGAAAAGTTAATCGCCAGCTGATGCTGCACTGCGATTGCGAGTGGGGTGCGGCCAGGGGCGGTGGTGAGGGGCGGAAAAAGGGGTGACGATGACTGCGTTGACACTGACAGCCGCCCGAAAACCCCCAGAACGACCCACCGAAGGCCATATCCCTGTCGTCGGACGTTATCTGCGGACTGCAATAAAAACGGACAATAATTAAAACTGGCAAATAGAACTGGCACACTGCGCCTGTCCCACTGCACACTCTCCAAAAAATCAGACAAAAAATTATCTTTAATTATAAAAGCCATTTTCTCACTGGAATTTTAAATTCAATTTTCAAGTACTCGTTTCTCTGTTAACATAAAAAATCAGTTTATTAATATAATGCCTATAATACCTTTTATGAACTCTTACCATTTCATAATATCTAGCTAGCTTTATCTGTCATGTATTTTAAAATCATATTCAATATTTACTATCACTTTATAGGTCTTATAACTGTTAATGATAAGACCTGAATAATCTGTGTTAATGAATTATGAATGATTTTAATTGTCAGTTTAAAATACCAAATAAAAACACATTGTATAATTCAATCCCATTTACATTCAGAAGATATAATTATAAACATTAAATCATACATCATTATTAAAATTTAAATTTTTTCGGGATTTCTGGTTTCAGTGCATTCAGGATTGATTAAGCCCAAAGGGAAATTGTTCTTTTGACTAAATACTGATAGCATGTTAATTCAAAGGGCCTCCTTTGAGCATTTTAAGGGATTTCTTTTCCAATATTTTTTCAAGATTATTCCTTTCATTCCTTTTCTTTTCCTTAGCTCGAATAAAAGGTATGGGTATTACCACGAAAGTCTTGCCCAACATTCATTAACAGTCTGCAGTCATCCGCCTAACCCTTTTTTGCTTAATCAACAAAAAATTGTGTACTTACAAATACATATAATTCGTACAGTGCGTTTCAGAAATATATGGTGTTTGAATATTTTCCAGGGGGTTGTTCTACCAAATAAATAGTAGATAAATAATGGGGTTCAAGACCATTTTGTTAATGAGCTTTATAGGTTGCTTGGATTTTACAGGATCTAATATCTAAGCCACTTTACAGCTCTGGCTCGGACTGTACATGAAAAAACTTATCACATTTTCCGGTTTGCTCGCTGTTTGAATTACTGCAGGTCCGCCTTTGCTGGCCTCCTGTTTTTCTTTTTTTCCAAACAAATAACCGTAAAAATCTTTGCCATCCACATCAGTCGTAAAAAGGGGATTTCATTTTAATTACATACGAATTTCTCGTTTTTTTAGCCTCAGATTCATTTTCAGCTTCAGATTCAGATTCAGGCTTTTGCTTTTTGGGTTTTGGGTTTTTTGTGTGTGCTCGGTGAATGGGTGCGAGTGCATCGGCGGATGATATAGAGAGTGCCTAACCCCCGAGCTTCTTTGTGAAACGCTTTCCGCCGTGTGTTGACTTTTATAATTAAGCCCTTTGTGTACATTTCCAGTTGACGGCACTCCGGGGGCTGTGGAAGATCCACCCCTGAGTGCTCACCTGGGCGAAGGTGGGGGGTGGGCATCATAAAAAGGATTAATTGTGCGCAATTAAAGAAAATATATTACCAAGACGGGGGCCAAGTTTCGTAACGCTTTTTTTTTTTGGCCTTGTCCCTCTCTCGGATTCGAAAAGTTTGCCACCATTGAATTATGCAAAATCATTTAAATGCGTCGCCTCCGAGAAAAGTTTTGCCAACATTTCTCCGCCGACTTAACCACTTTGGCATGTGTCTCAGAATCTTATTGTTATTGTTCTTGTTGTTTGTCGGGGGGGGCTTAAGTTCATAATGTTCATAGAGAGCATTGCGTTCCGCCTGGGAAAAAAGGGCTCGAGTGGGTGGTGTCCCGATCACAATTGCCAGGACAATGGAGGCGGCATCCCTTACCCTTCCACATGCGTTCCCGGGTTAATTGCTCAAGTTCAAAATTAAAATATTTATTACAATGAAAAACTTTGGCACTTTCGCGACGCCAACGTGACGAACAAAAGGCGGCTTACGAGTAAGTGCCCCACCCCCAAAATTCCCTTTCCACATGGGAGTTGTTTAATTTGTTTTCCGCTTAGTGATGTTTGCCCGAGTGTGTGGAGTGTGTAGAGTGTGTTGGATGTGTGTTGGATGTGTGTTGGATGTGTGGCGGCGGAGTCCCTTTCAAAGGGGGCACGGTGCTGGCACACCGGAACAATGGAACTTGTCATAAATTAAATAATATCACGAGAGCGCAGAAAAGCCTCTTTCTAATTGACACACAAACTGTACTTCCATTGTGTGCCTCCCTGTCATTGGTTTATGTTTAAGGCAAACGAGTATTTGCTTTTAGCTTTACTGCGAGTCAATATTTTGGTGCTCAAGAAGAAGCAATGCAGGGTTCTATCAAAAAATTTAATGGTATTTTTGTCTCTTATAAATTTTACTAAAAGCTGCCAAGAAAATATTTTAAAATCTCATTTTAAAATTAAAAAAATGTATAACAAATCCAAATCTTTTTATTCAGTATTTTTTTTTTGTAATAAAATATAATATATAAGAGTTAGTTGTAATCCTGATTAAATACAAACTGAAAAACTTAAAATAAATCTTAAGCAGGTGTTTTAAAATTAACTTAAAATAATAAAACTGAATAAATTTCTTCATACAGATATCATACTTATTTTTACGGTAATACCGTTAGGTTACATTTTAAAATAATACTAATTTAGTTTTGGTATTTTTTAAGTAAGGTTTCATGTCTTTTCAACCCCTCGGTTATTTTCTCTTCCTTTTTGTAAGCAGCCACAAAATGATATGTTTGCCTTTGATTGAATTTATTGTTAGCAATGCGATTATTCGGGGCCAGTCCTTTGGGGTGCTGAGATCTCCCCACTTAATAAGCTCTGTTCCCAACCTCTGGTGGCTGGCCATTAGAACAGGTGTTGCCTGTGGCTTCACTTCCCTTCAATCTGCCGGTTAGATATCGCAAGGGGATGGAGAAAATCATGTTTGCCAACGCTTTAAAAATGTAACATGCGGCGCTTTTTCATCATCCTTTGCCTCGCTTTCCCTCGATTTTCCCCAACCATCTGCCCAACCTCGCCTCGATTATCATTTGAGTGTATTGAAAATTTGAAACGCATGAATAGTCAGGTTAGATCGTCCTGGGGCTAAATACGTATGTATAGGATAGCCGGGTCAGACGGCCACCGAGTCATTCCAAGGGTTTATCTGCGCGCTTCAGTTGGGTTTTTCTGGGGGAGTGGGCGGATATGAAGGATGGCGGATATGGCCAAACACATCCGTTGGCAGATGTTTTTCACATAGCTCAAAGCACACTCACCAACTCAGGCCCACATATCGCTATACCCTTTCGAATCAGAACATTATTTGATATACAGACTAAGGGAATTACATTTTAAGTAAATATTATTTCAGAAAATATTATAAGAAGCGTATGTCGTAAGTATGTCTAGGTAATCCAAAAGTTTGGAATTAAAAAATTTTTTTTTGTCGATTACTACAAATAATATTGTCCTTAAGGATAACTTATATTCCAATAATAATTTTTTTTCTCGGGTAATTATAATAATTTCTGTTGAAGACGTATATATATTCATAGATTTCTATATTTCCTTGTTTGCAACTTAGAAACATTTTAGCAGGGCTTTATGTTATTTAAAATGTTTTCCCCATAAAACTAGGGTATTGCTAATATCGGTTGTCTCGAGAGCTTCGCAAAGCACCCATTAACTTTAGCGCTGCCCAGAATGAGCAAGTGTAGCGGAAATGATTTGGTAGCCCCGGTCCCTAGACACCCCGATCCACTCAAGCCTCTTCGCTCCCTGGTGGATCAAATTTTCATCTTCACTTACGAGTTCTCGGTGATTGAAAAGTGTTTTCTTCGTTGTGTTGCTATAAATTCATGTTTCCTATTATATTTATCGGGTGGGTAACAGGCTGAATGGATTCGATGTTTGGGGGTCGTTAGATTCGGTCCCCAATGCTGTTCCTAAAAAACTTCTAAAAAATCATTTCCATCCCACTTTGAAAAAATGGAAATATAAAAATAATAGTTATATTTTATTCAGCGTAATAAATTTATTCAGAGTTACATTGATATTTTTTGGTTAACAAATTATTCACCACTTTCTCTTTAAAAGATAAAAGATAGCAAATGGTGATGAAACAAAAAGAAGCCGTGGCAATGATATTTCCATACTTTTTTCTTGAATGATGTGCACCAAGTCGTCCACCTTTGGAATCTCCTGCGGATTCTGCATTGAATATATAGTGCGTCCCTCTAAAGTTACTTCAAAAGCGTCGGTCTGTATTAAGTACTGTGAAATTCGTTAGTCATAATTATTCTTTTTTATTAAATTTCCTAATTTTAATGCCTTACCAAACAAATTAAGCCCAATAGTACGAGTAAATCAATTGTTTTAATGTTCCGGAAACTTCTGATCAATCGCTTGAATTCTATGAAGGCGAAGAAAAGTAAGGCCGCCGAGAGGTACAAGGCATTTGACGGTTTAAAAAATACATTAAATACACGGTACTCCGGAAGCCTCTCTTGCAGTTCAATTGATATATTCTCATATTTATCAGAAAAGCCCCAACTGAAAATAGTTTAAAACAGAAAAAGATTCTTACATTTTCAAGGCTTTTGTTAAATAAGCAAAATATAATCTTGCGAAAAACTAAGTGGAAAGTTTATTTATATCCAAAATCGCTAGCATTTAAGGATAACTTGTAGTATACTCACCTGTAACTAATTAATATCACTTTATGTAAACATTCGGAATATAAAAACAAACCCAAAATCAGCACTACTAGAGGGGACATGACTTTTCTCCAGAAGAAACCTCAGAAGACTATTTCATCACTTTCTTTGCTAATCGCATCGAACCGTCGAGCCCGACAAGTTCCAAGTTGCACTTGAAATAAAGCCACGTCAGTAGTTCGATGGGGTCTTAAATTTCATTTCACACAGCAATCGATGTTGTGTTTACATTGAAATCATGATAAGCTGTATATTATTTACTTTGAGTCAATGTCATAAGAGGCAGGGAGAGGACCAAGCTTCATACTAATATATTACAAATACATTACCTGGTACCTAAAGACCAAAGTAATACAATAATTTATTAACCAAAAACTGCTAAGAATTGTATGTTCTAAGACCTTAAATAATTAAAAAAATAATAAATAAAAACTTATAAACTATTATTGAGTTGAGGTTTAAAGTAGGCTTTGCTGGAATCTAAGGGCCCACCAATTCGCTTGCTCAGCTCTGTTGGGGATGTTGAAAGTCCAATTCATTTCCTCCAGTACTTTTTTGCACTCATCGTCATTATCATCATCCTCCTTGCTCGTTCGTCATTATCGGGCCGGAGAATTTCAGCTGTCATTACTTTTTATGGCCCAGCAACATGATGCACTTGCCCTGCCCCATGTGGTTGAGCTGGCTCTGCTGGAAAAGTGTGGGTGGTTGGGGAAACGATGGGCGGTGGCGGTGGCGGTGGCGGGGGTGGTGTTTTGTAGCTGAGGCTGACTGGCAGTTAAAATATAATTTCAGGAAAGAAATCATCATAGAGCTCGAGCAGAAGCCCCAGAGTCGGGAGGCAGTAAAAGTAAAACATCAAAGTGAATACCAGGGTGGTGCCGGAAGTGTGGTGGTGCAAGGAAGCTGCTCCGTTTGTCACCGCTAGAGGGCGCCACGGGCGGTGGTGGTGGGCGGTGCAGGCGTTTGTCAAGAGTGAATTGTAAAAGAACGCATTTATCCGAGGTCCTTTCCCATCCACATGCGTCTGCATTTTTCCCCTTCCACAGTCCCTTCTTCAGCCCTTCCACTGTTATGTTTCATTTTTCACTTATCTGCATGTGAATGCCTTACAGAGAAAGAAATTTCACCATATAAATAGATGTGCAAACAGCAAATATAAAGGTGTACTTGCTACAGAAATTTCCCTAAGCCGATTTCAGACAGAAAACTTACCTACCTTTATAATCTGTTGAAGTTTCTTTAAGTATTTATTTTAAAACGAATAAATCACAAAGTAAGTAAATCAAAAGTAAGTATACAAATTATTAAATCAGCACAGACAGATGAATACTTTCAAGTACATACACAGAGAAAACTATCTAAGAACATTGTTCTTGAATTGAGAACATTTGTTCTCAAAAACCGTGTAAGTACATTTTGGTATAAATGTAAGAACGAAATGTTGAGAAGAAAAAAGTTAAATTGAGTTTATTTAAGATCTTTTTGATAAGTATACACTAAGGACTGAACTAATAGATTATTTGCACATACAATGTACTTAAATACCGCGAATTCAACTTGATTCAAGCAAAATAAAAACATTTTCAACTTAAAAATGTCGTTCTATTTTTAAGAACATTTTAAACTCAGATGAGAACGTCAGAACTTTCTCTATGTAGATATATCTCAGCTATCAACAAAATATGGTCTAAAACTCGTGAATGAATATAGAAGAGGAATTTCTTTTGGAAACTTTTTTGGTGGTGCAGAAACTGCAGTCATCCGAACCCACCCACCCGCGTTTTAAGCTGCAAATTGTCAGCCGTTTGATTGTGTAATTGATTTAGCGAGAAAACTCGTTCGGAGATAGACTCTGTCAGCCGACCAAAACCCCCGGACTTCCTCCCTTTCCATCCGCCAATCCGTTTAAAGTCGTTGGCTAATTAAGTTGCGTCCCAAAATGGCAGCAAAGTGGAAAATGAAAGGGGATGGTTGGAAAAAATGCGAAGGACTCGCCGTTTTTTCTCTTATCGTTCTGGTCATAAATGGGACTTACCATTTTACACCGCCACCCAGCACCACCCACCGAATGTAACGATTTCAATTGCCAGTCCTCGACACCAAAAGTTTACGATCGCTGCTGGTGTTTTTTTATTTCGGTCTTAATTTTTATAAATTTCTTCTACCCTTCATTAAGGTATGCCAATATTTTTAATGCATAAGTACTTCTACTTCAAAAAAGATGTACTTTTTAAAAATTTAAATATTTTAATTAAATAACTAGACACAAAGTCAAGGAATTTAATAATTTATTTTAGCTAGAAAAGGGTATTAAGTGATTGTACTAACTTTTTCCCTTATTATACGACTGGCACTGTCTGGTGGGACATTAATTTTAATGTCGTCGAAAGGCGTTTAAAATAAATTTGGACAGAAAAATAAAATATAATTCAGTCGAGCGGTCGTTAAAAAATAGACCCCAGCCGTGTTTACCTATAAAAAGACTAAATAGATATAGCATGGTAAATGCTTCGATATCTGGCGAGTGGCTGCGGAAAAGGGGGATTTCTGTGGGAAATTCAGCATTTGAGCACGCGAGTTTTTATTACCGTCACAATGAAATGGTAGAGTGGGCTCAAAGCAGCCAAACAGTGAGGTGGAAAAGTATCTGAACCCCCAAAGCCCCACATAAAAACACCGTAAAACTCAAAACCCACCGCAAAGTGGGGAACCTGTGCGAACTTGCCAAAAACAATATTTTTAATCATATTCCAAGATCGATGCAGATGGTTCAGATTAAAAGTGGCACGCTTGCTATTTGAGATATTCCTTATATTAAATTATATTATTTTATTAAATTATCGATGAAAAATATGATTTACCATATGAAAAAAAGTTAAAGCAACAACATAAAACAAAGGCCAAATAAAATTATGTACTACTACTACTTATAACCTACTTAAATTTACCCCTAACATATTCACTTGAATAAGAAAGCCAAGAGCAATAAATTAATTAAAACTACGAAAAAATAAAATCTGGTATCCACTTGTTTCGAAAGCTTTCCTATTATATTAATTTAAAAAGTTTAAAGACTCTTCGCATCCTCAGATGCGGTTTGTGCAACCCTCGAACCGAGGGGAAATTAGCTTTTAACACCCGAAGAGAAAAATTGGTACCAGAACACTATGGAGGGGGGAGAGTGGTGTGGCAGCGGCTTATTTGAAACGAATTTTAATTAAAACACAACGGAAAAGTTTCGGCTGGGACAGGAAACTTCCCCTGCTCTCTGGCCGTACACTTAAAGTTAAATCCCAGAACTGTCAGGCACTGTGCCCGCCACTCGTTCAGGTCCTTTGATTATGACAGGGGTATATATTTCAGAGATAACAACTAGGACGCAATTTAAGAACTTTTTAAAATAAAACAACTTTTCAGATATTCCTTTTCACGTGACATATCACGTAATAGGAATTTAAAACATCGAATGCATTGTTTTTCTTTATTTTAAATACCGAAAATCCTGCGAAACAAGGATATTTTTACAAATATTAGCATATCTTTATTCTAAAAGCTTTTTGAATAAAGTGGGTGGTAGGCTTCAACCAGAAAACCTTTTTACAATCCATCTGTATACAGTATTTTACAATAATTCAGATCAAAGATATACGGGAGACTGTGTGTGTCTTGTACAATCGCTGTAGATTCTCGATTCGTTGCAGCATCGATGGTCGTAAGCGATGCCACATGAGGTACCAGTGGTCTACACTGGGGAACTCAATATCATCCGCAAAAAGCTTGAGCAGGGCGGCTCTCATCGGAGGTCCGTAACCCCATCGAACGACATAGGCATCTGCGGCGTACTCAAAGTGCCGAATGAAAAAGAATACTATCCAAGTACTGATGTCGTGATATATCGGCATTAGGTACTTGTACACCAGCCAGAACCCAACGGTTTTGGGATACAGGGTCGTAAAGCCCGCAGACGAGTAAAGGGTCTGCCATTTGTAGCACAACCCGAAGAGGACTAGATATATCACAAGATTCAGCCAAATCAGCGCCAAGGTCTTTGCCACATGCCGCAAATGCCAGTGGGCCAGTTGGTGGGCCACAAAGGCGGCCAACTGGTCGTCCTTGAGACCAGCTCCCACCTCACCCGAATCGAGGTCATCCGAGGCCAGGCCGCGGTTCAACTTCAGGTTATCGTGGATATCCAATCGCAGGCAACAGAAACAGCCCATCACCCAGGCCGTGGGTCGTCCTACATGGAAGGTGTGAACCAAATAAACCCGTCCCGGAAAATCGAAACTCTCCAGTACATCTCGCAATTCGTCATCAATATCCGAATCCTCCATTTTGCGGCTCTTGCCTATGCAGGGCACTCCGAATATTCCGACAAAGCCCAAAATAACCAAGGACGTGCCCACCACAATGAGCCAAACGAGCAGGATACAATACCAAACATTCAACTCCTGAAGGGCCATGAAAATCGCTGTTAACGGGATGATTGCAATCTGTGGGAAAGTCACTAAGTGATATTTGAAAATATAGACTAAATATGTGAAAACAGCAATGCTTGAATACTTGAATCTACTAACCATGGAGTCATTAACTAATTTATTACATCTTTATTATCACAAAATGGTTAAGCGGAAAATTAACTTTCTAGATCGATTGGGTTAGTAACCGTTTAAAAACCCACCTGCAGTAAGACCACGATAAAAGCCAGGGCACAAATCATACCCACTAATGGGGGAGACTTTTCTGGATCCACTTTGAACTTAGGATCCAGCACAAGTTTCTCATAAAATAGAGATGGCAACATGCGAATCACCAGATAAGTGGAAAACATGGCCATAAAAGTCACATTCAGCCAAATATCGTCCGCATAGCCATACCATTCCACCGTCATCTTCCAAATGTACGCCAAAGTAGAAAGGTACATGTCAAGGCAGCTATATGCGGTATCGAGTACCAGATCGAAAACCTCTAGATATGAAGTATGAAGTTGCTTATTCTTGGAGGCCTGGAAGAAGTATAAATTTCAATTGTCAAGGAATGTCATATCTATTAAAATTATTCGTAAAGGATACAATCTTCTACATATTCGAACGACATGGGGAAAATATAAAACTTCAACTTTTAAGAACCCACCTCGAAGGCATCTGGCGACATAGTACCATCCAATTGCAGAGGTGGAGCGTTGCTCCTTTTGCACAGTTTTATTTGCCGGCAGCAGAGAATAAGGTGAAAAAAGTTATGAACTATTATTATTAGGCAGAGGACGTGGCGCAAAAGAATCGGATCTGAGATGTCTGCTTTCTCGGGAACCATATCCATGCCGATTTCATGTCCAGATATTACCAGATGTTCGCCATGCAGAGGGTCTTGATAGAGTGCGTATGTATGCATAATAAGAAACTGAGCTTTGAAGGGGTTGTTACTGTTATAGTGTAAATAATAATAAAAAGGTATAATGAAATACAAAAAATGATCGGAAAATAAAAGTTTGCTGAACAAAAAAACATTGAAAAATTCAATTCGGTCCATCCGAAGTTTTTTAAAAGTCTTATATTTATAAAATTGGATTTAATGTATTTAGGTATGTATTTAAAAAAAAAGGTTTTCAAAGAAAAGTAACCAGTTTTAGCAAAAAAATAGGAATCTCCTTATAATTCCGAAAGAAAAGTAACCAGTTTAAGCAAAAAACATAGGAATCTCCTTATAATCCCGATCTCATAAGGGGGGGGATTACTTTCCTACCAATCGAGGGCGAAAAGCGGGTTCTAAGCGTTGACTAGTGGAAGCCAAAGATTATAATGGCGCCAACGAAATTACAAATATGTACCCAGAAAGCAAGGCATGTGTGGTGGTTAGCTTGTGTGCAATGGTTCTTTGTAGTTTGTTTCGAGGATTTGAACTTCTTACGCTTGGCATATCAATAATGAGGCTAGGGCTTGGCAGGATCCTAGGGGGAATTGTGTTGCCAAGCTGGCTGCTTTGATGGTTTCGGTTCAACGCCATTACTTAACCCGCCCCTCCCGCCCTCTTAACCATACATATGAACACACACACACACAAATGCGCGAACATTCACTTGGCATCTCTAATTAGTAGAATTTAATCTTCACACTATGGCAACGTCAAACGTCCCGAACTGCGACCTCCCCAGCCACCCCTTCTTGCCTTACTTTATTCCACCCATTGCGCTGCTCATTATGAAAAATTTCAAATTAAAAAGACGAGGGGAGTGGAGCCGGCACGGAGAAAAATTTATCCCTATCAATACAAAATTAGATCTAAAATTTATTTTTCTAAAGAAACTACAGGACATGTCTAATAATCTTGCTTTGATCGCTTTAAAGAAAGAAAAACCAAAAATTACACCGCGAATTCTTCAGAATAGTGTGCGCAAAAATTGCAATACTTAACTTTTATTTTCGATCCTAAATGTCGCACTAATGATTTTAAATTCTTTTAATCCATCTGTATAGGTAAGGCACACAGTGGCGTATCCAGGATTTGGTTGTGGGGGGCTTTCAAGAAAAGTTTTGGACTGCACACTTTTTGATTACCCCATTTTCTTTCACTTTATTGCCCATATACCATCATATATCATATAATGTTTTCAAAAAAAGTAGTAGTATAGCCCACAAATTTTTCTCCGTGTGGAACAAAGTAAAAGTTTCTCGGAAGAAGTTACGGTAGGATTTGCATAAATACCAGGACATGTGCGGCCGTGTGTGTGTGTTAGTATCACACATCATGATTACATAATTTAGCTATTAAAACAGCGCCAAGTGGCTGGCTAAAGCGAGAAGGAGCGAGTGGGCCAAAAAGCGAGGGACCGGGAAAGA
Source organism: Drosophila suzukii (assembly GCF_043229965.1). NCBI lineage: Eukaryota > Metazoa > Arthropoda > Insecta > Diptera > Drosophilidae > Drosophila > Drosophila suzukii. The sequence goes on along the minus strand of NC_092082.1, from coordinate 20,809,163 downwards.
AGGCGGCTTATTTATGCCTCAACACGCCGTTTGGCGCAGCTTCAAAGGATCCGAGGCATGGGTGGGCGCTGCAAGGGGGGCTCTTGGGGGACGGTGCTAGTGGTTGAGGGGGGGCACAGCCTGTGAGGGGTATTCCAGTTCAACGGCACACATGTGCACTTGATTTACTCATTAGCGTTACTTTTCTGTTAATAATAGGGCGCTTACCAAGCCGGAAACCGCAGCCGCCTCAGCACCCCCTCCCCTACCCCAGCCCCTGCCTCATTTCCAACCCCCACCCCCCTACCCGCCCATGGCAGCCACATTTGGTTTCATTTCGAACCGTTCGGGATGCGTTGCTATAAGCCGCTTAGGCGTATCCTTTGTGCATGTGTAATTGTGCTGGCCCTCGCACACTGCCCCTCCCCCACTTTTCATCTTTCCCGCCCCTCACACACACACACACACGCACACACCCACGACTAAGCCCTAATAATCCCCACTATTTGGCCAAAAGGAGGGAAAAAAGGTAAGACACTGGCAAAAAGTTACGTTGTATCCTCAAATTTTAGAAAGAGAAAAAAACTTTTTGATATATTTAAAATTAAAAAGGAGAAAAAAGTGGTTTATTTAAAAAATTAAATTTTAAAGCAATTAAACTACAATTTAAAGATTTTTAAGTGATAACTTTTAATAAAGTTAACGAAAGGATTACACTTGAATTGGTTATATTGGTTCAACAAAAGTCTTAGAATACAAAAAATTATTATGTTATATTAACACACATTTTCAAGGAAATCCTAGTCCTCAAAGATTTCTCTCAGTGTACATGCGTAACTAAGTAGCAACCCAAAATCACTCTGCCCATTTTCGCTTCTCTCTCCATTCTTGGGTAAAGTCAAAATTTAACATTTCACATTTGCCAAAGGCCCAAAAAATCTTCAATTGGGCTTCCTTGACAACCAAGGATACATTTTGCAGCTACTGTTTGTAAATAGTTATCCAAAAGGAAAGGTTTACTGGGTTGGCAATCAAGATGGGCCTGGATTTCATCTCACAAAGGGGTATATAAATAAAGATTTACTTTAAATAGAGTTGAACCTTGACAAATTGCACTACTTCCAGGAATTATCTAAATTAAAAGTCTTACCCATATCAAATTGAAATGGTCTTGAGTATTGTCAAAGGAGACATAAAAAGCTTTTCATTTAAAGTATAACGTAATGGCATTTTTAAAGTGTTTTAAGAACACTGAACTCATGATATAGTAAAGTAAAGTATTTTTAAAAAAACACAAAAAAACATTTCTCCTCAGTGACCATCTTAGAAATTATAACCTAGCATTATAAAGTGTACCTCATTTCTTAAAACCCAAAAACATGGGATTTAAAGAACCTTTCTAACTTCCCTCTGAAGTCAGAGTACGATTTAGTTGAATTATAGCTGAGGTAATCCCAAGCCGTATAATTATGTGGTTTTGACTCCAGACAGAGGTTGAACAATTTACCTGAGGGTTTGATAAATTTCCTCATCTCCTTGGGCCGTCCTGCCCCGAGTTGTTTGATATATATGCCCTGCTACCTAAATTATATTGTGCAATTGGGTAGGAGATAATCCGAAACTGAATCGGATTTGTTGCGGTCAAGTTGTGTGCCGTCATCTTCGGCAATCGATGGGCTCCTCTGTCGGAGAGCACTTGAATCTGGGGATTCGGCTTCGCTGGCCATCTATTACGCGCGATAAGATCGCAACGTGAATAGAAGTTTCCGTTCCGTGATAAAGGGATTTTAAATTAATAATTCACTCTCGCTGCACGAACGTGAAAAACGTCGGAAAATTGCTCAATTTTCCATGCGAACAAGGTAAAACGGTGGAGAGTCGGACAAAAAAAAGAAAGAGAAATTTATGCTAATTTTTCGACAACTATCACTGCCCCAACATCGGTGGAACGTGGACGGCAACCCACCCGAAAACGCAGACCCACCAAACCTGATGGTCATGTAATGTCGACGGAGGTAGCGTAACGAAGTAACCTAATTAATTTGTGGCACTCATTAGCAACAATTGAAAATGCCAAAGTCAGCAGAAGCAGCTCCTCCAACCAGCCCCTCCCCCTTTATTCCCACCCCCCTGTCACTCGTCAACTCAACCAGAAGTTGGAAATGTCCATAATGAGTGTGGGGATTCGACTAACGCCCCTGCCCCGCCCCCAGCTACTCCAATACGCCCCATTTTGTTCACGAAAAAAATAAGTTTTGGTGGGGTAAAAGTATTTATGGGTATTCCATTAGAAGAATTCTTAATACTCTTCCAAAAAAAATATAAAAAACTTATTAAAGTATAGTAAATATAAAGTGTTCTTTAATATTTTAGTAAAATATTTTTTTATTTTAATTTTTTATATATGTATTAATTTTTATATCGATTCAAATTCCGTAACAACATCTAAGGGTCGGAAAATTGGTTTTATAATTTGTAAACATTTTATTTCCACTAAAAGAAATCAATAAATATGAGGATACATATTTTTTTTTAAAAAGTCATGGTCAAAAGCCTTTTTAAATGCTAAAACCTTATTGTTAACCACTTTAAAGTAGAAGTTAATCTTTTCGTGGACTTTAAATAATTATAACTGGTACTCACGATTTTCCAAGCGACATATTTATGTTCCTTATATTCAAATGCATTGCATATTTAAGTACCTAAAATTGATTTGACGTGATCTGAATTACACTGCCAGCATACACGACCAATCTGTTTTAAAACCGATTTGGTTATATGAATATGCTATAAATTTACCGCACATGTGCAACGTGACTCATTGAGATCCCATACTTTCCTTTGCCTTAGAAAACCCATAAATTTGTATCACTCACGTTGCCCGAAAGCCAAAATGTTGCCTATAAACGCCTAGTATACACAATTAAAATGTTTACTTTCATCAAACTGCAGTTTTTGAAAATTGAACTCATCAGTTCCCATCAAATGTCACTTATTCAATTAGCCACCCAATAATATCTTTTTATTGAGAGTGTCACAAGTAAAGACGCTTCCGCACATTCTTCGGTAGTCCTGGGGTGTGCACTCCTCCCAATCTATCAATTAAGATTAATGTCCGATTCGATGGATCTCTCGATCATTTATAAGGCTTGTTTCGGAGACATCTTCATCGCAGGCAGACGACCGATCATCGATCAACACTGAAATGTTGTCTAAGCAGCTTGCTTTCGACTTCCTGAGATCGTTCGGCTAATGATCTTTTTCTGGGCCAGAAAACAATCGCAACCTTGAACCTTTGAGAGGTTATCACTTTCAAACATATAAGGGGTATGTTTCTACCTACCAAAATAATTGTATAATAGGTTAATAGATAATATAAACATTTTTTTTTTATCTTTTCTTCTTTATTATTTAAATTCATTTAATATGGCTAAAATAAAATTTCTTAAAATATTCAGCCCTAATTAAGCATATTAGTTGATATCTTATAGAACCCTGGTAGGATAAGAAATACAATAAAAATTCCTGACGTCCCTGGCCACTTCTCACGCTGTCAGGAAGAGCAAATGGACCCTGGCTAATGAGCAGGTGTAGGGCATCAAATACCAAAAAATGTTAACTAATTTTCGGCCTTGCTGCGTTGACGTGTGAAGAGAGGGACGGGTGTCGGGCTTCAGGGGTCGTGGGCCTCCCTCACCTGCCCTTGGTTATTTAGTTGGCCAAAAACAAAACAAAATAATACCTTGGATTGTGCGTGAGCTGGTCCTATTCGGGGCCCTGTCAGTCGTCACTCAGCCGGCCCTTGCCCATTTCCCTCCCCCATCTAGGCATGACATTTTTACCAACGACCGGCGATATGCAAAATCGTTTTGACCCGGTCCCAGGGCCCAAACCCCAGAACCCAGGCCCGATCGCTATCTGGGCGCTAATATATACCATCGCTGCCGCAAATGCCTTTGGTAATGCATAATTCGAGCCACTTTTCCGGCGGCGGCAACCACCGAACCGCCGAAACACCAAAACATCGAGCCACCGGCCGCAGTTAGTGGTGGTGGTCAGTAGTCGGTGGCCACAATCGTGGCTTTTGTGGCTCTTTGTTTTCCATTCGAACCCTGGCTGGGAAAATCATTTAATTAACATTTTCAGCCGCCTTCGAGGCGCGAAATTATCACGCATATGCGTGGACTTGCCACAGTGGTATTCGTTGATTATAATATGGTCAAAATGGGATTCCAAATTTTTAAAACAAATAGGAACTATTATTTATTTATGGTAGCTTAAGGCCACAGTAGCTATAGCTGCAATAAAAAAATGCATAGGTTATAGGTAATTTCTCAATTGCTTTTTAACCTGAGAATAAATAAATAAATAAATATTTATTTATGTCACAGAACAAATTTATCCCAAATAAAAAAATGTACTTCATTTACACCATTTGGTTCTAAATAAATAAATAAAAAATAGAACAACTCTATTAATTTTGAATTTTATTTAACTGATATTTATACAAGAGTCTATAGGGCTTATCTTATAACAGAACAACAACGTAAACAGTCCTAGAATTTGATATGTTTTTCATTAACTGCTGTTTTTATTCATTTTAAATAAGAAAAGGCTTATTGTTTAATATGATTTTAATATGAAATTCTATCTTTAAAGACATTTAAATGATTATATTTATATTCTTGATTTAGCTCAAACATTTTTAAACAAATTAAAATTTTGATATACAATTTTAATATTTAAAAATTACATTTTGTATCAGAGTTCGCGTTTCAATGGTTCTAATATATACTGCTCTATCTTAAAGTTTTTAAAATGACTCATTTTAAATGAGTCCTACTTCTGCAAGTAATGAAAATCAGAAATGGAAATGGAAACATTTATAAGGGCTCGTGTTTGAAAAATGTTGGCTGCAGTCATAAACTGCTTTATGTTATTACAATTGGCATAATTGCACAGTGCCCACTGTAATCCGCCCACTGTGCAACCGTTAACGTCAGGTCAGCTGTTCTCCTCTGAACCTTTTTGGCGTAAATTATGATTATGAGAAATGCAAACGCTATCCGGGCCATTGCCGCTTGGCATTTCTCAAAACGCACAGCCGGCGGTGGGAGTTATGTAAATACATTTAATTTTTTAGTTTGGCCGCTTTACCACGTATATGTGTGTGTGTATGAATTGGCCAGTTCGGTTCGGGCCAGCACGCACACGTGCATCCCTTTCTGGCCATTTGCATGTGGGCCGACTGTTGCGTATCTCACGGATACGCGCTTGAAATACGAGCGGTTCTACCTTTGACTTTGCGCTTATTACCCCTGATTAATTACCGGGTCGAGTTGTGTTTTTTTTTTTGCTTATTTTTTCACCTTTTGTTAGTTGCTTGTATTTTGCGTCTTGCTTTTTTTGTGCTTTTTTTTATTTGGGTGAGTTCTTTTTGGCCGTTAAGTGTGATATTTGTAACACTTTGCTGACTTATTGTTGGCCAGCTGAAAGGCTTTTAGGGCCATCGGTGTGCCTTTGGATATGGCTAATTAACCCATTACGCCATTATTGTTGCTCTTGTCGGCGGCCGGCAAAGGGTTTTCTTGGCTTCTTTCCGTTTTGGCCGGTCGCACACGTGTGTGTCGAAGAACCCCGGAGCCCTCCGACCTCCGAACGGCTTTCAAATCTCCGCAATAAATTCCAATTTCGTGGCCTAATGAATCCACCGAGAGCCGCCCATTTATTTGGCCTGTTTGAGAGCAGCAAAGGGCCGCAATTAGCCAAAAGCCGACCAAGCCCAGGCCCAGGTACAATTCTATAGGTTACAAATATGACGGCATCTGGATTGCGTAGGGTCGTATAAATAAAATTTAATATTACATAATTCGCGAGATAAATTGCTGATAACAATGATGCATACCAAAATTACACCTTTAAGGTTATTACTAAGCTAAATTAAAATTTATTTTCGAAATTAGCAAAAAGATGAGCATACAAGGTATTAGATCATCGGACTGAAATGGGAACTCTGAGTCTTTAAAGTAGCCGTTATCAAGCAATCTTGGGCTCTCGAGGTGATGTCAGCCCTGGGCTATACATTAACTTAAGATATAGATTATATCAATTCTTTGAAACATCTATAAGGCTGTTTTACTTGGTGACTGGTAACTGAAGAAGGAACACTTCAGTCTGTGGTATTCAGTTTCATAAGATCTTACAGAAAATCTCTGAAACAATAAATTCTTAGAAACCTTGAGCTTTGAATTTGTTTTACTGCGACTTAAGTTTATGATAATTATATTAACAATTTGATCAAAAATTAAAGGGACATTGAAAGGTAAAGGCTTTTTAAAAAGAACATTGAATACACAATATGACCTAAAAAATCTCTCTGTCCTTCTATTAAGGAAAAATTACCTAAAAATGGACTCCATGCTGTTGCCTCAAATCTCATATCAGCTCTTTTTTTCAATAAAGGGTTCTTAGACTATTTTATGAAATATTCGTATACTTAAGCAATGCCATTTTTTGTGTATTTATATTTATTACAAAAATATAAGGTAGCAAGATAATATTAAATATATATTAATTAGGTCGCGACTCACACAAATTTAAAATGAACTTCACCCAGTATCTAAACCAAAATCCCATAGTTTTAACTGGAGTCTACTTCTCATTTGTCACCACGTCACCACTCTCTAGACCCCAATTAAAGAAGTGTTTTGTTAACTGCCCGACAATTTGCTAGTCGCCTCCCAGGACGAAAACCGCAGAAACCGAACCACAAGAGGCATTCCATCCATCGCGGAAAAGTGTCAGCCTGTCATAGAAAGTCCCCGCAAATGAGAGGAGCAAATCTGGGGGCTCAAGGAATTTATGCATTCCTCGGGCTGCCTCGTAAGTTTCAATTTTCATCGTAAGCCCCTTTGGCCGGGGGACGAACGGGAGTAAGCCCATTGATTAATTTGAAATTTATGATGCGACTGCGGATCGCAGGGCATCCATAACTTTTGCTCTGCGGTCGGTGGCACTGGCACCCCTTTCCAAAAACGCCTCTGTTTCCCGGAATGTGTTCTCATCTTTCATTCGCTCACGGCTCATATACATTTTAATTAAACGCTGCCGCACCGGAAGAGCACCAACAACATCATCCACAACAACAACCACAGCACCAGCACCGGGAACACTTGACAATTTCACGTTAATCCTGGTCGCAGGACCTCGCCACGGTGGCTGCCTATTTTTCGGTGCTACCCATAATCATAAACATTGAACCAGGCAAACGGGCTTGGGGAGTCGATGGTTAAGGGCAGATCCTACACTCGGAGAAAACATTATAGTTTTGAGTGTAACATGAAATGTGCTAAAAAATCGATCTATCCATTTAAGTATTTTCAAGTTTAGGTACCATTTAATACCTTATTTTAAAGTTACATCAATCCACAAAATAATAACAATATACCATTACCACCAAAAGTAAGATATAGTATTATATAAATGGTCTAGCTTGTTTATGGGGGTTGAATAAATTTCCTTGATGAGATTTATAAATACCTTCAGACCAAATGTTTCTTTTATATAATATAATATAATATATATAATAATATATAATATAATATAATATATATAATAATATATAATATAATATTATTAATAAATTAGCCATAGTGCAAATATAATATTAGTGTGTACATTTCTCTATAGAAATGAAAAGAACTTAGGATAGCATTTGGAACCTAGTTTCATATACCAAAGTGTTATAGAAAACAACCTTTTTTCGCAGTGTTTCGCCGTACATGCGACTTAATTACGCGTGCCAAGCCGAGCGGCTTTTGTTATTATCATTCAGTCAGCCGGTTACCGGTGCTGACCTTCTGTGCAAACCATACCCCCGTTCCCCAACTCTAACCCCCCAGCGAACCCCCTCCTCAAAGGCTGCTCCTTTTGTTGGCCTCTGCCCATTGATGATAATGTTTGAGCGGCATTGGCTGCGCCTAATGAATTTATTTGCTACGCATGGCGTACTTTGAATTGGCGTCCATGTCAGGACTCACAGGACGCAAAGGACACACGGAGAGAACCGAAGGAGGCTGAATAGTTGGCCGCGCCTTAATGAAATCCATTATTACGAAACCCATCGCCGAGGCCCAAAAGTAAATACACTTATTGCGGAAAGTGTTGGGCCCAACCCTCGGGAAGGGCAGGCATAAAACGCAGCAGGAGCAGGATATTACGATATTACGGACAGCGAAGGATGTGCGGGGGGTGAGGGGGCAAGGGCAGGGGAGACGAGGGGCAGGACCCAGGATTCAGGAGCCACCAGGCGGAAATGGGAATGGCAATGCCAACAACGTTAACTGTGCACTGTGAAAACATATTAAATAAAATAAGAAAGGTATCGGGAGACAAAAGCAAGAGAAGCACAAAAGTCGAAAAGGTCACTTCCTTACAAATGCTAACTTATATACTATATGATCTAATAGTCTAATATTTTAAGAAAATCTATTTTAAGAATATTTATAATACTTTCAAAACCTTTTACCAAGATTATTTATCGCTGAAACAATAAAAACTAAATATCCAAGGTTATTATTATAAGGATATCATCTAACTAACTAACTAACTAATGCTAACTTATATACTATATGATCTAATAGTCTAATATATTAAGAAAATCTATTTTAAGAATATTTATAATACTTTCAAAACCTTTTACCAAGATTATTTATCGCTGAAACAATAAAAACTAAATATCCAAGGTTATTATTATAAGGATATTCATCTCTGGAACAATAAGACTTTAAACATACAAGTGTGATTTGTGGTTTATCGCTGAAACATCAAAAACCAAATATCCAAGGTTATTATTATAAGGATATTCATCTCTGAAACATTAAAAACTAGAAACCCTGTCTCCAAAACAAGTCAAAAATATTTTATTTCGGTGTTTTTAAATTTAAAAATATTTTTAAAAATCACTCAACAAATCATAAACATGATTTTAAATAACGTTTATTTATTTAAAGAATAAAAGTATTGCTTTAAAACATAGGCAAAGTCCCGTAATTTCCCACAGTGCATCTGTAACGGTTAAGGGAAATGGCACAGTAAAATGTTTTATTTTTTTGACATGCCAAAACCATCTGATAACGATGCGAACCCTCAATTGACCGTTCTACGAGATGCAAATATCAAGCGGACCCCGACAGAGGGAAATGTCCCATAGCTCGCGGGTTGTCACCAACCAACCGCCACCCCTTTCCTTTCCTTCCCCTTCTCCCCTCTCCCCTCGCCCATCGCCCTTTTGACCTGACCTTTACGATTTCCGGATGAGGGTTGCTATGTGCTATTAAAGTCCTCGAAGCGCATGCAATTCCAATTTCAACTTCAATCGAATGTTTCGCACATGAGGAGCCATCAATGATGTTTAATGTCATACCGGGAATCCTTCAACTATGATGTGAGGCGTGTCCATTAGGGGAACGCAAAATCATTAGGGGAGGATAATACCGGGCTATGCAGATGCAATTCAAAAGGTTGCTGGAACGGAAATGGCATTATGGCTGGTTGACTAACAAACATACTTTATAATGCCAGATGCTGGAATATCATTGGGTTCTGAATTGAAATTGCGCAATGCCTATCATACTAAATGATACAGTATTAAAATATATTATATATTTAAACAATTCTTGTTTAAGACCGTTATTTTGAAGTCCTTTATTGAACAAAAGAAACCTTAAGACACATTTTTTTGTTCGTTTGATTAAACCCACAAGATATCCACGCTTTTCCTTTCTGGCCACTTTCACAGGCCAGCCCTGAAAAGGGAAAACAAACGGAAAATTCCGATTAAGACATTGGGCTTTCAGGAGTGGTGCTGCATATAATTATGTGCTGGTCCTGTCTATGCCTCTATCGCTATCCGCATCTACATAATTCACCCCACATGAGCCGCCGAATGTGGCTCATTCATCACGCTAACAACGTCCGCAAAGTATCTCGAAGATTGTTAGCACTTTCTTGACTTGGCCCAGAGGGCGGGTCGCAAACCATAACGGACAGCGGCCCAGTTGCGTGGCCAGTTATTTATGTTGGCCGACGAGTGGCTAACTATTAAAACTAACTACTTAGCAAACACCCCCCGCCATTTCGGGCACAAACTTTTTCGGCAAAGTGCCATTTAGTTAAACATTCTGGCACATGATAAATGACTCAAAGACCGTGTGTGATAGATCTGGCCAACGCATCTTCAACCGAGCATATGCCCAGATCCCGCTCCATCCGATTCTTTATCCGTGTCCGCATCCTGGACCAGGCAATTAAACAGTCGGAGCTTCGAATCATGTAAATTTACCAAATACACAGAGAGAAAGTCACAAGAAGATACATTGTTGAACCTTTAAATGAGTTTAAATTTATTCATTCTTTTAATAAACTAAAATAATAATAAATAATAAAAGATTACAAATTAAAAGATAATATTAAAAAGATATTATATAAAATATATATATTTTGCTTTTAAAATTCGAGGTAGTCAGTATTTATTTGTTATATAGTTTTATGAAAGATCTTACACAATTTTAAGAAATATTACAATACCTTTATAAAATGTTGCCTTACAAATACGTGAAAATATAGGTATCCCAAAGGGCTTTTCTGTAAACAAAAATTCTTATTCCAAACATACCAAAAATGACATGCAGGATAGGACATGCGTAAATCCAAAGAGATGAGGAAATGGTTTTCTGAAAGATCTTATACAATTTAAAAAAAAACATTACAATGCCTCTATAAAGTGTTGCCTTATGAAAACTTGAAAATATAGGTATCCTAAAAAGTTTTCCTGTTAAACAAAAATACTTATTTAAAAAAACCAAAAAATAACATGCAGGATAGGACATATTTCTTCCTGTGTAAATCCAAAGAGATGAGGAAATGGCGAGAACTCATTAAATAGAAAGCATTTAATGCGTGTCCAGATACAGATGAAGATAGTTCTGAAAGATACAGTAATAGAATGTCAGCAGCAGCTGACGGAAGAGTGGAAATTGAATGGGCGAATGAATGAGTGCGATATCAGGAGTCAAAGTTTGAAGCGCCCCCGAAAAGAAATCCCCATTCTCATCATCATCAGCAGCAGCGACGGCAGCATCCTCACAGGAAGGTCATTTAAGTTTTAATGATGGAGTTGTGTCAATGGATGGGGGATGGAATTGGTAATGGGAATGGGAATGGAGTTGTTAGGGGGAGGACACGCGAAGTGGGAGTATACAAGTTGTGGTTGCTGTTTTTCCTGGGTGGTGACCATCCCTCCTCCTTTTCGAAGTTTCCTCTAAGAACTAAAGTAGCAAAGTAAACAGCGAACAATGAGCGGGCGGACGAGTGGGAGGGGCCCGGGTAATAGCCAAGTTTGATGCGAAAATTGAAAGAGGGTGTCGACGACTGTACATACACCGTTATCATTCACCGGACCGAGTTTCCATCCCATAACATCCCATCCCATCCGATTCCATACCTTTGCGACCCGGACCCGGACAACCCTTTAACATCTTTTCAGCAGAAAAATATTGTGAAACTTTTGCCAACAAAACAACTCGAACCCATCCCACTCCCCAAATGCGAAACTTTGCGAACAATGTCAATAGCATAGTCCCCCGGGGGACAGGAGCCACTATGACTAAGGGCTTTGTACCTATCAAATGATTTGGATTCTAATTAAATGAATGCCCGAAAGTTTCCGAGCAAGTGGTGCGCGGAAAGAACGAAGGACCAGTATCTGCAACAAGGTCCCTTCCATATAACCATCTTTGGAAGAGTTTTCCCTAACAACGACCCTTAGATCTTGAGAGGATTTCGTAATTAGGGTTCGGGCTTTACATGGATGATGTAATTTAATACAGTCTTGCGTATGCCGAGTTCCCTGGCTAAGTATATATAATTGGAACTAATTTATTCAAATGCCCTCAGCTGTTTTATTGATTCCGCTTTAAGGATGCAACCGAAGTTTTATTCTAGTTCGGGCCAAGAAAGTTTATTTCAAAGAACTTGTTGTGCAGTATTCAACTACAGCGGATGTAAGAAAAAACCACGTAACTCAATCGGCGATGAACAAACAAAGTTGCCAATGGAAATCGCAAATCTCTCGGACGCCTCAGTTTGTTTTGTGTTGGCGGTGGCAGCCTTCGCAAATCGGCGCAAAGCAAAAAGTTAATTAAACAGATCCCAAGTGCTGACCACTCAAGTGAGTTGTGGAGTGCGAAGGGGCGGGCTGTCCATGGGTATTAGGCTTTATCAGATGTGCATTCATTCAAATGCACTTCCTTTGGCCGCTCACTCAACGTCGACTTCCCGTTAGCACGCGGCCAACTCGGCCAACTCGGCCAACTTGGCCAACTCGGTCTCAGTCCGGACTGGATCGACCAGGCTGGCCATCAGATACGCATCAGTGGCAAAACTCAAGCAACTGCACACAGGAAAAAATATAACCTATTAAATATAATTTAGTCCATTGTGTAGAAGCAAAAGAGGGGAAAAACGCATTAAAATATGACTAATTAATGTAATTCTGCGAAATATGACAAGATAATCTTTAAATTTTATTAATAATATATTTTTATTATGAAGCTAAAGACTTAATACAACATTTTTCATCCTTAGATCTGTAGATAAATATTTTATATTTTACCAAATACCATTTTCATAAGCTCTACAAATTCCCCTTTTAAGCCTTTTTATTAATTAAATATTAATGTATAACATTGGATTGTTAGAAGCCAAAGACTTAATACAACACTTCTCTTCGTTAGAGATATAATTTATAATTTAGAAAATATTATTATAGTAAGTTCTTAAAATGTATAAAATCGAATTATTTGGATACCCACAAATTCCCCTTCTAAGCCTCTACTTACTTAGGGTAACTTCATTATTAGACCGGTTCCGATTTTCACTTTGGTATCTTTAAGATAGATTCGATTTGCCAAAGTGTTAACACTTAGTCGGGTTTACAGTGATTCTATCATAGAAAAGTATTCAATAAATTATCGTATATTATAGCGGTTGAGATGATATAATCTGATGAGAACAGTCCTGCATGTTTCATTTTCAGATACTACTATCCCTAGTATTACAACAACTTTTCTTTAATGGAACCATTTCCAAAAACATTCGTTCGTTACAAAACATGTAATGTATTTCTTTCACCTCTGCTTTTTGTAATACAGGTTTCTGCTATATTTTTACCAGAAAATCCATGTCGTACAGGCATTAACTGGGGTACTCACTGCGTTTAGAGGGCGACTAGCTCTGCTACGAGGAAATGGGGAAATGCTTTTCCAGCGCGGCGACAGCTGCGTGGCTAATCCGACAGGCTAAACAGTTGAACAGTTGCCCCCGGGGGAGAGGTGCTGCAGAAAAGTAGGAAAAATGGAAAGAAAAGCATTGTTCGCTGCATAATTGAAAAAAAACGGGGGGGGGCAAAAACATCGTCAGATAAACACCGCCCGTTCGTTGGGTTGGCGGAAATGGGGGTTGTGGGTGGTGCCGGGGCAATTGCAAAAATAACAAAAGACAATGCCGGAGTGGCGACGTCCCGACGTGATGTTGGAAATTGAATAAAAATATGTATTTTTACTTATAAGTATTCCATATAGCCAACGTCAACAGCAATTTCCACCAAAGTGCACGCAACGACAAACGGTTGCTGCAGTAGCAGCAAATGCTGCAACATCAACAACATCCACTGCAGTAACACCTTCAAAGTTGATTGATAAAAAAAGTGTTTGACTGTAAGTAAAATGCTGAGCTCCCCTAATGGACAGGGGGGTACTGAAATGAGAGGGGGTTTCTCGGTTCTGGGGGCTGAAGTATCGAGTTGCTGCTCTAATGTGACAGCTCAATGCATTTTAGATGGCAATGACAAACTGAATTGGCAGCAACAATAATGCTGGCAGCAGCAGGAACAGAAATTTCATTTTATATATTTCTCAGCGAACAGTGCCGATGGAAAGTAGTCGCTCGTGTACTTCATCGAAAATGTTTTGTAAATAAAAAGGTAAAGGATATAAACAAATAAATTACCCTTCTAATCATTTAGAATAATATGATTTAAAACAACTGTCTTCTTTTAAATGTAAGTACTTGAACCAGATTTTCTCACTTAGTGTTAAATGAAATACCCCATAAGCTTTGTTTTTTTTTAGAATATCCTTGAAATGAAATATTTTTTATCCTAACCGAGGTAGTAGTTGGCTACAATCATCAGCAGTGAAATATCTGTCTTGGTCAGCAATCAAAGTGGGTTATCCTGTAAGCAGTGCTATAACTGGTTGGGAATTATAGCGTCACCAGAGCGGGCTTGACTTTGTCATAGTTTTTTGTATGCTTTTGGTAATTACATCAAAGAAAATTATGGAAAGAAAATCATTTGTACTAGTTCCTTAATAATTGGTTCCGCTTTTGGAAAGTGCAATGTTTCTTAAGAACTTAATGACACTTTTTTCAAAATTTAACCAAATATTTAAAGTTACCAAATATTTTAATTTCAATATTGAACTCTCCACAATCAAGTCTTAAATATTTTAGTATATTACAAAACATATAGTTTCCGATATTTGTAAGACGACTTTCCTGCGCCAGTGCTATGCTATATCGTCCATTCGCACTCAATCGCGCAATCACACTTAAAGGTAGCGAATTGGGGAGAATTCTCGTACCGTCGAGAGTCATAACGTAATAAGGAACCCGAACGGGAGCGGATGGAAAGCGGGCTGGAAAGGAGGAAAAACAGGCAACGCAACCGAAACTGCAACTGAAATGCTGCGCAAACAACTTTGAACGTCAATTTGTCAACTTGGAGCGAGAATTGAATGCAAAAAGCTTTGCGCCACATCGCTGACGTCGAGTCGTTTGCCCTGACGCAGTCCGAGCCAATTTCGGTTGGGGTCTAATGTGCCGCAGTCACGCTGCAAGCCAAGTTATTTTTGTGGATCTTAATGGCGATTAATCACACTACTTTCTGGCGGATGACCGATGAACAACTGCATACATTTGTTTCAAGATTACAAATTACTTTTATGGTTAAAAAAATTTTTTTTTTCGGAAACAACGAAAACAAAAGAGAAAATCAATAACAAAAAACCAAAATATATAATTTTGAAGTTCTAAAAGAATGTTATATGTACATCTAGTTTGAGAATACAAAAACCTTAAAATCAACATAGACATATGTATTATGCACCTAATAAAAGGACAGGGGTCTTATTTGGTGGCTATTTCTAACTTCAAATAATGATATATTTGAGTAATTTCGTTAAATCATTAATTTAAAATAATGATTTACTTGAGTTATTGAATTTGCTTATCATTAATTAACAAATACCAAAGTTACAACCAATTTAAAATTGATTTAAATAATGTCGTGTAGGGTATAAAGCTGTCCGTAGAACCGGTTTCCTGGCGAGGTGCATGGAAATGTCAGCTTATTACCGTTATCGTAGGTGCGGCAAACACGTCGCCGCAACTGCGACGTCGACCGCGGCAGCGACGCAGCTTGATAATGAGCCGTTAAGACAGACAGAAAGGAGAAGAAGACGAGAAAGCTTCCGCAATGCAAAACAGCTGGGCGAGAAAGAGAGGGGGCGATTGTGCAAGGCGAAATGCAAAACTGATAAGAAAAGTCCGCTTAAGTCGCTCTAATTATGTGAGTAAATACATACCTACTTGTGTTTGTATGTGCGTATGAGGCATCGAAATTCGGCGAAATCATACAAAAGATTCGCACGTGGTTTAGGACACGCAATGCGAGGGAGAATAAGAAAGAGATACATGCATACGTGCATATACTAAATGCGGGGGAGATGAAGAAAGACGAAGAGAGTGCAGGCAAATGCAAAAACAAAATGCTGCCTACGTGAGCGACAGCTCACTCCATACACACCTCTCCCTCACTCACTCCACCCTCTCGCTCACACCTTGCGATTAACAGGCAGAAATAAAGGTGTCGTTTGAAGATCGAAAAAATAAATACCCTATTGTACCCTGAAGACCCTTAACTTCTTTGAAAAATTAATTTTTTTGTTTATATCCCTTTGATAACTTTTTATCGCTGATGCCACTTAAAACCAAAGAGGTTTCAAATATCTTAAATCGACGCATAAAAGTATGCTATAGATTTTTTCTCCATAAAAAAGTTTTATAAAAACTATTAAATAGGAACCTGTTTATACATCAACAACTATTTTCTCACAAAAGAAAACTATTTTCAAGAAATCGGAATAAATTTTAAACTTTACATTAAATGAAGGACTATTCGAAATGATCCTCTTCAAGGGTATAATGAAAGAGAATACCAAAAAGGCAAGCCCGAAAACCTCCAAATTCTCCGTGAAATGCAATTCCTTTTCGATTCTTTTTCTGTTATTT
Organism: Drosophila suzukii; assembly: GCF_043229965.1. Lineage (NCBI taxonomy): Eukaryota > Metazoa > Arthropoda > Insecta > Diptera > Drosophilidae > Drosophila > Drosophila suzukii. The sequence goes on along the minus strand of NC_092082.1, from coordinate 20,792,774 downwards.
TGCTGACTCGCTAAATTTGTTACCGTGTTTTCGAGCTTTCTGGTGTTGTTGTTGTTATTATTATTATTTTTTGCTTTGTCCCACAGCAGCAACAACAACGCCAACAGTGGCAACGATAACAACTTCTCAACCGTGCTGATGAGAGAAGTAAGAGAGAGAGGGCGACGGAGAGGGCGAGTGAGAGGACCAGGCAGCAACAATATTTACAGCTTTAGCGGCCAAAAGCACAGTGGGCCAAAAGTGGGTTATAAGGGTGCAGAAAAGTGGCATTATGTGTGTACCATAAACTAATGTTGAAACGGCAATGGTTTTAAATTATTTTAAAAGATTTTCTTTTCTTTAGCAAAGAACGGAAACTTTTAAAAATAGTTTTACTCCTTAAACAGAAACATTTTTAGACGTAGATTTAAAACGCCAATACACACTAAAATGGTAGTATCCAGTTGTTTTCATTAAAAGCATACATATAAAGGTCTAAACTCTTAAATATGACACACAAATATTAAACAAAAATAAACCTTTTCGACAAAGAATTTGTTCTAAAGTACTTCTTTAATTTGACTTTGTACACCCCATCAAATATTTATTTATTATAAAATGTATTTTCCCATCCTCCACGCAACTTGCAACAAGTGAACTGCCTTTGCCACACTGTGCCTTGGTTGGCTATTTAAAAATAGGTTTTCGGCCAGATGTCTGTGTGTGTGCCCGTTGGTTTCCAGCATCTCATGGTCGCCGCCATTTGGCAGCCGCTGCCACATGCGCAGAGCGATCGGATCGGGCCCACTGTGCAACGTGGGGCTGTTGACGACAGCAGCAGCAGGCAGTCGCAGCAGCAGCAGCAGCACCGATCGCAAGTCGCGACACGAGCAAAGCGAACGCAAAGGTGTGCGGGCCAAGAGGCGCGGGAGCGAGGGGTAGCGAAGAGCAAGTGACGAACTTACGGCCAACAGCAGCAGCAACAACAACAACGGCAACCGGCCCGTTTGGAGCAGCGCGCATGCCACACACAGTTTAAATATGTGAAATTAGTACAAATCGTGATTTCAACAGCGAACGACGAGCGGCGAACGAGCGTCGACGAAGTGGCGACAAAAAAAAGCACGAGCGAGCAGCAGCAGCAATAGCAATTGCCACAGGCAACAACAGTGGCAGCCACAACAACAACAATCGCTAGGCCAGAAAAGCAGCAACACCAGTCACCTCAGTAACTAAAGCAGCAACCAAATCAAGTGATAACATCAGACGATACAGCTGCAGCAACATCCGATGCCACAACTGGCATCACACAAAGAGCAACGCAAACGGTAACACTAAACAACAAAACATGCAACGGCAGAGAAATGCTTATGGAAGGAGCAATTACAACAGACACAGCTTCTGACAACAACAATTAAGAAGATACACCAATTAGAAAAAGATAAGCTACAACAACAGCTCATTTGACTACACCAACACTTACACCAACAGGTGTGTGATACAAAAAAACACAGAATAGCAAGTTTAGCAATATCAACACCAACAGTCAAACCAACCCTTACACCAACAATAAAAATCACACCAACAACTACTCCAAACAGTTAAACAAACAAGAACACCAACGAAAAACAACAACCAGAGAGACCCAAACTTACAACAACCTTGGTGTTTGTTGGTGTGCTCCCCCTCTCTCTTTCTCTCTAGTGGCAACAACAACAACAAGAGCAGTAGCCACACCACACTGGGGCGCCAACAACAACATGCAATAAAACAGCTGATAGCGACGGCAGCAACAACAAAGCCTGGCATTATCAAGCGAGCAACAACAGGTCGCGAAAAAAAAACAAAAAGCCCGCCTGCTGCAGCACTTGCACACACACACAGCAAGCACAGTGAAGAGCGGGTGTGTGTGTGTGAGAGAGAGAGAGGCAAAGGCAAAAGGCAACGGCAAAGTCGCACACCTTTGCGTTGATTTTGGACGTCGCGACACGGCGCTCACCAGTTGGCGCTTTCGCTCTCTCTCGCTCGCGCGCTCCCCATCTCTCTCTCCTTCGCGCAAAGTGCAGCTGAGCTGCCGCTGCCGCCGCCGCCGCACTTGCCGCTGCCACAAATACAACACAAACACGGCCAGCTGAACGAACGCTCAACGCTCGCCGCCGCCGCTGCTGCCGCCAGTCGAAAGTCAAAAGCAACGTGTTGTGGACGCTTTTTTCGTCGCGTCGTTGCGTTGCGTTCTCTCTCTCACTCCTTTTCCTATCACCAACACCAACACACACACACACCACCCACCGCCCAACGCCCACAACCCACCCACCAACCAACCACCCCCCTCGCAGGCTGGGAAAAACTTTCACCGCAACAACAACCACAACAACAATGTCCAGCAGCGCAGCAGCAGCGCAGTTCAAGCTCGATGCCAACTCCAATGCCATTGCTTTGATAGCCGATGTTGCCTCGCTGCCACTCCCACTTTCGCCCACTGCAACAACAACGGCCACGGCAACGGGGACGACGACAACAACAACAACGCCAGCTGATCGCGTTGAATGGTCCCGCTCAACAATACTGAACTTCATCGAGGACTATCGCCGGCAGCGAGTCCTTTGGGATCCCAACACCAAGGGCTATCACATCAAACAGACCAAATACGAGGCCCTGAAGCTCCTAAGTCAGAAATATGGAACAGAGATACGATCCATAAGATCGAAGATCAAATCCCTGCGCAGCTCCTTTCATAGGGAACATGGCAAGGTCCTGAGCGGTCGGGGTCGCGGGGTCATCTATCAGCCCATGTGGTTTGCCTATGAGGCAATACGATTCATTCTGGATGGCGAAAGGGATCAAGATCAGGTGCAGGATCAAGATCCAGATGGTGAGGCGGAAACGGAAGCGGACGAGAAGCTAACCCTGATGCACAGTCTGGACCTGGAGCAGCTGAAGGCGGACAAGCTTGTAGATAGGGACATTATACTGCAGGTGGAGCAGCAGCAGCAGCAGCACGACGAGCTTACCGCTCGCATTGCGGCCACTGTGGCCGCCGTTGCCGCCGCTGCAGCCGCCGCAAATGCCCGGGATCGGGAGCGGGAACGGGACGAGCGGGATGATGCTGGCGATTTGGATACCGCTCGGGAAATGGAACTCGAGGAGGCGGCGGCAGCGGGCGCGGTCGGCGCTGCCCTCATCGAATCCTCCTCGGCGGCTGTGGTAAGTGCTAAGTGTGTTTTTTCTTTTCAGCCAACCCAACCTCCACCTATTTTGCATGTGTCTCTCGGCCTTTTTCCCCCGCCCCGCCCCCTCATTTATTATTATTTTTTTGTTTTTTCGTATTTCTTTGGAGCTGTGTGTGTGTGTGTGTGTGTGCGAGTGGTTTGACTTGTTTTGCGGCAGCAGCCAGCACACGCGCTGCTGTCGCCGCCCGCCGTCGCAGGCGTCGCTGTCTAGCGGTTCGTCAGCAGCAGCGGCGCAACCGGTGGCGCACAGTGGGGCCAGAGATAGGGATAGGGGACGCCATCAGGTGGTCGCTCCACACTTTTTTTTTAGGCACAATGCTGCCTTGAGAACAAACCCTGTTCTAAAAGCTATCAGCTAACTGAAACCAAAATTGATACTTAAGCAATTCCAAAGAGAATGTTGTATTGTTTTGGTTTTACAGTAAGGCACAGATTAAAAAAAATTATTAAAACGATGTAATATTTTTTTTTAAATATTAAAAATTTCTAAAAATTTCCTTAATTTAAAAAAGATGTTTATGCCTAAATAGGGCCTTTCAGAATATATCCAATTATTTTCTTTTATACTTTTAAAACTGAAATAGCTGAAATCAAAATTGATTCTTTAACAATTACAAAGTGTATTATTTATTGTTTTGGTTTTACACTAAACCACAGAATATTAAGTTTACTAAAACACTGTAATTATTTTAAAATTTTTTTACAAATTTTTAAAAATAAATCTTGTTATAAAAATATGTTTATGCTTAAATAGGATATTTTAAAAATATATGCAAAAATAATTTTTCTTAAAGTTTTAAAGTTGTAATTGTTTCTAAGTAAATTTACAACATGTCGTATGAGTAATTTTTTTTTGCACTAGGGAGATGTAAATATTTGTACTTCGCTAAAATATTGCGGTTGTTTTATTTTTTAATTTTCAATTTTTTCAATCTTTCTATAAATAGGGTCACTTATTGAAAACAAAAAGACCTTAACCTCTTTTCTTGGTGCACATGGCGTATGCTTGATATTAAATGGCGTATGATTGATATTATAATGCGCCTTGAGGGCCACTACAAAAATTTAAAATAAATTTTCAATTCATTTATTTCCTCAGAAATATCTGTTTTAATTTAAAATTTAAGTATATATGTTAATGCCAAAATAAGGAACACTTTAAAATAATACATTTTAATTTTTTCTGAAACTATATAATTCAGAGACACACTATCATAAAATAGATAGTGCCCACTGTGCGCGGTAGCTGCTATTGCGTTGCGCCTGATAAGCGAGTATTGGTGTTAGTGTGTCAGTGTGTGTGTCAACTGGCTTTGATTTGCGCTGCCGCTTCTGCTATACACAGCCCCATACCTACATTCACATATCTATAATGCATACACATGTGTGTTGCATCAGCCGTAGAAATCGGCGGCCCCACGTTTTGCACCGACCACGCCCCTCCGCCCCGCATCGATGCTCCGCCGCCCCCGAGCAGCAGTAGCTCCAATATACATACAAACACACATTCGAACATACTTGGCAATATAGCAAGTTGCTGGACTGCGTTTTTTTTATTCCTATGTCGCCTTGTCCGCTCGTTCGGTTTTATATTTGATTCGATTCTCTCCCGAAAAAAGTACGAGACTTTTGGGCAGAAGCAGAAGCTCGACAAGTAATCGGGGAACTTCAACTGCATGGCGAGCTTTCTCCGGAGCTTTGAAGAAAAGCCTGCAATTATGCCCAGTAGCTAGTTTGATCGGCGTCCCGGAAATATATTAATCTCTAGTTAAAAAGCAATAGCATATGCAATATTAATATTGTTTATTATTTATACATTTTTCAATACCAAAACCTATAATTTGGAGCTCGCATCTTAATAAATCTGATAAGTATGTATACCTAGACCACCAACCAAAGTTAAGTAATTATTGGTTAATGTAAATCTTTAACTGTAATACTTGTAATTTGGAAGATACCGTTTTTCGGATATCATAAATTTCTTCTATTTTTCATAATTACCTTGTAACATCATACCTTTTGATACATATCTTTAGATAATAATGTCCTTTAATATTATTACGAAATTGTTAAAATAAAAATATTATTTTAAAATATAGAAAATATTATCGTCCAATTTTTGAAATATCATTACTGATTTAAGAAGTTTACATATTTTTTATAAATATCATATTTAAACATTGTATAGGGTATTCCCTAGTCGGTGCTTTAATAATTCCCCCATTTCTTCTGATATTTTTCGTGTGTCTCTTATATTTTTTTGGTCAACTGTCTCACGTCCGTCTGTGGGTCTTTCCACCAGTTGGTCCACTTCGGTGTTGAGTTGGCTGCTGTCCCGCCCGTACCGTTCGTACCGCCCACGCCCCTGAACCCCTAAGCCCCCGAACCCCTCCCCCAACCACCTCGTCCCGCCGTGACTAATTTAATCGCCAGCGGCTCGACTTGCGAGTCTGCATCTACATACAACCACTTTTGTGTTTGCTTTTTATTAGTATTCTAATTTGTTTTCTATTTCTCTCGCGTTTCTCGATTTGCCTTGCGTCTGTCCACTATTATTATTATTTTGTTGTTCTTTGTTATTATCTGTCTGGCGAATTCTCCACACTGGCATAATTGTATTTAGTATTTGTTGTTTATTCTACGGTCCCCGCTAATTCTCAATTTTTTTTTTCGATCTTCGCAGACACGTTCCTCTTCCGATTTGGATGGCGAGAATTACTGCAATATCAGCGCCGAAGATGTGAAAACAGAAATTGTAAGTACCCTACTGCTGATTGTTAATCGCACTTTAATTGATTCGACAAGTTGGGGTTATTTTTTGGGGGATTATCTAACCTTTTTTGATCTCAGACCCTGAAGTGTTTTGTCAAGTGGTCTGTGGGTGTAATTAGAGAATCATTTTTGACACCAGCCTGGGGTTCCAAATCTTTTTTGAATAATGAATGTATTTGGTATTAGGAGAAATAACGATCATTATCTGGAGTACCGAAATTAATCTTATTTTTAATTATTTTATTAATCGGTTTATATCGTTTATAGTTATAGACAACAATTTAAAAGGTACAATTTGAACTTGAATTAAACTACTACAGAATCCTAAGAAAATATTTTTTATGAACAAATTATAATATGGCAGTAAAAATCAGTGACTGATTTGAAATCCGGTTCACGTGTACCCCTTTACTTAACTCCAATGATATAATAAGTTCATCAGTCATTTAAGATCCAGCAACTTTTCTCATTTTGCTGATTACGAGCGCAGAGCAAATAAAACGATTAGATTTTCAGCCGATAATTATACTTATTAGATAAGGCAGAAGTGTTCGAAATTCTGTAACTAACTTAATTCGATGACGAATCTTATCAATTTATGACGTCCACAACCTGCACATTGACCGTCGAAACCTTTTAATTTCTGAAGGTCATTGGTGTTGCCAAGGCAGATATGATACATCCGTATATCTCTCAAGATAAGCCTTTAAGTTGAATGCATGTGAGTCACTTGACCATTTGATTACACAAATTTGAACTTCATGAACTGAATGCCAAGCGGTGCCCAAAAATATTTGTTATAAATCATATTTCTATATAAATATAATATTAAATGGTCCCAAAATAGCCTGACTGAGAAAGATCTCTCTTCCGATACTTTCCCAGACAACGTTGTGCCAACAAACGATTTAAATGACACGATTCTGGGGGCTTATCAAAGTAGCCACATGTCCCAGACCTCCCTCCCTTCAGAAACTTGGCAAACCCAGGGATTGAATTGTTTATATTATTAGTATACAAACAGATGCGCGTCTAGTAAATAGTTGATGAAACAACTCAGCGATGATTTCGTCAGACGTTGATACTATAAATGTATAGGTATAGGAAAACGGGTTCCGGTATTTTTTGACGAGCCCATCTTTAATCAAAATAATTAATAGGGCTGATGAAATACGAAACAGATTTACTTTACTAAAGGGAAGAGCCCATCCTTCGTAGGCTTGTCTAAATCAATGGGGAAATTGCGTTTAATTTAGATTGGGCATTTAACCTTCAAAATGGAAAAAGCGCACCTAAGGGTTGAAATACATATAGATGACTCAAATCACTATAGTTTTCTTTTTAATAAAAATGGCTGAAAATAACTTTTGAACCATAAATGAATAAATAAAAAATAAATTAATAAAAATAAAGCTCCGAAGATAAAAAACTTTAGATTGGGTTAGACTTTATTTAGGTGTTCCTTCCATGAAACACTTGTATTGAATGTTGGAAAATTGTATATTGCATTGTATAGTATTTCAAATTACAAACATTTTTGGTATAGCTTGAAAATATTCTGGAACTCCTATTTATTTTTTTTTTTTTTTGGCTTATTTATTGTCTTTGGAACAAGTGCGTAGTGGATACTTTTCAACGCTGTCTAAAACACATCCAAATTTTCCCCGATTTTTTCGCTTTTCCCCTCCAGATCGAACACGAATCGGAGCTGGGGATGCTGGATCGACGGACGAGCACGCCGTCGCCCATAAATTACTACAAGCCGACGGACTTAACGTACAACCACCGCAAGCGCAAGGCGATGGGCGTGGAGCACGTTTTGACATTGACGCCCATCAAGGCGGTGGGCGGAGCGGCGGGGGCGGGCGGATCCGCTGGCCAGCAGCAGCAGCAGCAGCAGATGAACCACAGCCAGCTCGCGTTTCAGGCGCTCCAGCAGCACTTTAGCCACAATCACAGCCTGAGCCTGAGCCACTGCAACGGGCAACCGCAGCAGCAGCAGCAGCCGCACCACCACCACCACCACCAGCAACATCAGCAGCAGCAATCGTTGCATCTGCAGCAGCAGCAACAGCAACAACATTCCAGTAACATGGCACAAAAACGTGATCGTGATCGTGATCTCTCAACGTCAAATGGCAACGGCAACGGCAACAGCAACTGCAACAACAGCGGCAGCAGCAACAGCAACATCGCCGGGCATACCAGCAACACCTCGCTGGACCCAGCAGCAACATCCAGCAATTGCAGCTCGAGCAGCAACAGCAACACCACGCCCCCCAAACCGCTCATCGGGGGCGGTGGCCTGAGTGCCAATCATGTGGACGAATATGGGGTATTCGGGGAATACGTGGCCATAACCATACGCAAACTGAAGACATCCAAGTCGAAGATCGTGGTGAAGCACCTGATCAACAATCTGCTCTACGAGGCCGAGTTGGGGAAGTACGATCAGGGGATGCCGGCCAGCAAGGAGCCACCGCAGCTGTACAATATGCAATAGGGATAGGATATATCGTCGATGGGACCACCAAAATATCTAGACAAACTAAACTGGGGGAGAGACAACCAACGCACTAGTCAGCAAAGCAACAATGGGTCAAAACCAGAGCCAACAATTCTAAAAAGAAAGAAACAAAAACCTGGGGGTTTAGCACACGGGGTAGCGGGGGACATGAGCATTTCATTCAGGGACAAAGACCATATAAGTACTTTATCTATATACATTTATTAACACATAAACGATATCAGTGAGTATATCAGAAGTCAGTCAGTCAGGGGAGTGCAGTTGAAGTAGGGATGAAACAAACATACCATTAATTAAATTGAATTAATTATAAATGCTTTACGTTAACTGTGTACTTTTATGCACACTCCCATATACACGTACATATTGGTGTATATACATTCTACGTTTATAAATATACTTTTTATGATTATCGTTTTTTGATTTCACAGGCGTTATATTTTTGATTTTCGTTTTATTATATTTACATTTGGCAATAACACTTTGAACTCAGGTGCCTTTATTTTTTTAGTCAATTAAGCCTTGTTATCTTATGCATAAAAGCGAAACAGCAAACAAAACGCAAAATGATTGCAAAAAATCTACATGTAAAGCAAATAAATGAAGCCGTAACAACATGTAAATTTAATTAACTTTTTATCGCATATGCAAATCCATATGTATAAACTTAATTCTGTAAATAGTCTAAAAAAACGAGAAGAGAAAATAATGAAACATGAAATGTGCAAATCTTAATTTTTGTTATGCATAACTAATTTGATTCGAGCGAAGGGCTCCAAATAAAAATGCAGAAATGTTGAATTTCATTTTGAAAATGACACGACTGAGTTTTATTACTGTGTAGGGAAATGTGTGGGATTTTTATGGGTATCGATTTTTAATTACAGATTTTCTTTGATTATCTATTCTATGGTTTTTCAGGATATTAACATGGATGTTTGGTATTAGTTTGCTCCACTTTATCGGTTATTCAGGCTGTCTATTTGGTAATAAAAGCATAAAATCGAAGTTCTGATGGGCCAACTTATTGCGTATTATCACAGCTCCAATCCTTAGCCATGTAAAAGGGTTCGATTGTGTGCCCTGTATTGCCTAATTATTCCGACTGTCAGCCATTGAGCAACTACCGCCCAGAACAATGAAGCTCGTTGTTCGCCCTCGATGCGTTTATTCATATTCATACTCGTACTCACATTTACATTCACAAGCTCGTCGAGGGTCTCGTCCATAAATCACAAACGCTCTCAACTGTATCAAAGAACTAGGCAATCCAAAGGAGGGGCAACAAAGCAAACATTAATTGCTAAATAAACAATTCAAAAATATACAAAAATGATAATAACTAATTTAGCTTTTATGGATTGCCCTAAGAAAATTTCACTCTTTTAGGGCATTTTGTTTACTCATGATTTTTATAGCCTTGAAGATATGATAATATCCGAATGGTTCTTAGAAAATATTTTTACTTTTGATCGTTTTGGATGAAAAACACTTCCCATCTTTCAATTAGGTCAAAAGTTTATTCAGTTCAAATAACTTAAAATGGATTTCTAAGGTTGGATTTTAGTCATAAACGCAGCAAATGACGCAAATTGAATAATATATTTTGCACATCTATTAAGCAAATAGATATTAATTCATAGTTAACAACATTTAAACCCCTCTAAAAGCTGGTATATAAATAGTAAATGACTGAATACAATATTAAATGACGAAACGTGTTAGTATTAATATATATTATCTGTACTTTTAATAATATTTATTTGTGATGAACAAATATGCCTTGTGATATTTGTGAAAAGCTCCACGTTTCCGTTTGCATTTGTGTTGTATTCATTTTCCCATTGATCAGCGATAAGTGATAAATTAGTTCCTTTATAACTCAAACAGTCTGTTTGCACTATATAGTGTTAAAAGTGATAAATGGAGCAATATAATGGCAGTGCTTAATCCCATTGATCCCGCATTGACGTAGGTTTCCGCTCTTAAAAGAAAAGCAACCACCTACTGCTTTTAGCTGATCAAAGAAAAGCTCGAACACAAGGTAAATATTTGCACTCGAATCAGTTTCGAGAGTAAATAGTTTCGAGACGATACAATTCCAGGGCGTCCATGGAACCAGTAGGTTATTTAAGGTCGTTGCTAATCATCTTTTACTTGCCCTCCCCGAAGCAATTGCATTCAGTGGTAAGTAATCTCTACTGGCGAAAGAATACATTGTACATTGCTGCAGCTCTAAGAAGTCGCCCAACTGTCTGGAAATGCAGATTACGTTCATCCACAGCTCATCCAATTATAGCTCATTCCAAAGGTTCCTCTTGCGGATGTGGCATAGATATTGCAGGGCATACTACTTCTACTACGTGAACTCTTGAAGATTAGGAGGCGACAGTTTCCATTTTTGGGATAACTAATGTCAAAGCTTTAAAAGGAAGGTTAAGATAAAGTAATATATATATATTGTTTTGATAAATTGGTATATTTGACATACAAAAAATTGTTCTGGTTGTTATTTCTGGGTTTTAATTGAAATTAACAACAAAACAGTTAGCTTAAAAATGGATGGAAAACATTTTGAGGTAATATTTATAATTTTGAAGATCATTCAAAAGTTGAAGAACCAATAAAAGTTAATCACTTTTTGTCCTTTAGTTGGGTGACACCTACCATATTTATATAAAATAAATAAATTTTTTGTATATAGGGTGTTTTAATAGACAAGTTTTTAAAATTGAGTTTACAATTTAAGTTTTAACTTTGTATTATTGTTATAATACTTGTAAATTTTATAACATACCTATAAGTGTTGTTAGAATATTTAAATTCATATTATTACTTTATTACTTTAAATTATTAACTTAAAATTATTATAAGCTTTTTTATATTTATTTATATTAATTACTATTATATTATTAGCTATTTTCCATTTATTCATAATAATTGTTATTATATTATGACTTAAAAAGTCGGCCTACCAATGATATTCCCAATAAATGGCAGCCCTTAACTTTCGTGTAATTTCCTTCACGACATGATAAATATCTCAAGTTGTGTTTGTCGTTTTATCACAACTTTTGACGAGCTGCGACTACAAGTAATCATTGCAGGCAAATATCAATCATGTTCAGGCCCATACCCCCCTCCCCATATATACATCTACAAACATACGACTATATACGTGTCAGTATCCACACTGCCAATTGCCTTCCGATAGAGGCGTCGACATCCCCAAGTTCAGTTCGTAGAATTCGCCCAGTTTTTCTACGAATCCAACTCGATCGTCTGCCACTTGGTCTCCGTTTTTTTTACTGCACAGGGGCGTAGTGCTGGGGGGGATACGTATGTGTGCGGGGGGCGAATTGGCCTGAAGCTTGCCATCTGGAAATGACGCAATGTTTTCGAAAACACATCAACACCCGAGTTGTCGGTTGTCGTTTCTGCTACAGCTTTTTGTTTTGCTCGTTGCGATTCGTTTCGCTTGGCAAAATCAACAGCAGCTACAACAACAGCGATTACAATTGTTAATCTATATAGTATTTATTCTCATATACAAACATAATTCGCTTACATATACATCGAGTAAACTAATGATAAATTCTAGTCGCGTACTAAGCAATAAATGGGACTGATTGTTACACTAGAAAAAAACCGTAAACCTGGGTATCTGAAAAACCAAAATCCTTAAAGCACCATATTTAACTAAACCTTTATTGGAAAAGAGTTCGAAATGAATTTCAAAAGTCTGGAACTAACGGAGATACGAATTCCGTTAAGTATTAGAAGAAATGGGAAATTAAATATATTTAAAACCAATTTTCTTTAGGAGTAGATTACTTATAATAAATGGACTGTAATTCTAATTTTCTACAATTCAGGTTAAACACACTTTTAGGTGTAGTTTGGATACCTATTTAAAAGGTAAGATAGTAAGTCTCAGAATTAGTTGTATTTTTATTATTCTTAATATTATATAAAAACCCTGCGACCTTAAAAATATTTCATACTGTTTATTGTTGGTTAATCAATGCACTTTCAGTTTATTTCCTTTTATGAAAGAATAATTAATGGTAAAATTCCTGAAACTTAAAAAAAATTAATTATATCATATCATATAATAACAGTTAGATAATCGACTTTTTTATCACTATCTGCATATTTATTTTTATGAAAGAAGAAATAATAAAATCCCTGAAACTTAAAAAAAAAAAAATAATAGCATATCATATAATATCAGTTAGATAACAGATTTTTAAAGTTTTTTGTTGTTTAGCCAAATCTTTATTTGACATGATATTTTAAACTAAAGATAATTATTTCCCAGTGCCTCAACTAGTGCCAAAAGAGGACTACGACTTTGCAGTCAATGTTGCTGCTGTTGTTGTGGCAACTTTTGTTGCTGTTCTGTTGACCATACTGTTATTTACAAGTATTGCCGGTTTTGTTTTCTTTGTTGCTGTTGTTACTTTGTGCGGACGGATTTTACTTTGCCACTGTTGCTTTTGGGTCTGTAAAGTTTTAAAGTTACCACTTAGCTTACTGGGCTTGTTATTTCTTTTTTTTCCTTTAAACATTGCTGATATGTTGCTGGGGTGTCAATGTTTTTCGTACGTTGTAAAGTGTATGTATTCCTATCTTCTTGCTTTACTACATCTGTTAATAATTCTGTTATTGTCTTGTTTTAGTTTTTTCCTTTTTTTCTTTCGTTTTTTGTGGCTGCTGCTCTGGGGGCCCCATGTCAGCAATCAACAGTTTGCCATAAATTATTTTTGCAAAATGCTCACGCTCCAATGCGACCCCAGGGAGTCAGCACACACACACTCAATAATACATATATGCAGGGAATGATAAGCTGCGAAACATATATATATGGTCCCATTGCGATTGTCGCGCAATCGAGCATTGAGCAAGTCCCCGAGCAAAACCCCATCCACCATCCACCATCCACCATCCCCATTCGCATTTACAACACCATCCCCAACCCCTTGGCAACCCCATTTTCCAACCCATTCCGCCTCCATTGTGCTGTTAGCCTCTAAGAATATCTCCCGCAAGTCTGGAGATAAAGATAATAGTAATAGTAATAATACGAGTAGCCAGTTCCAGAGCCCTGCATTTGTCACTCGAGCATTGAGTAAGGTTGGAAAGTGTTGTAAATCAATTAGGCAAAAGCCTTCGCCGCCAGTTGAAAGTAAGGCAACTTACTGCGTAGTACACAATGAAAAATACTATATTGCATATATGTATCTTTACTTATCAGTCTAACCATTACAAAATGAATTAAATATGTTTTAGAGATACCAAATCAAAATCAATCAAATTTATAAGAAAACTGGTTCATAATGCATTTGCATGTTTTGTTTCAGTGCCGAAAAAGAATATTTAACTTTAAATACAAGTGTTTTTATTGAAATGAAAACTAAACTAATGGATTAACCAGCACCTAAACATTCGAATAAAATTGTTTTAGGATACCTATTTTAAATCAAATTCACAAATTAATATGGTCAAACATAAACATAATATTCAAAGTTGACACAGAAATTTGGAATCAATTTTAAAAATCTTTTTCAGATAATCATGAGCTATAATTTTTGAGAAATAATTTCTTTCGATATGCAGATGATTATACATACATTTATTTTTCAGTGTAAAGCTCCATAAAAACTGTAAAGTGGGGGACATGCACTGCCATTATGATTTATGGCAAAGCAAAATGCACAAATGCTGTTCGATTTGCTAGGGGATTGCATCTCCTGGTCGTAAATAACCCAGCCGGAACCCTGGAATGGCCATCAGAACTGGCCAAGAGCTAATTTGTTGCCCTAATGGGACACCAATCAGGTGGGACGCAGGTGGGAATAGCTGCAAGTTCTGCCTGGCTGTCCATCTATCTAGATACATTCATAAATAAATCTATTTTCGATGGAAGGAAGTCTCGGGCAAGTGCAATTTATTACCAAAATGCTGACGCATTTAAGATTTCTTCAGCATTTCGTTTCAATTTCCTTTTCAATGTAATTTACTTGCTATTATTCTTGCAATTGAGTTAGAATTATTTTGCAGAGTAAGCATTTAGTAAGGAAAGTTTTAAGATTGCAAATGATTTTCCGTTAGTTTTGTAATTACTAAAAGACATAAAAAATACAATAATAGTGAATGTTTGAATGTTTATTGTTGCTAATAATCAATCAACTCCAAACCTATTAAACAAAAAACGGAAATTATAAAAAAATACATTTAATACATATGTAATATTTGATTTTTTATGGACACTTTTAAATTTATCTATTTCTGACATTCACCAATAAAAATGAGTGTAGTTTGTTTGTGGATGTTTGTTATGACAAGCAATCAAAAAGCCATTTGCTGAAAATGTCAATAAAAATCGAACAATTTTAGTAAGCGAGTGTCGCAATCTGTATCAATTTAATTCGGTTTAATTTGATGCTGAGAGTGTTATTTTTGGACTCACGCAAAATATTGATCTAAAATTAATTAAACCGCTAAAATTATTCACATTCTCTGGTATGGGCAATCACTTAAATACACATTTAATAATGCAAACATTTTAATGAGCAAATAATTTAAGATAAGACTAACCGGATTTTATGATGGTAGGGCGGTTCTTTCACAACATTCCGAAATATTTTTAAAATGTTTTTGCATACATAAATTGCCAATTACTTGTTTATTTTTACCCTTGACTTAATTTGTCAAGACGAAAATTCATTTTTGCATGGATTTTCGTGTTGCCAAGCGAATAAAGGTTCCACTCAACTCTTCTGCTTTTTCATTTCCCGCAGCTGTCTGGTTTCGTTATTATTAACAACAAAAAAATCTCTCAAAAAATATGAAAAATAATTAAAAACCTATTAAAGTCAGGGGACTTACAAAAAACAGACAAAACAGCAGAGAAACCCGACAAAAGTGAACAATAACGAATGAAGAACAGTCAAATCAAATTACCCAAAATATAAAGAAGAAGCAAAAATAATAAAAAATCATTAAATGCACGAAATGGCAGAGAAATGTGCCATGGCCATTAAGAATTATATGCCCAAATAAAAAAGAACCAAGAGTCGAGCCGTGGAGTAATTATTATGCGAAGATCACGTATTCCCATTTTGCAAACGCAAACGAATGAGGCTAGGACGGTGGAGTGGTGATTGGGGATATTCTACTTATAAAGGGGATGCCAGGGGGCGTGAGTGCAGGCCACAATAGAAGGACCACGATTTATGCGACCAAACACAGGCTGCAAAATAAAAACATAAAACCAGACGGGGATTGAGTGGAAGGCTCCGAAATTGCAAATACCCTCGTCTATTGGGGTAAATGCTTAAATAATGGTGCAATTTCTAGAAGCATATAGGAAAAGTTCCATATTAAAATAAAAATCTTTTCAAATGAGTAGGGCTTTTTTTTTGGTTAGTGGCAACCAAAGTATTTTCATTTATTCGACTTTTTTTGAAGAAATACCTTTTTAATAAAACGTTTTTATATATTTTTAAAACTGGTATCTAAATTAATCATTACTATTTGCTATATTAATCATTTTTGGATATAAGAAGTTGTGCTAATTTTAATTTTATAAATTGATAAGGTGCTTTTTTTAAGATGCTACCGAGAATGTTTTGTACAATTATTATTTTTGTTACATATATATTTATAAAAATCCGAAAAAAATGGATCAAACATTGGTAACATTTAGCCCGTAGTACATCTCTTAAGTTGTCCAAACTTATACTCTGTTCCTCTAAGCCGTTCTAGTGTTAGCCTTGGCTACATTTTTAAAGATTTACATCTAACAAAAACTCACTGATAATTACCAAAGCAAACTCTTTAAAGTAGTCCCATACTCACATGCTCAGTTAAGAAAATCTTACCCATATGGTAATTAAACTGCATTTTTCATATTTCAATAATATTTTAGATCATGAAAATCGATAATCATGTCAACCAAAAGGTTTTAATCAATGCTTTTATCATTTACATAATGATCACTTTTCTTATCTTAAATAATATCCCCCACTTGAAGGGTATAGAAACCCCTAATGCCAAAGTGTAGCAAACAAAACAAGTGTGCCGGTGCATGTGAGTGAGTGTGCCTGTTTGTGCTGGCCAAAAATAAATTTCAATTTTGGTTTTTGTCCACATCCACATCCCCATAGCCATACCCATCCCCATACCCATTGTCGTTCTCGCGTCCATCTCCATCTAAGCACTCCGACACCTTGCCCGCCCCAATATCCTCCATATACATATAGGGTGTACCGTTCCCAATACCGAAGCCCCTTCCGCCGGGCATCCCCACACCCAGTAATTGGCTCAAATTACAGAAACTCGGCTCCGACCGCAAATTCAGGCCCCGAGCTCGGCTCAAAAACATGCCCAAACCCGAAACACCGAAAACCAGACCAAAACCAAAACCAAAGGCAAAACCAACGCCAAAGTCCGTCCCGTTCCGACCACGACTCTTATTATTGTCATGGCACACAATATTGTTTCCAAAAATGAAACGAAACGAAACAAATACGTGACCAGAAATTAAAGAAAAAAATAATAACAATAAAGAAGGCAGCATAAAGAAGGCAGTGGATGTGGCAGGGAGGCTGAAATAAAAACAAAACTACGACAGACCCCGAAAAACTGTGCAAAATAAAATAAGGAAACAGCAGAAATCGCGTTGATTTGAATTTTAAAATGTTTCATGGCATTTGTTTTGTTTGCCTTATAGCCATCCACCCCCGAAATACCCCGCTCAGTTTTGTGGTCTCGCTGTGCTCTGCTAACTTTGTTTTTAGACACAGTGGGCCTTAAAGTCACTAAAGCGCTGGAAAGATGGGTATAAAACTGAATGATATATCACAACAATCCACTTACAAACATCTGTTTTGTAAACTGTCTTAACTTATTCCCCTTAATCGAACCGTTTATATGAAGTGCTTAAATAATGTAGTTTGATTTATGTTTGATTTTTATGACCATTCATTTTAATTATTTTTGAGAAAGTAAGGCAGGATGTTATTTTAAGGCTAGATTGGTCTTTAAAAATTATTTGCACAATTTCGTATCATACTATATGACTTTCTTGATTGCTCGAAGTATAAATATTTTTAACACTCACTAGCTTGCATATTTATTTTAATCTAAGCTGCAGGCATTAAAAGTTTAGTAATAAATCTTTTGGTGGTATTAATCTTTTTCAGCCTTTCTGTTATTTAACAAACGCTATATTACTATCTATCATTTAATAGATGCTTTATTACCAGTAGGTTTAAGCCGTTAAAAGTTATTAACCAAAACTTATTACAAATCAGCGGATACAACATACAACATAAGTATAATATTCTTACATACTATGGGAACTTTTAGTATTAGGTACGTATTTTGATCACTAAATAATTTTTTTTTTTTAATCTCAGTCACAATATAAGTATTAAAAAATCTAATTTAACTCACCTATTCATCCCTGAAGCTAAAAGTCTGAAGCAAAATGAAAAAAACTGTTTACCAAAAAAATTGAACATCAATGGATTCAACATAAATTATAAGTTAAATATTATAGACTTCTGGGAGCGTCCTTTGGATTACCTTTTTAATTATCATCTCTAAATTTATGTTTGTTAAAAATCATTGATCAATAAATAATATCAAAAATAAAATAGTTATCTGTTTAATTTACTTTACCTATTCACACCTAAAGTTCACAATCCAAAAGTAATCTCTTCCTGGTGTTATATTTTTGGCTGTGGCAGCCACGGTGCCCATTGGTAATATCTATGGTTATCACTAAAAAAGTTTTACACTGCCATTTTCTGTCATTGTTGCTGGTTGCGTTGTTGCTGTTGGTATTCCTGGTGTTGCTGCTGCCACATCCAGTTGTAGTTGTTGCTCTGTGCCATTTGGTGGCACAACTTTGCAGCTCACTCCTCTATGTGCACATATATACAGGGTATACAGTGTATATATAGACAAACTGGAAGCCGCAACAAAGTTGCAAGGCAGCGCTGTCGACGTCCCAGACCTTATGCCTTATGTAAATTGTAAAAAAAAAATTGATAATGAAACTTTTCAACGCAATAAATAATAGCTGACAAGGGACGGCAATCGTCGGGAGAGAGTGCGAAACAGAATCGGTATGGGAATCGAAATTGGTGGGGGGGGGTTTTGATATGGAGATGGAGAGGAAGCTATAAAGGAAAGGCATGAAATTTTACGTTTATTATTGATTTCGTGTTGAATTTTTGATTATTTCTATAAATATTACAAATGGGAAAAGGTGGCGCATTCTGGTTTTGGAGAGGGGTGCCATAAAGGTACCCATATATAGTATATATGGGTGAGTCCCTAGCCCCCTCGCCTTTTGGCGAACACGACACGTGCGATGTTGATAATGCCGCCTAGGTCAAGTTTGAGCGTATAAGTAGTACTACACTTATTATTCGAACAGAAACATGGCACACACCCGAAATCATTTACACAACAAGAAAATATTTAATACTGATTGTTCCCTATTGTATTGGGTATGTTAAACACGCATCCAAGGAATGCAGAACCAGAAGTGAACTATTGTATTTCAAATCTTATCTTAAGAGACCAGAATTCTATTTTATTATTATATTTATTAGAAATTTAGCATAGTTAACCTATGGTATTATTCGTTATTTTAAGGAAAAATATATATGGAAATATAATAAAATAAATAAAATTAAAATTGGTTCTAAAATGTCTTTAATTTTATTTCATAATGAATAAGGAACTTTTTATTTGAAACTAAAAATATGTAAGGAGTGATTGAAAAATGGAGAAAAACATAAGGATGCTGCAGGCTTCCAAGAAACACATATTTGAAGCATCCTAAACAGAAATATTCATATTAAAAAAGTACTTCTCCGATCCCATTTAATTTTTCTCGGTGCATTATCATCCACGCACCCAGCCGCCTATTTTTTATGATTATATTTTTACTTTTCGGCGCTCTCGTTTTCGCGTATCGGCATAAAACTGAAAAATAAACACACATAAAAAATAACAAGAAAAGAAGTCGTCGTAGTGGAGGAGCAGCGTCTAAAATTGCTATGCAAATAAAGAATATGGCCTCCGCCCGCCGCCGCCCACAGGCGCCCACAGTCACGCCCCCCGCCCCCAGCCGCCCAAAACCCGTACACCCGTAAGACCCATACATATATGTTCAGTGTACATCGTACACCTATGGGGACACACAGCCGAGATAAGCAAACACTCCCCGCACACATCGCAACACACACAACAAACACACACCTGGGCCACATCGATGCTTATGAGTTGTGCACACATAAACACACAGCAACAATAAAAATGGGGAAAAAAATAAGTAATGGCAAAAGGTGTGCCGGCCATGTTGTCGTCTTTGTCTTGGCCCCCTTTATATACCCATCCCTCTCGCTATCAGACCCGCCAACGCGCAATAAAAAAATATTCTAAGGCAAGACCCAAAACAGACAACCAAAAACTGCTCGGCTGAATGAAAAAAAAAAAGTTACAAACAAAAAACTATAAACAACAAAAAGTCATCAAAGTTGAGTTTCGCTTGGGGTCTCAGTTGAGCTGATAAATTTTGTACCCTTTGCCCCAAAAAGCAAAAGCAGAAAAACACTTTTCCTGCCCCGTTTCCCAATTGGATTTAAGAATATTCAAAAATTCAATTACGGTGGGGGAAAAGGTTGCCCAGGGATCTCGAATGTGAATTGAAAACTTTTCTTTCGCATGGAATACTTAAAGATATTGCTTTTAAAACTTTTAAGAGTTAAGCCCCGGCAAAGTCCTCTAAGCCATTTGGGATATTAGCCTTGAAATGCTTATAAGATATTGGAAAATGCAATTGAGTTTACATTTTATTGTGTGTATATTTTCATTTGAGTTAAGGTTTTGATGCTTTTTTGACTTACCAATAAAAAATACATATGTCTCCGATAAATTGTTTTCAGATTCAAGCCACAAAAAGTCTGAAAATTTAAAACGCAATACAAAATTGTATGTTGATTGTATAATCATTTTACGATAGTGATAAAAAAAACATAACTGCTCTTTCAAAAACTGAGACAATCACTTCGACAGTACCAACGTAAGTGACCTAATAAATAATATTAAGATAATTCCTTTGTAAACTTATTTGAGAATACAATTTTAAACTTATTTTTTAACAATATATATTATTGTAAAACCCATGCTAACTCTTAACGTCGATACAACCTGATATATCTTTCTATCACAGCGTAGGGTATCCAATTAGTAGGCTTCGCCCAGAATTGAAGATTGAAAATGAAACAACTCAAAAATGTTTCGCATAAAAAAACTATAAATTGCGTCTGGCCCGAAAATTGGAATAATAACAAAACATGAACACCCAAAACGAGTACGAAAACAAAACTGAAAATGAAAATAAAAATAAAAATAAATATAAAAACAGAAGTCATAACAAAGAACGACTTTAAGCATGGCACGACGACAACTCATAAATATTTAAATTTGTTGTTGCGTCTGGCTAGTTGCATTCTATAATTGTGTTTCCATTTCAAGTATTCTCGCTCGTGTTCGGTTTGTGTGCCAGTCCTCAGGGTGGGTATTTAAAATTTTTACTGATTACCTATGTAAACAAATAGTAAAAAATCGTAGACTCAATTGCAAATATTTACACGACACGAGCAGGGATCCATAAATATGTATATATATATATAGAATACCTAGCCCATTCAGACCCCAGACAGACCCATCGATCTCTGCGTAACCCGTCTCAGGCGCATCTGGCGATAGTTTTGAGTCCCCTATACCATTATCATATACTATATACCATATTAGAGAGTGACTTATCGCCCGACTGCAAGTAGAACTATTGAAATTCACACGTCTCGTCTGGCTGGGCCAGTGGCGATTCGTTACGTAGTGGATCTATCCTAACGTCTAGCCGTCTCGATCGTAAATTGCTAAAATCTAAAAGGCAACAACACCTCGCGATTGAAAATTGAAAACTGCAATGAAATAGTTGAGATCGGCATTGATCAGCAGACCGTGTGCCGGGATCGATTCGCATTGGGGGTCCATTGGATCGGGCGAGGCTGCTCGTAAATTGCTAATTCCAACTCAGGGTATCTGGATTGTTGGTGAGGGACAGGTGTGGCACTCGGAGCAGCGGGCGAGATTGATCATTCCAGTTATGATTGAGCTGTTAACCCGATTGAACAACACCGATTTTAGGGTGCCAAAATTAGCTTGGGCACCCAGCCCGCTTTAAAGAACCTTTCTGAGTCCAAAATAGTCGGAGAAGATTAGTTTCATAAATTTAAATAAGTAATAAGCACCATATTTTTTGTATTCAGGGATTGAGATACCCAAAAAAAACACAGAAAGTTAGGATTTGATACCGGTTGTATTAAAAGAATACCAGAGGCGGTTATGAAATTTAATTATAAATTCAAGACTAGATATTATAAAGTACTTTACTTACTTCACAGTTTCATTTCTATTTTAAAGAGTCTAGAATTTTATATCTGATATTATTTTTAGACCAATTAAATTATATTCATCACTTACGAAAGTATTAAAATAATACTCATCAACGCCAAATAATCATCAAATCAAAGCTCAATAGTGTAGAATTAAATTAACAACAGTTGCTTTACTATTCCTATTTTTTTAGATGTATTATAATTAATAATTACTAAATAAGAGTCACAATGGTGACTTCAGAACATAAAGTAGATTAAAATCTTCTTAAGCGTTTTATAAAGAACGATTCCAAAAGTATAACAAAATAATATCGGAAGCTTCAACTACTTATAAGAACGTTTCTAGAACGAAAGTAGTCAAGAAAATGGTTCAAATAACATCGATAAGTAAATAAAAATATATTTTATTTTCAGGGATTTTAAAACATGAATTCATTTAAGTTGAATAATTATTTCCACTCCTAAATTAAAGCCAGAGCGAAAAACCATAGAAACGTCTATGCAATCGTTCTCCTGAACCTGTTTCCCTTGAAGTGGATTCCCATGGCGACAGTCGATAGAGTTTCGCTTCGTGTGCCACATAAATGGCTCCACTGCCCACAGTCGAGCATATTAATTGCAACAATGTTCTATAAATGTCCCAAGTGGATGCCAAGACCCCCAAGTCCCTCCCCCTCCTTATATTGCCACAATCAGCTGGCTAGTATGTAACTCAATTTGCATTTATTCATATTAATATTATCATTTGCCATATTGTTTGACGTCGACTCCAAGTGCCGCTGAGACAAGGACAGCGACTGAGGCTGCAGCGAAATTTAAATATTTAATTTAACAAGTTTTTCAATTAAATTAATAATGCAAATTGTTTGCTCGGTTGCCTTTTCCTGATGTTTGCCAAGAGGAGCTGCATCAGGATTGCGTTGAGTTACTCACTCACCGCCCTTTGTTGAGCTGCAACAAGTAAACATAATTAAATAACTGAGTAAGCTGCGAATAAACAAAGAAATTAAATATCGTGAAGTCATATTAAAACAAGGGATTTTTAAATACTCTAAAATCATCATTTCAAAATTGTTTAAAAAAAAAATTAAAAATATAATTAAATATCTTGTATATAAGTTTTTTAAATATTATATTATTTAATACTGTTACCATTGTATTTGTCAAATTTAAAAAACTTATATACAAGATATTTAATTATATTTTTAATTTTATATTTTTATTAAAAAAGTGAAAAATATTTTTTTCTGGTATAATTTTAGAATTTTAAAAATACCGTTTATACCAAAAAATACCATGAATATACTGGACTATCCCAATAAGTTATTCTATATTTTTAGGTATACTAAACATTTTTTTAGATTAACTAGGTATTTGTAATATTTAAATGAGTGGCAGAGTGTGCAAAACGGACACTAACTCGTTGAAAGCTTAATTTATTTGTAGGTCATTTTCATGTAATGCAAACAGCGACAGCAACAACTGCAGCAGCAGCATCTACAGCAGCAATCGTCATCAGTAGTCGCCGCCTTCGCAGTCGCAGAGCAATCATAAAAAACAAATCAGCAAACAGCAAAAAAGACTGAGTAGTACCCATGTACTCTCGAGTACCCGACAGCAACTTGGCAAAACAAAAATGGGGAAAAGAAGAAACGATGGTGCGACAGGCGAGACTAACTATATAAGACAGTTTTTTATATGGCGTCGGTGTCAACGTGGCTCGCAAATTAGTTATGTAAGAGAGTTATGGCAACAAGAACCAGAGACGGCTCATAAGGTTATGAAGCTGACATTTGAGGCGTTTCGGGGTTAAGAGCTGGCAATGAGCTGAGAATTATGAACCTGCTCTGGGTCACCAGTCGCTGAAAATTGGAAGATCGTTCTAGTATATACTGGGTATATATTACTGAGTATCCCTGAAAACGAAAGCCGCCCAGCGATTTGCGAACGGGGGATTATGACATGAGTCCACCAGACAGAAAAACATCTAAGTTCTTATCTTATTCTAACCAACTTGAGCTGTCTCATTTGACCAAATATGGTCATCAAGCTTCACTCTGGAGTGAAAGCAAATTGGAGAGCCAGTTTTCTTATCACTAAGAAGTGTAGTAAGTTGGAAATTCCTATATCAGTCTATCTTTGGAATCTAAAATTATACAAACGTCTGGCCTTGGGGCAATCCCACGATTTTGATCTAGTATCTGGAGTGTCTGTTGATAATCAACTTCCATTTAAATTCTATTCTTTTACTTTAATTGTTATCTGTAGTTTCAAATTCCTTTCTTTCTGAAGTATTTTCATTGTTCTTGTCGCTAGGAAGTATAGTTGGTAATACCCATATCTCGAGTCTATTTTTGGAACCTAAACTTATAAAAACGTCTGGCCTTGAGGGCAAACACACGCTTTTGATCTAGTAACTGGAGTGTCTGTTGATAATCTAATATGTGATACCATTTTATATTCTCAAATCTCATCTTTCCTACTTTAATTGCCAACTATGGTTATTTATCTATGGTTTCGAATTCCTTACGATCTGAATTATTTTCATTGTTTTCTTTCGGTTCTTCCACCACCTTTGTGGTTTTGGCTTATCCATGTTTGTTTTTCCTTCGCCCAAACTCTTTGCTTGCCTTATCTTAATGTACAGTATTGAGGCCTCTAATATTATCTCTTCTACTCTTAGATCTTATCCGCTTTCACATTTGTTTGTTAGTTTAGCTGGGGCTTAGTTTATTAGCTCTTCTTTTAACGGGTTGCTTTTATGTTGTATATTTTATTATCGTTAACCAAAGAACATACCCACTCCATTGCTTCACAAGTAAATTGTGTAAATGATATCACTCTCGAATTTGCTGCTCTTGAATGGCTTCCCACTGACTGATCATTGATCAGTGATCACAACATCGTTTCCGTTCGATAATGTTCCGCTTATTCATTGCACTTCTGGCATTGGATCTCTGATTGATTGGACGGGCTGCGTATCAAGTTTCTTGCTTGTGAATCTTCGCGGGTGATTCGAATTCGAGTGAAATGCTATTTTCATTTGTAGAAAATTCTTTGGCTATCAATATGACAACTGAGAGCTTTGTTGACCAAAATTCTATTCGCATTTTCAGCGTAAACAAATTCGTAGAAGACGGAACGTCTGGAAAATAAGTCCGTCCATGAGAATCAAGTCGAGATAAGAATTATAATCGGTTAGTGTTCTAAAGTAGCGTGATTGATAAGAGGTCTATCGAACAGATAAGGAAGTCCAGACCGCGTTGGTAAGTTTAGTTGTTTTGAGGGGGTTAGTTTTGGAAACGTCAATGGCAATTACGATTGCCGGCAGAAAAAGAGCCATAACTATTTGCACTTAAGTTGAGTGCGTTCTATTTTAAAGTTACACAGGTATGATCAAAATATTAGAGGCTTAAAAGTAGTTGTATATTTGTAGATTGTTAAGAATGATATAATCAATATAAAAATTAAATGATGGCTTAAAATAGATTTATAAAGAAGAAATAGTTTTTCAGAATATATTGTAATAATATATAAATATAAATAAAGATAAACTCGTGTGGTTTATAATCGATAATGTAACCTATTAAAATGCAATAATTCAATTTCCGTCGTATGATATTTCCCGCAGCCGTAAGTGCAAATAGCTGTCTGGCGATTGCTTTTCTACTTCTACGAGCCGTCTAAAGGTGGGTTCTCCATGCGCTTTGCATGCCAAGTGTATCCACATCCAGACCTCTGATTCACTGATAACACGTGCCAAGTGCACTCCACCTGACCCAACCCAAAACCAGACAGTTGCAGTTGCCTGGGCAAATATTTGCACCGATTATTCAGCTGTCAGACAATGGGTTCTCTAGTGCAGTTCGCATGTGACTCCGAAACTCTCTCCCCTACTTTTCCACTATCTCCATAGGCAATTTAAAACTGGGCGGGTGATAAGTATGGGGCCCTGCTAATTGATATAGCTTCATCATTGTTCCGTTGATTTTACGATGGCCATGACAACTCAAAAATGCTTCCACTGATACGAACCCGGCTGGACCTACATTTTTGCACTTAGAAATCGGCGGTGTCAGTCCACATATATGATCATATATGTATGCAGCAATTATATGAAAGTCATTTATATAATTAGGAACAAGGAAAAGATTCACTCTGAAATTCAGCTGACATCATCGCCTTATTTAAAAAGTTCTCATTAGCCACTGAAATAATTTATATATAATTATACTTTAGATTGTTGGGATTGCGAAAAGTAACGACATTAAGTAGATTTTCTGTGCTGGAGATGTGGGAATTAAAGTCAGCTGGGATAGGTCGTGCATCTAGATTAAATCACTCATGAATGATTATAAAATGGCTTGGGCTTGTAAAGTTATCATAGTCTGTAAAGAAATACGTAATGCTTTCGTCTAAGATTTTAAAATGTATATAATCATTGAACTTTTATTTCCAGGAAACTTGTAGCTATTATAAAATAGTTTTATCAACACATTTAGTTTTGCTGATAAAACATTATGAGCCTGGTATATTACGGAAAACCAAACTCAACAACTGTTATTTTTAAAATCTTAAAACTTTCCTTTACTGAGAAAAAAAATTCCTATATTTTTGCGAGGTTCCCAATAACATCTGCTAAATATCCAATAAATATTTACCCACTTAAATATGCTCGTTGATACGCGTATTTGTTTCCCAAACGATTCGCTAATACTTCCTATTTCTATTCTATTTCCTGGTCTTGGGTTCCTCTTGAATTTGTCAAATAGTTCCTGGTTGATAAGAACACCTAGGAACTACCTAAAAAAGAACCTGCATAAGTAGAACTCAGCTCTATCTATTTCGGGATATATGTACCTGAATAGTGCCTAAAGTATGACTAATGCCAACAGCAGCTTGCATAAACAACTTGGAGCAAATGTTTACACTCGCCGGGGCTCAGAATATATAATTTCAATTCCAAGTGGACGGGCCCATGCAAATGAGGCCTCGAGTACCCCAAGTATCCAGTACTAGCTAAAAAACAAATGTATATGTACATATATACCTGATGGTGTAGTATCGGTACACAGTCGTGTCTAAGTATTACTTAATATCATTGACTAAGCACTGCTCACCCAAAAGCCGAGCCATCAAAACAACTTTCGATTACGAAATTTATCACAGTTCGGGTTCGAATATCTAGAAGGGGTTTCTTTCGGGGGGAAGAAAACAGCCAGAGGAAAAAACAAACTTAATGAGCTTTGCGAAATATGTGTTTGCTTGCCCTTTCGATGGCTGCTGTCAAGTACAATAAACGACAACAGGTTGAAGACTAAGAATCGGCAACCTTAACACTTAGCCAGCTGAAATGAAAATTGCAATGAAAAAAAATGTTAAAAAAATGAAAAACAAAAGCCAAATTGCACACCAGAATGGAGACGGAGACGATGACTGTGGCTTTGGGGATGACTAATGCCATCTAAAAAACTGAAAAACTGAAACTCACCGATGGAAACCAAGACACAATGAAAAAAGAGCACAACTCGAGGCAAATTTCGAATTAAAATAAAGTCATTGAGTGTGGTCGAGTGGTTCGGTGGTTCGGTGGTTGCGTGGTTCAGTGGTTCGGCATTGGTGGATTGCCGCGTGCACACAATGTGATGCAGTGGTGCAGTGCAAATGCTATCTGAATTCCCGGGAAGATGCCATCTAAATATCACAGTATCGCTCGCCAAAGGTTGCCTAGGGACTCTAAATTGTGAATCAGTCACGATAGATCCGCGGGCTTAATTTGAGCGATTGCGGGTCAGATGGCTTTATCGGGTTCCTAGAAATAGCTAAATAGCGTAAAATTCTAGTTCAGGGTGAATTTCCATTTTAAGTTGTAAATTACTTGTAAATTAAGGCGGCAATCAAACCTAATTAGGTTAAATAAGAAATTTCTAGGATTTTAAAATAAAAATAAATAGTAGGATTAAATAATAGAACATAATAAAGGAATAAGTATTCTGCATAAAATTTTTTCTCTAGAATTTTCGAGTATTCTTTTTTATAGAACCTTAGAACTCATGAAGTAAGTGGGTAAGTAATGAAATGGCGGGTTACCCACATGCTTCCTTTAAAGAACAACGTTAATATCCCATTTTAAAATGCATCGATCTGCGATATAACCTGATTGTAATAAGAGTACAGATACATCCAAAATGACCTCAGTCGAGTCAATGCTTCCTGAGAGCGAAAATATCCGTGCACAAAAAAAAGTACTCACAAAGGAACCTGTTCGGAGATAAAAATCTACCCCAGCACAATCATAAGACTCGGGGTCTGACAGATATGACGGGTTTCTATGCAGATTACGTCTCGTTTCGATATCTGTTCGGACGTGTAAATAATTAATTACAAAGTAAGTGCTTAAATGTTAATCCGCACAAGACAAATGTATCTTAACTGTGCGAGTGTGCGAGAGATAATCTCTTTGGCGAAAATAGATATTCCCTGCATCGATGCCGAAACAAATAAATGAAGAAAAGAATATTTAATCAAGCAAAAGTATTTTATTATATGTATTATTTTTTTTGTTTTTGCTTTGAAAGTTTCTAAATAAATTACCTTCAGTCACGAATCTGTTATTTTGTGTTCGTTCCCATATGGCCGTGACAAAAACTTAGATGGTGAAAACAAGCGACTCACCGAAAAGGAATACTAAAAATTCGCATACAATTTGAGCATTTCTCTTGTTGATAAAAGCGTATCTCACAGATATACACACGGCAACGAATGTTCTGCTATTATTTAATTAGCGTTGAGCTTTTGGCCCTCGGGCATGTACTTAAGTGCATGCCCGCGTATCTTGTATCTTTTTGCTCATCTTCGGGGGATTAACGACGCTCGTGGGCGGGGGGGAAATAGGAACGCAGATAGATAAGCGGAGAGCAAAAAATTTACATTTTTTATTGCCTGAATATTCGCATAATAATTGCCGTTCCTTGCAACAAACAAAAAAACAGAGAAGCAGCACCGCATTGTGGCCACTTCGTGGCAATTCAGATGTATCTGCCGGATACTTGTTCTCGAAAAATTTGTTTATTTTTGCCAAGCGTTGAAATGGTCTCCAGGGGGCTTACGGATATTTTTGCCGCTCTAATCTGATAATCACCGAGTAGTAGTCCCCTCGATTTTCCCTGCCCTGCGATTTCCCGCCAGTCCCTCTCCCTCGCTGATGACTTTTCTTCTCTGCCTCTTGCCACTTATCTGCTTTCCCAGCTCTACTGTTATTACCTTCGCTCCTTTTGTGCTACACTTGCTTCTTGTTTATCTTTTGTTTCTATGCTAAACAATTTTTGCACATGTGGCCCATGGTTATTGTCATTATTGCTGTTGTTGTTGTTCTTATGTTGTTGCTGTATATTGTTGCTGCTTATGCATTGTTCCCATTGTTGTTGCCGCTGACGTCGCCGGAGTTGTTGGCTCATTGAATGAATCGAGCCCCTGGCAACACGAAGCACGCACACTCGCACACACCACTGGGCAAAATAATAGGCATCAATTTTGGGAGCACTTTATAATGAAAGTAACAAATTTAGGATCATTTTTCAAGAAAATATTAGCCATTAAGATCATTACATATCTTGTGCATAGGACATAAAAGTATGATTTTCATTAAAAGGTGGGCCTTTTTAGGTCAAAACAAAGTAATATCAAAAAGAAAACTCTTTAAACGTGCTAAACTATTTTTGAGAACAATATTGTATAGTGGAGAAAATTAAATACAATAATATAATGCAAAATAGACCATTATTTCATGGTAAACAACAATATTTAGATCGAAAGATTAAAACTAAAAGTAGGTATCAATTTTAAATAACAAATTTGGAATAAATATGCTAAAAGTATTCAACACTTTTATATATTTTGAAATAAAAACCCATTCGAAAAACTTAAAATAAGAAGCAAGTATAAATGTAAGATAAAAAT
Source organism: Drosophila suzukii (assembly GCF_043229965.1). Lineage (NCBI taxonomy): Eukaryota > Metazoa > Arthropoda > Insecta > Diptera > Drosophilidae > Drosophila > Drosophila suzukii. The sequence continues at coordinate 20,762,820 of NC_092082.1, read as the reverse complement.
TGGAATAAATATGATGAATAGATTAATACTTTCAACAATTTTATACATTTTGAAATAAAAACCCCTTTGAAAAACTTAAAAACTTACAGTATTTTCTTAATACTCCTAGTTGTGTGCCCACCACTGTTGAGATCATGGAATAATATGCACCGACTTGCAGATGACTCACAATTTTTACACCGTTGTTGTTGCTGGTGCTTTGCTTTTGTTGTTCGTTTTAAGTACTGTATTGTTGTTGCTTCGATTTACGAAACCTTCGCCGTTCATTAGTGTTGTTGTTGGTGCTGCTGCTGGTGCTTCTTCTGCTTTTGTGATTGTCGCTTTGTTGCCAAGCCAGGTACAAATGGAAAGTGTACAAACAAATACGAAAATACAATCATACAGAGAGAAAAAGTCAAACAAGTTTAAATTTTAAATGAGGTTGATTTTTACTGAACGTACATTAACATTTCTTTTTCTAGTTCAAGTTCATCAGTAAATATTTACCGATGATATTTGTTCGACTCTAGTCTTAATGTGCTGTTATATTGTATTGTTTTAAATGTGTCATAACTTATTTTAAGTATAAAATTGCTCTATCATATATGAATTTTCAAAATAGTATTATAAATGGTTAATTACAATATTTCTCGAGTTTGATTCAATGTTTATTTTAGTTTTACATACAATTTTAAAGTCCCTAAGGGTTGTTTTATGGCCTTATCTCACTAAAAGTCGGTTACAAACATATAATTTTTAAGAATGTGAAGATCTAAGAGATTTTTTATACATCAACATGTCGTAGGCATACCAATATTAGTCTTAAAAATGAATTTTCTCTATGTGTACTTACATACACCATATATGTTTTTGTAATTGTCTGCGTGTAGCTATCATTCATATTGTGAAAACCTTGGAAATGCTACAATTACTGTTGACATTTATTTTGCTGCTGTTGTTGCTTTGGGCCTTAATATTTTTGCTGTTGTTGTTTAGTTTCGCATTTCCGCTTTCGACGACCGACATTTGTTTGTCACAGTCGACGGTTTTGCTCACAGTTGGTAACAACCACGGCAACAAGAGCAACCCAATGTCGCTTATCAGTTTTTGAAAAACAACCAAATCTAAAGCGATACCAAAAACCATTGAGTCACAGATACAGATACAGCAAAAGCAATAAAAACAGCAAGTTGAAAAACAAAATTCGTAAGGCAAACAGACAAGCACCTCACAGATACTCACACACTTATGCACTTGTTACATGTACCACTGAGTCCAAGAAAATAGTACTAAGTAAAAATTTCATATAGGCATTCGAACTCTTAAAAAGAACGCTTAGGTTGTCAAAAAAAAAGGTGGCTTAATTTGACATCGAATATAGTTACTAAATAAAAGGAATTTTTAATCTCCAATCCTTCTATAATAGTAAATCTTTAAATACATATGGTTGATCATCTACCAAAATGATTCTTTGATTTATGTAATTCCTTTAATAGTATTAAATATTTTTATAATGTAAGGTGTTTATTATACTTACGCTTCATTCTTTTTATAAGATATTTTTGAGATCTTAATTTAAGAAGACTAAGCAAAGAAATTGAGTCTTAAAAGGCATAAAAAAATATTGATTTACTTAAAATAAAAAAATATTTTAGTACTGCTATGATTTCACCTGCTCTTGTAGTTCTTATTGAACTTGGACACCAACCAAAGGTTTCTTCCTCGAAACATTCTCTACAACTTGGAATAGTTGAGGGAGCGACAGAGAAGGGTGGACTGCGAGGGAAGGAGAGGCGGTATCTGAATCTGAGGAGCGACCGTGTCCAATCGAAATAATATATTGTAAGATCTATTTGTGGTCTGCTTACAACAAAGGAGGAAAAGGAGGATAGGGCGCAGGGCGAGGGAAACGTACCCCTCGAAGGCGAAAAGAAAGAACCGAACTGAAAAGATTCGAAGGTCATAGAAACTGTCAAAGAAGAGATGGATGCTCGGATGTATGGCCATATGAATGGTATGAATCGGTTGCTGTGATTGCCCATAGACAAATTGTCAAGAAACATGACAATTGAGGATTTTGCCCTCTGGCACATTTTCCCTAGAGTTTTCCGATTTTCCCGCTCGCTTGTCAGCGGGCGGACGGGTCAAGTTTTCCACACTGTGGGAATAATGACACTTTGAGAGCCGGCAGGGGAAACAAAGCAGCAGCAGCTAACAATCGACTACAATGGAATTGATGGCATTATAATATGGGAGCAGGCTGTAATTCGGGGCTTAGTAATTGGAGAAGATTGCCAGTAACATTGTCTCGGATTAGGGGTTTTAGGTTTTTTTTCGGGCTAAATTCGGTCAAGTCAGGTGGGCATGAACTTGCATGTTTTTTCAGGTTTAGTTTTGCAAAGTGTTGGAAATCGTTGGGTTGTGGATTTCAAGTAGGTATGTGAAAAATAAAGATATATCTAATTTATCCTTTTAAAATAGCATATTTTATTTACCACGTATCTAAAACTAAGGAAACAAGGTTTTTATACTTAAAATTGAACTATGTATGTTAACGCAATAACAATTGTTTTGGGTACTTTTCCCTTGTTTATTTTGTTTTAAAAGCAAAACTAGCACAAACATTTATCACCAATCTGCCTTTTTAATATCTACAAGGCAAGAGGTCTTATTTGGCCTGTCACTTGCTAATAAGAAAATAGATTAGCCATGCCAAAAAGCAAATTATAAGGTCTTAGGCTAGTAAAGATTTTTCCTTGCCTATATGTTTTTTCAAAATGTACACGTGTATCCCAGTTCTTGGAAGAGATTTTTCAATTTTCACCATGCCCAAAGAAAAAGACAGCATTTTAAAGTAATTAATCGTGAAAATGTAGAATTTTTTATGATATTGTGACAGCCAAAACATTTTCTAATTTTCTAATACCCCTGGCAGCGATCGAATATTTCACTGGGACACGTGCCGTTGAAAAAATAATAATGAACACGTCCAAAACGAGTCCACCTACGACCAAGGCTGATGTGACAAGTCCAAAAACTTGGCTGCGCAAATTTATCTTGAGTCGGACCGATTTTTAAATTGGAGAAGGGGTAACACGTGCCGAAGATTTTCGATAAAGCTGGAGACTTTCCATGGCCAGAAATTCCCAAAAAAAAAACTGATATTAATTGGCCAACAACTGGGGGATGTGTAGTTCCAAGAGCGGGAATGTTCAAAAACGAAAACCAGAGGACATGACCAAATATTTGCCATCTTTTTTGTCTTTCGATTTTTTTCTATTTGTTACGGCTGTTGTTCTCCTAATGTCTACAAATATATGTAGATACATTTGTGTGCTTCAATAACAGAAATTCCGCATTTCAGAATATGCATGCAAATTGTTGACAAAAGTGACACACCAATCTATTTATTCAGTTTAGAATGGAACGCGTTGGAGGAGCAGTGGGGAAACTGGAGAAATTTTAAACAAAGCGGGGAGTAAACATAAAGTTAAATAATACAGTAAATATTGGCCAGACGCGGTCGCAAAGTTTGGAATTTCGTGGGGAATACCATGCAGATGTTCTAGATGTTCTGGATACGAACTTAAGAGCCTACAAAAAATATCATGGAATTAAACTATGGGAAAACACGCAGCGAAAATGTGGCCAACGAAGAATTCTGGGAAACGCGTGTGGCCCATAATTGAAACGCGTTTTCGTAAATGCGAAAACTATCGCCCAGAGGCACTAGCACACTCTCAAAAATATATTTTCGAAAACATCAATAAATTACAAAGTCAAGGAAATTATCAGCGGCAGAACGCGTCATCAGCATCATTAAAATGCCTTGAGTCTCGGCGGGAAAACAAAAACAAAGACGCACAATTCTCGTAAGTTCAAAATACGAATAAAAATAAAAGTATGCGAAAATCACATTAAAAATATAACGAAATGTCCCCAAAAAATGCGAACGAATTGTGACGTGAAATTGATTCAATTAAATCTTTTATGACGTGACAATTGAATTCTATTTTCGCATCTAATTGGAACTGATTGTAGTTTCGCCCCATCAAACCCAACAACCGCCACCGCGTACATCCCGACCAACACGTACTAGACTATACTATGGGTTCTATACAGTATGTGCTATACGTATTTTCAAAAATTGTTGTCAACAGTTGCCGCGTACACTTGCACCCTTTTCGCCTATCTATTCTCGGAAATGACCGAATATCGCAACGGGTCCAAAAAAGTGTCGTATGCCTTGGCGGATTTGCCCCCTGGACCGATTTCCTTTTCGTTTTGGTTATGACTTGAGGTGGATGCTAGATGTTCGCCTTAACAAGAAGAATGACAGCATTTTAAATGACTTTCTACACTCGGTGTTCTGGGTAAATATGGCACACGTCTGGTCGTAATTACAGATCCCATGCGAATTAACGGAAAATCACCTTCCTTGACGACTGCAAGTCCCAAAATTTCTTATATTCACAGGTGTATCTTTTCTTTTAAAATGAGTCCTTTCCCTATTATTTCATACAAGCTTTACAAGTTTAGAAATATAATGAAAATTTTCGTACCTCTTTAGTTTTATAACCAGAGACCCCCTTATTTTTGGGCGAATATTAAATGAATATTAAAAAGGATGATTAATGATTCGCAATGACTGTAAGGTTTAAATTATTTTCTTCTAATGCTAAGATCTTTGGAATTATTTATAACTATAAGATTAAATTATTTTCTTCTAATATTTAATTTTTTAAAATAAATGTAATAGTAAGTATTAAATATAAAAGTTCAATAACAAATATTACTGTAGGTTGTATTTATGAAATTATGGATTTTAAAATGGAAGTCCATATAGCTACAAATTTATATAGATTACTAGGGATCAAGTATAAAACATCCTAAGAAATCTTTTGAAAAATGCCCTTACTGACATGGATTGTTAGTACAAATAACACTATTATCATCGTCATCACAGCTTGGTAAGATTACTTTTTAAAAACTTTAACAAACAATAACAAGCCTAAATCTGTGCGATTTCTTCCTTTTCCTGCACTTTTTGTTGGTAAGCTCAGCCTGTTTGGCCAACTGCAACGTTGTCGCTTTTCAACCAAGTTCATAGTACCCATCGGAGCCCAACAACAAGTTGTGGGCCTAGCCCAAACTGGTTGCCCAATTGTCTTCCCCTGCTGATCGCGAAGCAGCGATTGTTGCTGTTGCCGTTTGTGTAACTACTGCAGTACACTCAAAAAAAGCTACCTATGTTTTAAAATTTATTGTACATAAAAAAACAATAACCAAAATTTTGAATAACTCTTCCTTTTATTTTGATATTAAACATTTTAATATTTATACTTTAAGTTTTGCGGCAAAATATTTTTTGCTCTGTTACTCTGGTCTCTTATTAAAATGCCTCTTCAAAAGTTAATTTTTAATAAATATTTTATGTTTTTATTTTATATTTCATAGCTACAAGGAGAGAGTTTATTTAGTGTATATGGAGTTACAAATCAATGCATATGTTAAAATATTGAAAAACATGACACCATTAAAGAAATATTTTTGTATATAATTTGCTGAAAAGGGTTAATTTTGTCTTTTGAGCGATAATGTTAATCTCAATTATATAAATATTGTAAAATATATAATCTTATACTTCACAGAAATTAAAGTTGATATGATGTGATGATTCATTGCAGATTGATATATGTACCTACAGAAGCGTATCGATAGGCATGAAAACGCAGTGGGCAGCGGTGGTCGTTGAACTCGTACTTTTGTCACCAGGGAAAGATGCTGACACAGAGGGGATTTTGCCCAGTGTATATTTCAATTGTATAACAGTGGCAGTTAATCTCCGGTTTCTCGCAGTGCAGTTGCCATGGCCGTGGCAGTAACGGGTTGTGCGGGAAGCGGCGTTGCCGCTTTTCAGTGGTTCGGTGGCTGCTGAAAGAAAGTTGCACCCGCAACAAGCTGAACCGCCCCTGTCCCCTTATCCCGCCCCTGGGATCCAACAACAGTGTTGGCAGAAAAGAAAGCCGTTTTGTTTTAATTTTTTCCACAATTATTTTCCGCTAGCGCAGGAAAAATTATATGCTTTTATTTTTTGTAATTTTTTTTGCCTTTGTTTTTCGCTCTGTATGTGTGGTATGGTTTTTTTCACAAAATGTTTTTGCTTTTGTTTTTTTGTTTTGTTTTGGTTACAAATTTCTCACAATTATTTTGTTGTTTTACGCAATAAAAAAACTTAACATTAAATACAATATGTTTTTGTTTTTGCTTTTTTAATAATAAAAAATTAATACATGTATTTTTTCGTATTTTGCTTGTTTATTTCTTTCTTTCTCTCTCTTTTTTAATAAATAGTTTTTCGCTTTGATAGATACTTTTTGCTGGTAATAGATACTTTCGTGTGTTTGTATGTTGGTGTGGATGTGTGGATGGTGTGTTATGTATTTGTGAGAACATTGAGTTTTCCTCGTTACGTTAATTGTAATTTTTACAAATTATATCGCATTGCATTTAATTAAATTTTCACATTTTATTTGACGATTTCTTGATTTTGTTTTCGCTGCTACATTTAAGTTTTTGTTTTCATATCGCATTGGGAGTTTTACACAGACAAAAAAATTTTACAAATTTTTTACGCTTTCACATTTACTGAGATATTCATTGCCTTAAATTTTACGCTTGATTTTTATGTTTAATTTATTCTCATTTTTATTTTTTTGTTGTGGATTTTCTTTGTATTTTTTTTCATCTTCTTTTGTTTTGGGTTTTTTTTTTCTTTTTTGTGTAGTACGCGCTATACATTTAATAATATATAAAAATTTGTTAAAATCCTAAAATTTGTTGGTTTTAATTAATATTAATTAATAATTTAAAAAATTTTTATTGCAGCAAGCTGCGTCTAACTAAAATTGGAGCGTGTGTTCATCTACCTCTTTCACATTTCGAGGCCTCTTCTCAGTTTTAAAGTTAAATTTTAAGTTTACCAAGATCAAGTTTGTTTGTTTTGTTGGTTTGTTTGTTTGTTTATTACTATATAGCATACAATTTTTAAAAAAATCTGTTCTTTTTGTTGTGTATGTATGGTGTGTGGTGTGTGTGTGTTTTTTTGTTGTGTGTAATGTGTAATTTTATCAACGTCTCTTGCCGGATTTGGTGGATCCGGCAAAAGACTCTTAGCATCTTAAACAGTATCACATATTCATGAGTTGTCGACCGGCGAGCCCCAAAGCGAAGGCCCCAGAAATATGATTCTGGGATTCGTGGGGCTGCCGTCTTTGAATTTCATGTTGGTTTTTCTTTACTTTTCTTCCGCTCTGCTCGCCTTTTGTTTTTCTTGCTTTTGCGTTTTTGAAAAAGGAGAAACAACTTAAAACTCTAGTTATTTGTTATAGCACTACGCATCTAAGTAAAATGGTGGTGAGAGTCACAATTACAAAAATCGGGCCTTACGGTCCCATTATATAGTATTAGTATGAGAGTGTGGTTGGCGTACCCTAATGTGTTGTGTGTGTGTGTGTGTTTTAGGTGTGTGTGTTTGTGTGTGTGTTTGTGTGTGTATGTGTGTGTGTGGTGTAGGTGGGGTGGCTTCGAATACTTGCTTCGTTGTTGCCCTTCAACTGCAACAAACTACTGCTCTCGATCATCACAGGGGTGGTGTTTTTTGCAGACATATACCAAATACATCTGACTACAGATCTCCAAGATCACCTTAATTTGTGGGCGTGGCTATGGCCGCACTGGGGCTGTGGGCGTGGCTGCCGAAGCTATAGCTGCGCCTTGCGCCCAATCCATCGGCGGAATACAGCTTGTTCTTGGTGATCGTGTACTCCGGACTGATGGTGATCGTGCGGGCCAGGCTCTTCATGAACTGCGGCAACAGGGACGTCCAGCCGCGGTGATCCTGCCTGAGGGTCAGATACACTTCGAATGTGGACACCGTGTCCGGATCGATCTTGATCGAGGCGATGCGACGCGAGTTCTTTGGCTCGTCCTCGAACTCAATGTAGATGGTGCAGCCGCGGATGCCGCAGGGCTCCTTCTCCGACACGCGGATGATTTCCCGGGCCACGCTCGGCGTGAGATCACAGGGTAGCGACACTTCGGTGCAGGTCAAATGCCGCGACTTGGCCGCCCTCAGCTCGTCGAGCAGTCGCAGGGACAGCTCCTCCACGGCCTTGGTGTCGAAGTTCATCGAGTAGTAGCCGCTGCCGCTGATGCCCTCCTCCTCGTCGGCATAGTAGTAGTTGCTGTTGTAGCTGCCGCTGGGCTTCGTCTTCTTGCTCTGGCTCTGGCCAACATGGTTGCTGCCGCTGCCCGCCGGCTGCTTGTGCTTAATACTGGTGGCTGTGGCTGTGGTGGCGGTGGCGCTGCTGCCCCCTGCGGTCTTGGCCTTCTTGGGCATTACGGCGACGGCCGCTTCGATGGGGTCGTACGGCGTCAGGTGGCCGGTCCAAGCTGGAATGGTAAAGGGTAAGGGAAAGGTTTGGTGAGTAAGATGGTCGAGATGCAAATATAGGGGAACTTATTTTTTAAAGTCTTCTACATTTTTAATGGGTTCCAAGTTTCAAATAATATACATTTTTTTTAAGCTACACTTATAAAACCCTGTTTTTATAGGTACACTTTACATTATACACAACTAGGAAAAAGAAATTTTCAAAAATTTCCATTTAGTTCCAAGTTACAGAAGACTTTTAAAGTAAAGATCCCGGCTCTTCAAACACCTTTTGGGTTCTATCACGGTTGCTACATCGCAAAGGCGAAACGGAAGCCAAAAACAAACAACTAGGCGATGAGCAACAGCCGCTTGGCAACAGCGAACGGCAGATGAAAGCGGAAAGCGCGAGCGTGAAGCAAATGCAAAAAGGAAACACAAAAGCAAAAGACAGAGGGCAAGAGCCCAAAGAAGACGAAAAATCATTTTTTATTGCTGCTGGGAGTTTTTTTTTTATATTTCGTTATTTTCCCCTCTTTTGTTGTTGCAATTTGCGTACGTGACGAACAATTTAACATGATTTTTTTTTTATGACATTTTTCTTTTGTAATTGCAAATTGATTTTTTATGCATTTTTTGTGTAAATGTAAATTACAAACTTAATTGCTGATGAAATTTCAAGGAGGATTGCAAAGCAATTGTTGATTTTATTTTTTTTGCAAGTCTAAGTAAAGGTTAAGAGGTTTTCCCATTTGAAATACAGAAAAAGAAATGTGAAACTTGAAAAACTGAACTTTTGAATCTGAAGAACTCTGGTTCTAGAACCTTCCCGATCGTACCATATAACACCATTTTTTTTCTAGACCTTTCCTCAACTCACCTTTAGTTTTGTTTGATACTCGAACAGTGCCGTAGAAGATGCCCTGCGCGGGGATAACATCCATTTTCATTGGTTTTCCTGGGAAGTGTGCTTTTCTTTGAAGTGGGAAAGTCGAATCGAATCGAAAGTCGTTCGCTCGTTCGCTCGCTATTTTCCGACGGCTTTTTGGGTCGCCCTTTTTATATCACTTGTACAATTAATTAATTAAGATTATTTTTTATTTATCACAATTTGCTGTTTGTTTTCTTGCTGATTGCTTTTTTCTTCTTCTACTTCTTGTTGTTGCAGTTTAAATTAACATTTCTTGTTGGTTGTTGTTGTTGTTGTTGTTTTGTAGTGGAATCACAGCACTTATGTTGTTTAAACTTTTATTTGTTTTGTTGTATCACTTAAATGGCGTTGGTCCGTTGCATTTGTTTGATGGCAAATTTACTTTTGTGTTTTTATAATTAACGTTTCATGTGTTTAAAATAACGTCAGTAGCATAGAATTCTTCGTGAAACAGTTTTGAATTTTGGTGTGGGTACTCGGTAAAATAATTTAGCAGTGGAAAAGTCTGGCTATGCACGTTTCGGCTGCTGCTTCATTTGATTTCTGTTTCTGTTTCTGTTTCTGGCTGTGGAGCGGCCTTAGTCTGTTTGTTGTTTCTCTGTGTTTTTTTCGAAGCTACTATGGTTTTCTCTGCCGGCGCGCCGCCTTTTATACTGCTCGCCGGCCGCAGTCGGCGTCGCAGTCGCCGCTGCCGCGAGAGAGCCCTCTGCGCTCTGCCTCTCTTTCGCTTGCTCTCGCAACAGCTGTTTCACTCAGGCACTCGCTGCGCCCTCCTTCTCCGTCTCGCTCATGCGCACCTACAACGCCGACCCGGCCGGCAAAAGAGCGAGCGAGAGAGGGAGCGCGCGAAACGGCGTACGTGACTCGAAAAGAAAACCCCGAATTGGAGAAAACCACGAAAAGGATGATGATGGAAGTGGAAATGTTCTCCCGCAAGGAAGGGAATACGAGAAAAAAAAGACTTGTAAAGGAAGCAAAAGCAACAACAAAAGCCACCCCGGCATTACTGCGCTGTCGACGTCGGGCGGCGACTGCGACGCCGACTGAGGCAGCGGCAAAAGGCTGAAATTTTCCACTCCGAAAACGAAAACTCAGTTGCAAGTTGCAACATGCTGCAAATAGCGGCTGTTGCCAGGCCGCAAAACGATACGATTCGAAATGGCAGATACCCAGATACAAGATACGAATGTATCTTCAGAATTTCCTCGCCTTTTCCACGGAAACAGGCGAATGCAAATTTTACTGCGCTCGCCGCTTCGGCAAATGAAAAGTAAATCTCGGGAGGAAAACCAGTCATGCCCATGGAAAAAATCAAATCAAAGTTTTTGTGAAAATTTGTGTTTATTGCAATTTGGATGTTGTCGAGTTCTTAAACGAATTGGAAAAATTCAGTCAAATTGTTATATTTTCTTGTCTGATAAACATTCTGTGCCCATTTTATTCAGAGTTAATGTTAGAGTTCAAATTCATAAAATTTGTATTTTTATACAATGACTTTTCAAAATTGCTATAAAAACTTTCACATTTTCTAATCTGGCAGTAATTATATTTTTTTTAAAACACAATTTTATGTGAGGAAAACAAGCCTATCTTTGTAAGAAAAACGGAGCCCATTTTAAATTTTACCTCATAAATAAATTCTATTTTGATGCGAAAATTAACAACCAAGTTATGGTTTTTATAATTTCTGTTCTGTGATTATTTAGTTCTATAAAACTTTATTTTTAATGGAGAAATTCTAAGATTTGACTTCAAAATTGGGTACATTTATTTCCAATCTTGTGAAATGAAAAAAAGATGTTTGGTATACTTTTTCTACTTACCTGGTTTCGTACAAAGATTTTTTGATTGCATTTTTCGTTTCCGTATTTATTTTACTGATCGCTTATCTAATCTTTGGGCATTTCTGTGAGTTATTTCAATTTGAAACATTTCATTACACTTTGTAATTGTATTTAACACCCATTAAATGCAAGTTATGTACCAGGAAATTATAAATATAATGTTCATTTTTGTCATAAAGTATATGCAAATTTTTCAAACATAAAATCATGTTCCTGGAACCCACACTTTTCCCACAAGTAATGCGTTAAATCTATAAATACTCTCTTCCGATTCAGTGACGAATTTCATCATAATTTCAATTTTATGCTCGCTTCTTGATAGGAAACGCGCACAGCCGATTATGTGATATGTGAGGACCTGTTCTTATGAATTCATGGACCCGAGCCGAGAATTTCATCAGCAAATGAAAATTGTGTGGCGATGATGTGGGATGTGGGATAATTTCATATTCATATCATGATCCCTGTCTGTGTGTCCTTTCCTTTCAATTGAATGCATTTTCCTGCCATCTTCATCTTTATATTTTTTTCTGTCGTTTTTGCTGCCATTGTTGTTTGCTGACCAAAGCTGAAAATGCTGCACGTAGATTGAAAACGAAAGATTGAAATGTATCTCATGAATGCCCCTGCCCTTTGCCCCTGCCCCTTCCCCAAAAATCCAACTTGTCTTGCTGTGATGCTGGCTCAAATAAATAAAATCAAATTTCTTTCAGATTGAAATGAAATTCCATGAAGCACGCATGTGTGTTTGTATCTGTATCTTTGGGATATCTTTCGTGCCACATTAGCTTTATGTAGATGTGTTTTGTCAGATAATAAATGAAATGAAACGAGAACTTCTTTTGTTTGACTTTTGGCCCCTGACTTTGGCACATTGCAAACTGAACTGAACCTAAATGATTTTGATTCTGATTTCATTGATAAACCTGAGCACTCTTTGAAATTTCGCAATCTTTGAAATGCGACCCCAGCTGCCCCCAGAAAAACTTCGAAGGGGGCGTGGCCCGGCTTGATTAGAAACAGACATCGTTGATTTGCTGCCAAAACGGGCCTCTCAAAAATAAACAACAAAGAACAGTGATTCAAGTTGGCCAACAGACGACTGCCAGGGGTTAATGATCAGCGAAATTTATTGCCCCCACAGATATACGGGTATAAATCGGCTTGTAGGGCACGTGTTTGCCTATTTTCGCCAATAGAAAGCTGATGACGCTTTGGGCTCGTTAGCCGATTTAATTTTTGATTTACTGCAGCCTGAAGTTCCGACAAAAATAAATCATGCAACTGTTTTATCTCGGGAAAATATTAAAATTTGTATTAAGAAAATAGGTTTCATTGTATCTATAATGTATGTACTTGCATATATGTGTAAAAAGTGTATTTAAATTCATTTAAATTATTTCTTTAATTGGGTTTATAGGGATTTTATATGTAATTGGTATATTGCTTTTCCTCTTTTTAAAAATATAAATATTTTTATATTTATTAGCCTTTAAAAATAAGTACATGCAAATATACTTGCATATAAATAGATACAATTATTTTTCCTTCTAGAAATTGTAATACCTTTTCTTATATTCATATCAACTCTGTGATACTTTCAAAATCAAATTATAATCCCATTCAAATTCACCTTATTTCGATTACTCAATTACCATTTTGCACAAACAATAAACTGACTTTAATGTACAAACAAAATTTGAGTTTGCAAAATTTCGCAAGGTAAATCAATCAACTTTGAGATTGAAATCCACTTTCCCATCTGTTTCCTTTGTGACTTTGCGATACATGGCAGCCGTCGCATATAGAGAACTTTCCCTCGGTGTTCTCCACTTTTCCGGGAAAGCAATTTTCACAAAGTTTACGCTTTGGCTTTGGCTTTCGCTCTTGTGGCCCCCTCGAAGGCAATTTGTAAATTTAAATTAGTTTTACTAAACACAACACATTTTCGCACCGGCACACTCACACACACACATATGAATGCATAAATTTTCATTAAAAAAATAAGAAAAGAGAGTGCGGGGAAAATCGGCGAACGTGTGCAGAATCCAAGGAAATTATCAAGAACAAGTTGAGTTTTCTTTTTGTTTCGTGTTTTTTTTGGCTTTTATTTGTTTTTGGAGGGGGTGGCCCTGCCAAAATGTTTCCCCGAAACGAGCAGGTGAAAAACACAAGAGGAAAACCTAAAATGCTTAGCAAATTATCCATTTATCTATTACGGGGAGATGGACTTTCGCGGAATGCTCTAAAAAACAGCTACGAAAAAAGAAGAAAAGAAAGAAAAAGTTATGACGAGCACAAATTCGGGAAGTTCATTGTGCCGGGGAAGTCCTCAGATTCAGATTCAGATACAGATTCAGATACATATATGTAGATATGTTTCCGGGCTGGCAGCCAAAGTTAAAGCAGAGGAATTTGGCAAGTAATTTATGACAGTCAAATGGAAATGGAAAACAAATGGCGATAAGCTAATTTGATAAAGGGGTTTGATCGATCCACCGCGATAACGACGATTCGCAATTGAAAAGCGAAAATCATTGGCATTTTGTAGATAATTACCGCTGACGTGGACGGATATGCTGATTATTTCAACGGATGATAAAAGACTGGATTGAAAAAAAAATTTATATTTTACCGTGAAGTACAAATTTTTACTGGACTAATGTATAGATATAATTTTTTAACGATATTAATATGATTTAAAATGTAAAATTTCAATTTTTACAGGTCGTAATATCACTCAAATATATTAACTATGAAAATATATTTCCTAAAAACATGTAATTTAATAAAATTTTCAAAAAGTCAGCATATTCTTTAATAAATAAACCAAAAATAATGAATACAAAGTATTTCACAGCAAAGTATCTTTTTCCGCTGAGCGAAAAAACGAAATCTAGATACGAAAACGGCATGCGTGGCGCCACCTAGCGGCCAGAGTTTCCTTTGCACTGGCGACGTGACCAAGCGAACGTGCGAGTGCGAGCGAGAGGGAACAAGGCAATTTTCCGCAGGGCAAGGAAAATGATTTGGCAGTTTGTCTTCGGGGGAAAATGCCTAAAATTAGAGCACAAATTAGATTTCAATTGAATTGAGATGTCTGCGGACAAGAGTGTCCCACAGATGCATAATTGATTTATGCAAACGAATTTGGGGGAAAACTCGGAAAACTGGCCAAAAGTTTCTCGCTCTCGAAAACAGTTACTGTGCAAATGCAAATAAGTCGAGTTGCCTATTTATTATTTATTTATGTGCAAAATGAGGTCCTTTTCATTTCTTTCGCTACTTTTTCGGGCTGATTTAAATAATCTGTATTTTGTAATAATTCTTTCATGGAAATCTCTTCCTTTTCTTCATTAAATTCTTATTTGAGTGGAAAATAATAAAATCTCGCCGCTATCTTCTGTATTTTGCAAGCCACTCAAGAGCGTATTACATGTAAACCATGCTCTTAAGTTCTCTGAAAAAAAACTCACTCACTATTTCGCTCTCTTAAGTTACTTTAAGTAACTGGTTTTCCTTTTTTTCCACCCTCTCTCTTTCCCAATCTTTCACTCGTTTCTCTTTCACAGCTGATGCAGCGTTCGTTCTCTCTCTTTCTCTCAGCTGGTCAGCGGTGAAATAACTGGAACAGGCTCTCTTATTGGGTATATTTAGCTGAAAACTGCACTACCCATGGTTATTTGCATTTATCAAATTGCTTTTAACTTTAATTAATGGTTAGCAATATATAATTTATGTGATTTTCCAGCTTTTATTGCAGTGCTCTCTCTGGCTCTCGCCATCTCTTTCTCTCTGCTCTGCCACAAAGTTGCAGTAATTTTACTGCCTCTCCTCTCTGCTGCTTTTGCCGCTGTTTCTCAGCTTGCAGCTGTTTCGCTCATCATATGTTCCTGAGTCGAGCCTCCCACTCTCCCCCCGCCGCCCCATCCACTGGCTGCCTGCAACTGTGTGTGTATTTGCATTGTGTATACAAAATCAGCCGCTGCCCTCTGCCGACGCCGCTGCCGCTGCCGCTGCCACAGCGCAGCTCCAAGCGCAGTCAATGCAATACATACAAACAGGCATTCATATATGTATATCTTGATTTTCCAACTCGTTTCGCGCAGTCAACGCGCCCCCCAAAAACACATGCATACATATATGCACCGGCACTAGGGGGGCCAAGAAAATAGTGAACCGAAAAAATAGAACCTTAGATTAGATTTATTTTATCAAAAATAAAAAATTGTATTTTAATTTTTTAATACTAATACATTTCTAAGATCTTAAAATTTTACCATTTCGATTGCAATTGAAATCATTTCCGTAAACCTAAATAAACTTTATATCGGTGCCAGTAAACCTGAGGTTGTGAAAAACACTTAACAATACCACGTTTTGCTTGAATAATAACCATTATCGGTCAACCGATATCGTAGGTGGTTAACCTTAATGGGTTGAAACCTCTATCAATTGAAAGTTCTTTATTATAAATGTATAAGTGCATATAGAATGTTGATAGGAAAGTTGCCAAAAATAAAGCAGAACGACTGATTGCAGATACTTTATAATCGTTCTTTAACTTTTTACTTGGAATGCAGAAAGACTTCTGCCTGTTTGTTATTGATTTCTGAACAACAATATTAACAACTAGCTAACTTGTTTAACGCATCCAGTTATTTCGGTGGATTCTGTTTGCGTAATCTTTGTTATTAGAAATGTTCTAATTCGGAGTTCAATGAACTTGTTTTTAAAACATGTTCATTTTAACTTATGTTTCAGTATTTATAACAAGTTTTTTATAAAATTTAAGTGATTCTTAGAGCATACTTTAATATCCTTGAATCTTTCATAACATTGAAAATACGTTTCGAGGACATTAAGTCTATAGATCTGGGGTCTTCAAAGGTTAACCTACACGTCATAGGCTTAAATCGAATTAAACGCATAGCATCCCCTATTAATTTGGCCCCCGCTGTTTGTGTGCAACTATGTATGTGGCAAGTTAGTTAGATGGATACATATGTATTTGGGTAGGTAGGTAAGTAAGTATATGTATTATGCCTAAGGTTTTGCTGCTGCCTCAGCTGTTATTGTTGTTGTTGCTATTGCTGTGTTGTTTGTGGCCGTTTTTGTTGCTTTTTCTTATTGCCTGCACACACGGCTCTTTCGCGCAGTTGCCGATTTTCACTCACTGAGCGGGCCAAACGTACTGGATTCGAAATGCTCAACGGCAACGTCTCATTTTCATCTCTTTTCCATTTGTGCCCCACTGTGTGTGTGCAGTAAGTGTTTGTTGTTGTTTTTCTCTTTTTTTTTAGCTGGTTATTTATTTATTTATTTGTTGTTTTGCTGCAACAGAACGAAGAGAGGGGTGCCAAAAGGAAAGAGCGGAGGAGAGCGGCAGAGAGAGGAGAGAATCTTTGGAGCCCGGCCGGCCTTTGTTGTTGTTCGTTTTGCTTATGGGCAATCATCTGTTTTATTCTGCACACATACGCACAGAAACACAGATGCACCTACGTGCACGTACACAGGTGAAACTGCCTAGGTCGTATCTTAAAGATACTTTTGGATTCTTAAGTTGCAGATTGAAACTACCCCAGATTTGATATTTTAAAATGTTAGCTTAGTTCCAAAATAAATAAATGGTTTTGTTAAACATAACAAGTATCAAAATATACTCATCCTACAATTATTATATGATTTCTAAAAGCGGTGGTCTTAATAACTTCGAAAAAGATCGCTAAAAAATACTTAGAATATTGAAATGTACTTCATTATTTAATTTTATTTTTACAGGTACTACTTGTTTATTTGTAATCCAGTATATTTGCTTAATATATTAGTCGTAGCTACCTTAGAAAACACTTTTTCTGTAACCAAAGCCCTAAAACATTTCCAGTTAGAGAAGGTGGCCTGTATTTTGTACTTGTATCTGCTAAAAAGTCATGCGATGTATCTTTTGTGTCTTTCGCTTGTGTTGTTGCATTCGCCGTCAGCTTTTTTCCATCAATAGTTCATTTTCTGCCTGGCAACGGGTTCTTTCTTGTTCTTTATTTTTTGTACCACCTCTCTCTTTGCCTCTCTCTATTTCATGTTTTCCTTTTTTTTTTGTTTTAGACGACTACGTAAAGTTTCATGAAATTGGAGAAAACGTAGAAATGATGAAATTACTGGACATACATGTGTTCTGGGTGGCAATTCCCCACCCCCTACACCTTTGTTTTTCCGCCATTCCATCATCCCCTCTTCATTTTCACCTCTGTCGGTTGATGAACGTGGATTAGTTCCATGGAAAACTATGCAAAAATTTGATACACAAAGTTGTCACGATGGAGGAACCATGTTTAGAGAACTATAGAGTGGAATGGAAACGGGAATGGGAATGGGAAAGGCGATGCTGACTATGACTATGACACACCTGTCATGTGAGACCTGAAACAAAGAGAGATAAAGAGCGGCAGTTTATATAATCAGAATGCCATGGGCGATGGCATCAACAATGTCAAAATCCAGCTGGGAATTTGATGACCGCCCTCATGCCATTATGCAAATCGTAAGCCCATTTCATGGCATTGTGATTATTATGCAGTAAAAAGAGCCCTTAATTCCAAATATTATAAGAGACAGTTTTTATATCCAATGTATAAAATTAAATTTCAAAAGTTTACCTATTTTGAAAAACATTTAGAAAGGAGAGGAGTTTGGCAACTTGGAAAACATTAAAAATGGTTCTTATAAATGACAAATAAGTTTAATAATAAACATTGTACTTTATCAATTTTTACAATGTTTTTATAACTATATATTGATAATAAAAAACCTTTTTTCTTTTTATCAAATAATTACAATCTTACAGTAAATGACTAACCCACAAAAGTTTTTATATCGATGAGTGTGTCAGTTTTTATTGGACAACTAAAAAACAACTCCCAACAAAGAAGTCTGCTCGCATGATCTATTTTGATAAGAGAGAGGTGACTAATGTCAGGTGGCCCATAAAAAAGATATTCTTAAAAGCAAGAATATTCTAGTTAAAGTAAGACCTATACAATATATATATTTCAGATGCGGGAAGCAACAAATAGGATTATAAAATCATGATGGACAATCTACTGACGTGTAACCTTCCAAGTTCAAGTTGATTATGAACACAGATTGAGGAAACAGTGGGTAACCCCTTGCGAGGGGTTAGCTTCACCCCCGTCCACAATTAGGGATGCGCATAATGGGCCCTCGACTCTTGCTCTTTAATGGCCAGTTCAGGGCCCTCTCAGCTGGAGCTCTACGGGAAATGGACACCGTAAAAAGTACGCAGCGCAGGAAAACGAGGGAAAACAATGCAACCCCAAGCAACTCGCAACTTCCTTTCCAATCAAGGCAATTTATCAATTTAGCACTCAACTCCGGCCCAGCCCCTTCCTCTTCTAGCTGCGGAATCAACTCTCGACTGGGAATAGCTATTGCCATAGGAGTCGAAATGGAAATGGGTGTGGGAATATTGGCAGGGGTAGGTGCCATGTGCCCAACATCTGAGCGCTAATCACCCCTAAAATTGCGTGTGCTACGAAGGTCAGGAGCCGGCAATGTCTACGTTTTTGTACTCGTCCTCGGCGCCGAGTCCCTATTCGTATGAGAAGGATACGGCTACATAAAGAAAAACATGCTTTATACTAAGAGGTATTTTTAGAAATTGTAAATATTTTCTTGCTTAACAATTTAATCCCGTGTTAATAATAATTTTGTCACGTATTAACTAATACAGAACTATGCAAATACAATTTGTTAAGAGTAACTAAACTGACAGAAAAAAACAGCTACACTACGTATATATTCGATTTTTAAATAATACTGTTGTTATTTGTGTTCAAAATATGAAGACTGACAAGAGCATGACTTATTAAAACAACTATTGAGTTATTATTTCCAAAAAAATCAAAATTATAAGGCTAATAATCTGATTAACCCATATTGTCATGATTTGAATAATAAATGTGTGTATTGATTATAATTATTATAACTATTTCATTTATAAATATAAATCAAGAAATTGATTTCTCTTTGTGCGGAGCACACCTCAAGGAGTTATAATCCTGACGAGGTCAGGAGTTGGGTTTGTCGTCGAATGCCTAAAAATAGATCCCAGCTCAGTCGAGCACAAGAATCCGTTTCCCGGGTCATGTCGCACTAAATCAATTAAACAAAATTGGGACTGGAATATATTTAGCATAGCAACAAAAGAAACACCAAGTGTATCGAGTGTCACCCGGCTCGAACTTTTGATGGACGTAATTTATGCACACCGTAACGAAATGGAAATGCTTCTAGGCGGCAGTCGTTTATAAGATTTCTTGATTTCCCTAAATGATTTCATCAGCCCAAAGTGCGGACTGTCTGGCCAACCCCCTGCCTCTGTATATCTCCTGTCCATCAACTCTACCTGATGTGAGGACCTCATCAGGTTTTGGTTTTTCTCGCCCTTATATAAGGTATACCTGAGACCAGACCCGTGTAACCCAAAGTGATCCTCAAATTTTCCACAATGAGTAAATTGTCGGGTTTTTCCCAAAACTCCCGCTGTTACCCGATTCTCGTTGAGGTTGCCTTGTTTTGACATCGATCACAAAGTTTTCGGGTATATTTGATGGGTTCAGACGAAGTCAGATAGGAGCACTAAAAAAAGGTTCGTTTTTTCTTTTAAATCACGATTGTAACTAGTTACTTTCCTATAATATATTTCCCATGTCCTTTTCAAACTTAGAACTTCTTTTAAGTGTCTTTATAATAAAGTAGGGAACTATAAGCCCACTCCGATTAATTTCTTAAGGAAAGTGACCCTTTAGAATATATAGAAATTTAAAATGACGAAATACGATCAATATATTTAACCGATTTCTAAAAATACCGGTTCTAAAACCTTTGTTAACCTATAGCTTGGAATCGGTTCTCCATAGAGGTCGTTCCGTCGCCTGTTTGTCTACCAGATGTTAAATAAGATAGCGATAGCGATAACGAAAACAAGGCAATTTGCGACCGTCTAAGTATCAGTCAACAGTTTTCGCAACCAGTATTGACCCAAAGAGCCCCCCGAGTCCCTCTATGGGGGCTCCGTTCTCCCCCCAGCAAACTTATCTAGCCCCAGGTAACTCACTTCGGCGACGACAAATCGTCTGACTGATTTTGTGCATATACACGTACATATAGTATATGTATGAATAAACACAGTTGCGGTCAAAGTAACAACACGGGCAATTCAAACGGTTGCCGCAATTGCTGAATATATTGTGGCATCTGTGAAAAAGTTATTTAATTACATATAATTTGTTGGCGAGCGGAAAAGTTATCTAAGCTAAATACCCTTTCTCGGGGGATTTTACAGTTGCAATATGATATCATTTATTGTAGCATAGAAATTGGTAAAACCATAGAAGACTGTTAGACGTTCTGAGAAAAATCACTTATTTAAAAAAAATATATTACATTTGATCTTTTCCATAGGTGTTTTCCCATTAAAAATCCAAGGCACAATTTTTGCTCTATTTTTCTAGCCCGCACTGTGTAACAGGTGAGTTTAGTAGCGCTCTGTATATACATCTGAAGAATATTAAATCAATATTTAACGGTGCTAGGGAAAATATGCGTCACGTTCCTATATAGAACTCTACTTCTCTGCCTCCCCACCCAAATACTCCATCGTTTTATGGCTCTTTGTGTTGTGACTGGGCAAGGTCGCGTGTTTTATCGCGAACATTTTGCACTTCAGATACGGTGAAATGGCGTGGTCTTACTGCCTCGGCCCCCTGCAGTTTTCCCAACCACACCCTCGGAAAACCCACCATCCCACTATAATAAAACCTACGAACATGTCCCGAATCGCGTAGACAAAGCGTCTGCTTCTTTCGCAAGTTTTGGGGGAACAAAGAAGTACGGCTCGCTGATTAGATCATTGGGTAAACATGATACTCGATGGCCTGCGATAAGAAGTGATTGCGCTACGGAAAGTGTGTCATCCAAACGTCGAGCCTCCGTTTCCATTCGCAATCCCATTTCTAGCAATGCGAAAATCACTTTAAAAATGGCTCATAGTCTGGGTATTTCAACATAGTATTAGACCATTTCAGAAAAAAGATAATATTTGTAGGGATACGAAAATAATTCTTACTTAAGACAGTGCTTAAAAATGTAAACTTTTAAAAAGAATTGCTTTCAGTTTATCTGAATATATTAAATACTTTAATCAGGGATACATAATGGTGTTGGGAAAATGGTATCAAAATGTTTTTTTTAACGTTTGAGTTTTATGAATCACTGGAATTTTTTGCAGAAGTAACCTTTAATCAATTTTGTTAAGTATTGGCTATCATTATGCAATATTGTCATGCTACTTATCTTAGTTCTGGCCCAAAAAACCAGTCACAGAATTTTTTTTGTCAGATTGTGAGTAAATTGCATCAGTCCAAAGTTTCTGAGTGAAATGGCCCATGGCAACCATATTCGCATTAGTCAGCCCCGATTTTAGCTGTCTCTCCCGACGACTTTAATAATTTCATCATGGCTTCGTGCTGGAAACCACGTCAGCTCCTCAGAAATAAAAACAGAGAGGAAGTAGCACTCCAAGGGAGAAATTCGTTTACGTAAAGCCCGAAACCTTGGACCTTCGGGACTCTTTATATTGAACATCTGACGCTGACTCAACGTTCTGTTTCTATGCGAAAAGTGTTTCTACAAATAGCATTTTGTACCTCGTATTTCTTGAAGGTGAAAGCTGTATTAAAGGGGAATAGAATATCAGTTTGCTAAGCCATTTCATCAGCTACAAGTGCTGGGAAAAATCAAAGCATGTAATATAAATACAAATTGCAATGGGTATACCATTCTCTGACTTGCATTTTTCGATTTTAAAAAGTTATATGGGCTATTGAACTTAGGCGAAAGATGGGGAAATACGCAACTCATTGCTGATTAGAAAATCAAAACAAAATAATGCGAAAACAGAGCAATTAAAATTAATGTTTTCTGAAAAATACACAAACAACTTTTTCGAAATTTCAAACCATAGGTAGGTATATTTTTCGGTTGGTGTTGCCAAGCAAAGTCTTTGATAATAAAAAATGAGTTCTCGAAATCTTACGCTGACTCAACTTTTGGTTTTTATGCGGTAAAGGGGTATTAAAATTGTATCGAACTGATAAGTTCACTTTTAGTAACATATAATTATACTAAACAAGTAATAATCAATACCTAAATAAAATAAAATCAAGCAAACACTTTTAAAAAGTCTGGGGCACTACTTTTATATTGAGAAAAAATTACAAATGTGTAATCATCTTTGTTCATTCAAATGGCCTAACATAAATTGGCAGAATTTTTGAGAATCCATAAAAAACTATTATATAAATACAGCTCATTTAGCCATTTAAGTTTGGGTAAGAACTTTTTAGAAAACCCCAATTCGATTAAATAATACGAAAATGCAAAAACGATGAGTTCTGCTGAAATTTCAACCGTCAATGAAGAGTTTACACTTCTCAATAAAAAGCCATTATGTAATGGCCGCATTGGACAACTTGATACACGTAAACAAAAAACGCATTGACGACCATCCATTTGCGGATCCATTTAAACAGTTTCATTTGCATGGATTGTCAGAAATGATACCCCTAGCCTCTGGACAATTTGCTCAATGGAGCACTAAATCTAAATGTATATGTCGTATGTATGCAGGGGCATTTATCTGGACTCCACTGAGCGCATAATATTACCCGTCTCAATTTTGCAAATCAAAGCACTTTTTCTAGTTTCCATTATTGTTGTATAAATACAAAAGGGAAAAGTAGGGGGTCGCACGAAGTTGAAAATACCCTTTTATAAGGAATTTAAAGTATAATCTTTTTAGTGGGTGTTTAGTATATAAAAATCAACTGGTTATTGGGCATTAGCTAATGTTTTAATAATAATAACCTGCTATATCTTAACTGGTTTAATAATATTTGTTTTCGAAATTCTGTCCTAAGCATCATATTTACTTTGGGTTTCGGAGTCATTTAAGTAAGTTATTGTTATAGATTGCCCGATTCTTTGGATCAAAAGATGTAACATAACATAATATTACCCGTCTCAATTTTGCAAATCAAAGCACTTTTTCTAGTTTCCATTATTGTTGTATAAATACAAAAGGAAAAAGTAGGGGGTCGCACGAAGTTGTAAATACCCTTTTATAAGGAATCTAAAGTATAATCTTTTTAATAGGTATTTAGTTCTAAATATTATTTGGTTTTTATAAATGGGCATTATCAAATGCTTTATTAATAATAACCTGCTATGTCTTTATATATTATATTATTTTATATTATATTATATTATATCTTAACTGGTTTAATAATATCATATCATCATATCATGTTTATTTTGCGTTCGGAGTTATTTAAGTAAGTTATTGTTATAGATTGACCGATTCTTTTGGTCAAAAGATGTAACCCTTTTTGGAATAAATTTACAAGAATTTATAAGAATTTTATAAAGAATTTAAAATATAATCTTTTTTATTTTTTAGCTATAAAAATCAACTTGTTTTTTTTTTAAATGGGCATTATCTAATGCTTCAATAATAATAACCTGCTATATCTTTGAATTTTATATCTTAACTGGTTTATTAATATCATATATCATCATATCATATTTATTTTGGCTTTCGGAGTTATTTAAGTATGTTATTGTTATATATTGCCCGATTCTTTTGGTCAAAAGGTGTAACCCTTTTTTGGAAAGGGCATAAAAAGAGGCTCGCTGTCATGATTTTCGCTTTGCACACATATGCAGGGAAACAATGAGTGTATCGGGAAAATAAAATAAAATAAAATGCTGGGCAAACAGCCGATGAACAAAGTGATTATATAAAAACCGTTAGCCGTCAAAGCCGCTGGCGAAAAACAAAATAAAAACGTTCGGAAAGAACGAGACAAGAAAAACAGAAAATAATGCCAAAGAACGATTTCGATTTATCAGCAAAAACGAAACGGGAGAAAAAAATACGCGTTTTTATCTCGCTGCTCAATTGATTTACATAATCAACGAAATCGCTTTTTGCCACCCAGCCACCCCTTTCCCCCTCACCCCCCTCCCCCCTCAGGAAATGGCAGTCGCCTTGTTCTCTGTGCATTTAATTAAATGCTGATTAAGTTTTATTCAATGGAGCACACAGATACACACATACAAACAGGGGGCAATGGGAGATATAATATAGCACAATGGAGCAGGAATACGTATACGACCCGTGTGCGTTGTTTGTGCATAGATTCGTAGATTAGTCATTGATATTGGACAACGTGTTCGACTGGAATCGACCGGCGCTTTTATAAACGTGAATAATTTAATAACGTCCTCATTAAGATAATGAAATTAGTTCAAATAGTCGCCAGTTTGGTCAGATAATACGTCTGTCTGCCATTCAGATTGATTAGACTCGGCGCACATGGGCACAAACCTGTATGTACATTGTACACACGTGGGTACACATAGTCCACTATTACTTATTACTGATTACTGATTACCGACCATATCACCGGTCCTCCCATATCAGGCTTACATAAGCGAGGCTCTCAGACACCCATTCTTTTATATTTCCATGCGTTAGGTAAATGGTTCTGTTATTATCTATAAAAGAGATTTAGTTTTCATAGTTTATGCCAAGAAAATCTAAAATTCGGTTGAAACACGTTAGTACATTAAAACAATTCCTAATCGTCTTTGTCTGGTTTTTTAAAGAGGTATACCTTTTTGTAGACCTAATATTTGTCGGATCAAATTGAAACTTAATAGGTTTACTGAAAAAACAAAGGTTTCTTTCTAGTAACCAAAACAGATAATTTCTTGATAACTTTTTTTCGTAGGATCTGAAACCCAGGTGTCCAGACAGCCAAATGCTTAAAGATAGTTTTATAAAATTCTGAGAGTTAAAGCAACAAAACCATCGGAAAATAATTAACTAATATTAAATAAGTGGTATCTTATTGAATTTTTATTTTTATATCTATTGAAAATTTAAGGGCTAATCTGATTTAAGCTCTGCTGTCTTTCCTTTAGCGTTTGGAATTTGAACTTATTCAGGTGAAAATCGGAAACATAAATCAGGTCAACATAATTAAGTTGATAATGAAAACTTCCGACCGGAATATAATTTAGATTAGCATAGATATTTTAAGAGGATTACATAAATTGTCATCGACATGTTCCAAATAAAGAATAAATTTGCCTGCGACACATGTAAATTAAATAAATGTATATGCATAAGCGAAAAATATATAAATAAACTTGGCAAAATTCGATTTGCATATTCAACCAGTTTCCAACCGATTCACTAATCAGAAGTGGGAAGATGAGTATATTTCTGCATTCCCGAGCGTGTGAACCGAACTTTGTCAATGGACTAGAAAGAAACTTTGGATGGACTTGAGAATATTTCATTTTGCCCTGTAAACTGTAAGTAAGCGAAGAGCTTAACTGGCGAAAAAAAAAGATAGATAAAGACGGAGGCCCACAGCTGGGGCAATAAATCAGGGGAAAATTGTGGCCGAAGGGGAAAACTTGCCGGGCCGAACAGAAGGTGGGAAAACTGTTGAATTATTTCCCAGGACACCGGCACACGCACACGCACATGCTGTGGAAAATTCGTTACATTTCACACTGTAAGCCAAAGCCGACAACAATAAACTGCCAAATTCGCATAAAATATTTTGTAGGAATTAAAACAGGAGCATATCGAATGCCCGGGACTCATGTGCACGGGGATCAGCCGAGGAGGAGGCCTCAAGGAACCCATAAATTCAGCTGAGAAAATCTCCCAAGGAAAACAAAAATAGAAAATGTGTCAATGCAAACAGCGGCTAGCCCTCGGTCCGTTGTTGTTGTTGTTATTCTGGCTGTTCTGGCTGTTATTGTTGCTGGCCACGGATCGTGGACCAAGTGAATCTGGGCCATAAAAGTGCAAAATGTTTTCCACTCGGCTGGAATCTGATTCTACCTCGGGTACTCCCACACCCCTGCCGAAATCTCCGCTCGTTCCCATCGCATGCGATGCACTCGTTAGGAGCACAGAATTGGAAGAACACTGGAAGAAAAACATAGTATCATATTTAGAAAATATATTTTGGTGTTTTGTTGTTTTTTCAAAAATTTAAAACGGATATATACGTTTATTTAGGTTTGCATTTTATTTATGCAAAAGGAAATAATATTTTACAAAAATAAAGGTATTGATATTTAATGTCGAAGTAAAATAAATAAAATTAAAAAAATAAATATAGTTCTTTAACTTTTTCACACTTTTTAAAGAGTTTCAGTCGTTTATGAAAGTGTTAAAAAATTATGCCATGCAACAAACATTAAGTGCACTTTTCAAAAAATATCGGATCTGTTTAGCTGTTCGTCGATTTAATATAGTTCATTGGTGGTAAAATTATTTTTTTTAGTTTCTTAACGTTATTATAGAAAAATTATTTGTGTACAGTACATATTTGAACGTACTATAATTTATATTTTGCATTTTTATTGCAATTTGTGATTAAAATAATATTAAACTTGGCTTTTAACATACAATGAAAAAATAAATAACAAATAATTGCTTATTTTCTTATGTTTTTTTATTACACTTTGTTAGTACTTTTTTTTTAATGATTTACAGCCAAAATTATTTTTGTGAACTAAAATATAATTTAAGAAAATACCAATTTTTTTAATCCACATAAATTGAAAAGGTATTGCCAATTTTAATCATACATTTTTAAACCATTTAACTTAAGGAATATTTATTTGTAAAATCTGTTTAAAATGTGAACTAAGATACTTCATGCCGCGACCTTTTCAGGATTTACCCAATCTTTTTCCCAGTGTCGGTCCAGAGAATAAACCCGGCACCGGCTGACACTTGGACATGGGAAGCGGTCCGGGGGCGTCTGAAATCGATTTCTGCACTACCTACCTGCCGACCAGGTCTGACATGGGATGGCTGTGGTTCTGGTCTCTGTCTCGGTCTCGGCCTCGTATCGGTATTGGTATCGGTCTTTTGGTCCCAGAGCCGGGTGTTACCTGTTACCGAGCTAATGGCCAGCAGACCGCGCGACCAACATAAATCCATAAAAACATGAAAAGGGAAACGAGCGAGAGAAAATAATTAAATTGCAATTATGTGCAAACAATTCCAAATCCGGACGATTCGGAAAAAGTTAATTACACGACAATAAAGCGCAGAAGAACGGCAGTGGATGTACGTAGGTATGGGTGGTATGGGTATAGTAAGTAGGTAACTGGTTACCTGCCCACATCACATCACATCCGCCGGCTGATTGGCTCGGACTCTCCAGCTGACTTGAGCTGACATTAATGGGTATTTGAATGCGGCTTCTGGGCGCTTTAATCGGCTGACTGACTGACTGTCGGACATTCGGACACTGGGACCGATGTCTTCTGTCCAGTGACACGTCGTCGTCCGCATTACTATATCGTTAGTGCCCGGGCCTTGACTGCGGATGATCGCAATTTGCTGATTTCGCGACTGCAGTATCTCATCAGCAGCCGTACTCAGCCTCATATCATCAACTGGTCCTCCGATCTCGTGTCTCCCCCTAATGAAGACAGACGGACGGATTAGTTATGGCCTTATGATAAATTGGTCTGATCCAATTGTCTGCTCGAAGGGAAAAGGGAAATGGAAATGGAAATGGAAGGGCGGGGCAGTGGTCAGTCATCGAATTAGCGACAACATCGTATCGGTACAACAACTTTCGCCATAGATCTCAATCAGTGGCGGACGGACTGATTAAATGAAATTTAATGACGCTTGATTGCCACTTCGGTTTCTTCTTATATTGTGATTCTTGAGCGAGTCGGTTGCCATCGCTTTACTTTGGTTAGGAGAGGTTATCGCCGGGTGTTGCAGCTATTGATTGGGAAACGATCTGTTTAATCAGGATTTCTGGCTACGGCACAAAGAGGTAGTTAACTTAAAGGAAATTTCTTAGTGTTTCAGAGAATACCCATGACCTGTTCTATAAATACAAGGTTATTATAATAATATACAAATGTCTAAAAACGGAAATATGTTTTTTAAGTTCTTATTTTTAATTCATTCATTCATATATAATTCCTTATCACGTTATGATAGAAACCCCATATCATAAAAATTGTGATAGTTGTAATATTGATATAATATTATTCTTTCATCATCTATAGACGATACTGCACAACGGAATACTGTTAAATGACACTGTTAAAATTTGGTAGCATTACATTTTTATAACTACAAATATATTTGATAAGGTAAATTGGGGCTCCAAACTACTTCCAATTTGAAAAACCAATAGTCTAACACAATTTTTTCGGTCTTCCTAGAGATTAAAATAAACTTCTTATAATATCAAACATCAGCATTTTGAAGTACATATCCCTTTTTAAACTTAACTTTCATTTATTTAGTTTCTCCCAAAATGGTGGGGCCAATAAAAACACATTTCAGGATATGCCATTACGTTACATCACCCAGAAAAGGGACTTCCTCTAACCTTGAGCACATTATCTGGTTAAACTAATTAACCCCTGGGCCGCAAAACTTTAATTAGATAACCCCACTCGGCGGAAAGTTGAAATGCGAGTAAATCAGGTTGATGGGTGACTGACTGGCCGACAGTCCGGGGGCTCCCGGTTCACGGAGTTCGGACAAGTTTAATTAGATCTGCATATGCAATGAGGACCCGAGGGTTCCCGGTAAACAGGTTAACGAACTGCTGGAATGGAGAGTGGCCGGCAGTCAGTGTGCGTTTGGCGGCGAAAGGATGCGATGGCTGGGAGTTCTGGCTGGGACTTACGTATCCCTTGCGATGGCCACGATTCACAGCATTCATACCCTCATCCCCCCAAAGGGGTATGAGGTGCATCTGAAAATACTGCTGCAAGAAATCCTATGGACCGCCAATGTAAAGAGATGCTTTAGCATCATCACGGATGATCTGCATTATCCCATCTACGATCGGGTATTTTTCGAGTCGGTGGGTCGCCAAGTAATCCCCTTCTTCGTGATGCGTGCCAATGCCAGCGAAGATTTCCAGAGGCCTCCCAAGCAAGTTGAGCTCTTCGTGAGGGCCATTAAATCCAGCGATTGTGAACTTAATCTAATCACCATCTTAAACGGCTGGCAGGTTCAGCGACTTCTTAGATACATTTACGACAATAGATCTTTAAATTTGCAGAAAAAGTTCATCTTGCTACACGATTCGCGACTTTTCGAGAGGGATATGATCCACCTTTGGAGCGTTTTTGTCAGCACCATTTTTCTCAAAAGCCAGTTGGACAATAAGTGGGTCTAACATTTAAGTATAATATCTTTTAATTTGGGAATCATTTGAACAGATTCACCATTTCCACTATAGCCTTTCCGGGTATTTTAAGTGGAGTCCTGGTTTTAAAGAACATCGCCCAATGGGAACTGGGAAAAAGTGTCAGTGGAAAGATTTTATTTGCGGACAAGACAAGTGATTTGTTTGGTATGTTATTATATTATTTATTATTGTACAGGATTAAAAAAAAAATAACAAATATTGTCCTAAAATGTAATGTTTGGGGATGAGTAGTGGTTTGAGTCAAAATCCCTTTTAAATGTTAGGTGTCTAAAAAAAAGTCCTTTTATTCTTCAGACATCAAAAATTAAATTTAAAAGTTATTACAATTTACGTGCCATCCTAGGGATAAAACCGCTAAGGACAAAATTTATTCGTTTCAAAATATTTCCTAGATTCTGGTCCTTTTCAATCCTATCCCTTTCCAGGAGCCTCGGTGCCAGTGGCTATTTCCGAGCACGTGCCCATGGTTTTATGGGTAAATACGAGCAACAGCTTCCAGGGAGTTGAAGTGGAGATTATGAATGCCCTGGGCAAGGCGTTGAACTTCAAACCCGCTTACTACAGACCCAACCAAAGTGAAAACATGGACTGGGAGCTGGAGAACGGCTATGGAAATGGTAATCCCGATGGATATGGACAGAACGAAAGCCGCATTGATTCAATGCTTATTGAAGAGGTGGTAAGTGGGGATTAAAACAAACCCATACAAAACGTGATTATGGTACATATGCTATTAGCGACTTGTTGACTTATTAACATTTTAATCTGCACAGGCTGCTCACAGTGCTCGCTTTGCCATTGGGGATTTGCATCAGTTCCTGGTGTATCTGCAACTGGTGGAGCTCAGTTCGCCGCACAATTTCGAGTGCCTGACCTTTCTCACACCTGAATCCTCGACAGACAACTCCTGGCAGACCTTCATCCTGCCCTTCAGCGGTGGAATGTGGGCGGGGGTTCTACTCTCCCTGTTTGTGGTGGGCACTGTGTTCTATGCCATTAGTTTCCTAAACGCCATTATCAACAGCAATGTTTCCTCGGGGTTCTTTCGTTGCCTTCGACGGAACCGTGGAGTTCCCATGGATCCGAAGGTATATCGCCGAGTTAGCTTTCGCATCGCCATCAGTCGCTATCGTCCTTCCAAGGAATCCCGGAGACCTCGAGATCTATTCGACGACTACGCCAACTGCATCCTGCTAACTTATAGCATGCTCCTTTATGTGGCCTTACCCCGAATGCCGCGGAATTGGCCTCTGAGAGTTCTGACTGGGTGGTACTGGATCTACTGCATCCTCTTGGTGGCCACATATAGGGCCAGCTTCACAGCCATTTTGGCCAACCCGTCAGCCAGGTAGGGGATATATTTTTTTTACAACTTGATTACAGTCGATAAATATTTTTTAAACATTTGTTGCTTGCAGGGTTACTATAGACACCCTGGAGGACCTTCTGGCCTCCAACATACCACCCTCTGCTGGAGCTACCGAGAACAGACAGTTTTTCCTGGATGCCTCCGATGAGACTGCTCGAAAGGTGGGCGAAAAGATGGAGGTTATCGCACAAAGCGATGATCTGGTAAGAAAATTACTAATATTAGAGAAAAGTCCATAGAGTGATTAATTACCAAAAGAAAAATATATAAATATTTGTATGACAAAATGTAAAAATCTAATGCTTTGCAAAAGTTAGTTCCCATTAACGTTTTTAAATTTATTTCCACTATCAAAATGACATCTTTTCAGCGCAAATCAGATAAGAATAATTGGGGCACCGATAGAACCACGTTCAAATGTCCGATTCATATCAGCTATATAGCCTATTCACACTGAGGTATCCGCTTCAGCGACTTTTTCTTCCATAAGAAACGCACGTGCTAGAAAGAGACTGGTAAGAGTCGCACATTTGCTAATGCCGATCAGCTGTTCGCTTCAGCGATTCTCTATGTGAATAGGAATCTGCTTAAGAGGCTGTGTGCAGTGGGTATAACAATTTTCACGTTTTCACATCTGTGGCAAATGTGGCATTGTCCTCTAAGGCACCGTTGGTGGGGATGGCTTTTTCGGATATTTTGTCACGTCCTCGACGATATTGTCGCCGCCCTCGAACTTACTGATTTATAATGACACTGTTTATCAAATTTTTTACCAATGAACTTTATACCACAAGATGGAAAAACAAAAACCAGTTCTAACTCGTTTCCAACGGCAAAATATCTTATCTTTGTGATAAGCGTATTTGGGCGGATTTTTTATTTAACGGTATTAATTCTTCAAGTTGCAAAATAATCTGGTGTGATATGAAAAGTATTCCGGTGACTTAAAAGCTTAAGGAGAGACTAATTTGTTAAAAAATATATAGTAGGAAAGAAGGTCATGCTAATATAAGAAAACAAATATAAATGGTTAAATAACAACTTTATTTAGTGATACAAATACAATCAAAATCAATTTAACTATTAAAATCATTCATTGCTGTTATTACATTTTTATGTCTGAATGATGTAATAATATATAATTTATTTTCCAGACCTCTCGCATTGCTAAAGGACATTGCGCCTACTATGACAACGAGTTTTATCTCCGCTATCTTAGAGTAGCGGACGATTCTGGATCCGGAGTAGGATCAGCTCTACATATCATGAAGGAATGTGTGGTTTATATGCCCGTAGTTCTGGCGATGGAGAAGAACTCGGCGCTGAAAGATAGGGTTGATAGCTCCATTCAACATTTGGCAGAGGGTGGTGGGTAGACTTGGATCCTTGTTTCTATATACGGAATCCCCATTTAATTTTCATAATCCCTCAGGACTGATAGCTAAGTGGCTTAGGGACGCCATAGTGCATCTACCAGCAGAGGCTCTGGCCCAACAAGAGGCACTTATGAACATTCAGAAATTCTGGAGTTCCTTTGTAGCCTTGGGTATTGGTTACGTTATCTCTATTCTAACTCTTCTCGCAGAGCGCTGGCATTTCAAGCACATTATCATGAGACATCCAATGTATGATGTCTATAACCCAAGCTTGTATTATAATTTTAAAAGGATTTATCCGGAGCAATAAAACAAAGTTTTATTAAATTGTGTGACATCGTTTGTATTTATGTTACACCCTCTTTTTCTTTTTTTCTTACAGTTCATTAAAAAAAATTCCAAAATTTTCTAATGTTACAAGAGTGTAAGCTTCTTAGCCACAACTTTAAAGCTTATCTTTTGTTTTTTTCATGTAGGGGGTTCGAGTTGTGGCTTAAAATATGGATTTTGTTTTGCACACAACTTAAGAAAAATTAATTTTCCATTGCACAACGTAAAATATTCTCAAGTACTGCAAGTTGTCATTCCACCACAACATTCCACAAAGTAATGATATATGCACACACATGCCTAATATTTATAATTGCCGGCAGCAGATGACAAATGTATCTGGTACTCAGGACTGAATGGCAATTGAGAGGCTGAAAAGTCTTCATTGACGCACTAAGAAGCAACAAAGGCAGAGTCGAAACGGAGGGGCCTTGGTAAATGCGATCGATGAATATAGTGCCATTTATCACGAGGAGCCAAGTGGCCTCAAGTACCAAAGTACCAGTGGCAATGTGGTGAATAAATTCAAGAGCCCGGATTCCTTCAATCACTTTTCGTAAATACTGATTTGCATTGTTTATGAGTTAATGCACATTAGGCATTATTTGTTTATGGCCGTATCACAAATCCTGGGAAAGCTGAAATGATAAAAGCCCATAAATAAAACCATTTTTAAGTGCCAGACTAAACTCAAACAGAAAAAGAACAAAAACAATGCTATATAAAAACGAAAAACCCCTCGAGAATAGCGCGAAGATTGGGGGCTCACGGGCACTTCAAAACTTTTAAATGGAAATGGGAATTTAAAGTCAAAATTTCCATGTGATGAGGTATCCAGAAACCAGACGTGCTAAGCAATAAACAATCCAAAGGTTAATAACAATCATAATAATTGATAAGCTTTTGTTGGCCCATATCCTCAACCGTTTTCAATATTTCTTTGTTTTTCATTCAAAAATACAGAATGTAGAAGGTGAGGCAATCCAAATTTCGTAAAATGTGCCTACTGACAGATACATTTTACGGGTTAAACAAATTTTTGTGGTCTGTCTGAACAGAGTTCGAAAAGTAAAAAATCGAAAAATACAATTTCCAATATCTACTTTACATTATTCAATGGTAAAAATAATAAGTGTGAGCTTACAAGTAATTTTTTAATTAAATCAAATTAATTCTAAGCCTCTTATTTTCTGTGTGCACTTTTTATTTATGAACATACTACATAGTATCCCTTAAACTAAATTTCTTCGCTACGTAGCCAACCGAAATAAAGCTTAATAACTTATTTTGAAATGCCAACTATTTAATTACGGAATCATTTTATTTAGTTTTTCTAGCTGTCCATCTGTGACCGACCATTTTCACTTGGCTTGAAGTTTAAAATGTAATTTATTTATTATACAAATTACACAAATATTTAATAACATTTGTTTACTGATTCTGAAACTATTTTTTCCACCGTGAAATTGTTTCGTTTTGTTTTGCTCTATGATAAATATTTATGGGTGTTTTATTTGTTTTGTTTTAGCTCGAGCTTGTTGTTTACATTCCCATTTCATATAATTTAATTAGTTTTGCTTCAATTTGTTGTACATTTTGTTGGTTCTCGCCGTGACGGACTTTTTCCTATTTTGTGTATATGCAGGGCCCACATGGATTTAAATTCAGCTGGATTTCCTCAGTCAAAAAAATACTTGACAGTTGCACTGAAAATACTTATCAAATATCCAATACTTAATATTGACATTTAAAATTTTTAAGCTTAAAGAAAGCCGAGCTCGAAAAATTAAATTAAGAAATCAATTTTCCGCAAAAATACCGAAAAATACTTAAAACATATGGAACACCGAACAAAGACTCCTTCTTTTGCCCACATTGGTTAATAACCTCATAACTCCACCCTAGTGTAAGCAGGCTTTTTTATATTCGTGTCAGACTTAGTCGTGCCGAAAGAACACATTCCTATTGTAGTTATACGTTAGATTCTTCTTTAAATCACCGACGATAAGCATAAAATATTAAATATACCGAAAAATATTCAACAGATATCCGAAGACTTCACTTTTGACCACCCCTCTGTTCACTTTCCAAAACCTAAAAAATCAAGCCTAGTGTAAACAGGCCTTATTTGAAATTGAGATAATATGACATATATGAACCTAAAAAAAAATACCAAAAACGCTCATACAAGAAATTTGCCTGTGCAAGTAGGCCTTTAAAAACTAGCACGTGCCACATTTTTTCGTTTTGATTCATTCTTGACTCGGTCGGAACGCTAACAAAACGCTCGGAAAGAATAAAAAAGATTTTAAAAATCGTCCTAAAAAAAAAAAAGTTAAAATGGAGCAAAATAAATACGCGGTTGGCCCAGTCAATTACGAAAACTATGTTACTTGCCCGTATAACAGCGCGCATCGTATAATGCCAACCCGTTTAGCTAAACATTTGATAAGCTGCGGCGGGGATCGTAGCCTGCATAGGTGCCCATTCAACAGCACGCATTTGCTATCGGCAGCGGCCATGAAGGTGAGTAGTTCTCAACTAAAACCAACAGGGTGACAACACTTAGTATTCCCGATTTTCAGGATCATGTCATCGAGTGCCCCGACCGCTGTTCCTTGGAGCGCTACAAGATGCCGGACACTTTGCCGCCGGCGGAGCCCCAAGCCAACAAATTTTTGGTCGAGACTGAGGAGGACTGGGACACCGAGCCTCAGGCCGAGGCCTACAATCCCAAAAAGTACTGCCAGGTTAATCATGTTATATTGAATCCCCAGGGAAATCCACCGGCCGCACGTCGCGAATTTCGCGAGCGCGAACGCAAACGCTTCCTGGAGAACAACAAGTTTTAGATATCAAGTTTTTCAACAATTAAAACCATTTAACAAATAAAGTTGAGAATCTCCAGACTGGTTTCGATTTTCACTCCAGCAAGTATTTTGTGTTTTTTATTTTCCTAGAGCAAAAACGATGTTATGGTGATGTCTAAATGCAGTTTTTATGAGTTTTCAAAGTGTATCGCCTACATATTTGGAAAATATGCACACATATTTTAAGTCGAAACATGTAAAAAAAATTGGATGTGAACATCGAATGGGTTTTAATCATATGCAAGAAAATTAAACAATATAAATAAAATACAACAATTTTATATACAATTTGTTTCTTTTAGTATCTGAAGTTGATTCGACTTCAAAGTCACCAGTCTGTTTGAATTATTTGCTTTGTTTTGGTTTCGCTTTCAGGGGTATACAAAATCTAATTGACGTTTCCTATTTATCCCCTCAACGTACCTCCCCCTCATCAAATTTCTAGCAGCAACAACCACCCACACACCATTCTCACATTCCCGCATACAAATTTTGTTTTGTTTTTGTTTCGTAATTAAAATTCAAATATTGTTTATCCAAGAGTCCGCATTTTACAAATTCCACTTTCGTAACTTGTTTACTTTAATGGAAAATATTCATACATCCAAATTGTTTGTTACATATAGGTATTGAAGTGAATTGAGTTGTGATGGAGACTCACGAAATTATTTGCGAAATGTAACCTTACTAAAACATATTTTAGAAATTGGAAAGAGGTCAATGTCGATATCGTGTCCCAATCAGCATCGGGATGACAATCCACATAGTGACGGAACGCACCGGGAGTGTGCGAGAGGAGATCACTATATATAGCCGCAGAATGAATATCCATTCATCATAGCTCATAATCTCATTGAAATTTATTGGCGGACGTTGAACCTGAAAAATTATATTAATCCAAACAACACTTTTGTTTCTTCAAATTTGTTTATTTTTGTCATCGTTTATTTTGGTTATCTAAAATTATTGGAGAAATAAAATAACAAGAAGTAGGACGTAATACGAAAAACAATTCTTTCTTTAAATACTTAAAATATACAAATTTTAAAAATGTTTTAGACGGCTGATGCTTAGTTTTTTTGCAATACAATTTAATTATTTTAAAATATATACTTGCATTAAATAATCATGTTTAAAACCGGGCAACTGCTTCTGAACCCTTTCGTTGGACATTTTGAAACTGTTTAAAAAAGTCTTTGTTTATAGTATTTTGTCTATTGCTTAGGCTGACTTGGGCATTTGAAGTTATTATTTCAAATACCGGCTGCTGTAAAAATACAATAATGGTTTTATAAAATAACTCAAAGCCACTAATATCCAGGGAGCAGTTGCTTATATGGACACCGACACCATTGCAATATATTTGACATTATTCTGTTTGCTGCAAATGATAAATATTTTAACGATTTAGTTGGTTTAAAAGCGAATACCACATATGCTCCATTTATATAGTACTAATCTAGACGTCTGTATAAGAAGTACTCAGCTAGTGTGTTGTAGGCGTATATAAAACTAGACCGTATCGTAATTTCTTCGAGTGTTCGCAAATATGTATCTATAAAAACCTACAGACATGAGTTCATACATGAGTAACTACAAATTCGTACCGAAAACAATTTAATTCCTTGGGCTGCTCCCAGAAATCGCACTTGGGCAAAGAAAGTTCTGATTCCGAACGCATTCAATTTAAGCTCAGATCACCAAACAACTCAATTCCTCTTGGTCAGTATTTCCGATCTTTTGGGTCAGCAATTCTTAAAATTATATTGTTTCATTTAGCACTTGATTGCAGTCATTTCGGCTCGGCTTAAAGTCTTTCTTCTAACCCTTCACTCAGCCAACATACATCTGAGTATTTTTTCATTTATCTTAAAGTCATTTGCACCATAACCGACATTGTTAGAATATCTATTCGAAACATATTCCATTAATTGAACAATTTGATTTGAGTCTTAGCATTTAAAGAAGCCCTAAGCAGATGATTTTTGAATGTTGAGTTTTGTTTAATTATTTTTTGTTCGGTTCTTGTTCGTTGAACAGGAGTGAACTTCTCTGCGTTAAAAATCAGTTTGAACATTTAAAAAATATTTCTGCTATGGCATTTGGACAGATCAGAAGTGAGTAACTTTTTCCTTTTGCATATTCAGTTTATTAGATTATTCGATGATTTTCGGTGTTCAAATTATAAACTTCATTCAAATAAGTTTAACAAGCCGAGGGAAAATCATGTCAGCTAATCTATTAATGATATTTCATCAACTCTGATAAGAGGGTATGCCTATGTCGCATCATCAATCGCTAAGAAATATGTTATACATATATATAGTTATGTATATATCGAATTATTTATCACTGTTGCTGGTTTGCATTTTGTGTTTGGTGGCCTACTGTGCGCCCTGGATCGCAGCCTCGCCGGATTCCGCCTCAAAAACATCGTCGGATTCCTGGCCCACGTAGTCGATCTCCTCGTCGCCTTCCACCTCATCGTTCTCGTCGTAGTCATCGGGATACTCCCCGAACTCTGAGGATTCACCAAGCGTCCAGGCGTCGTTTTCCACGGAGTTTCGCGGGCTGTAGCTGTTGGCCCCGCTTGTGATGGTCAAATTGTTGGCTGGGCGCAGCACACTGTATGCAGAAAACATGTTTATTAATATTGGATTTAATTTGGAGTTAATGATATTTCAATATTTCTATATGCACATATCGAAATGCAAACAATTTGGATGGATGTGTTATTTCTCGATCTCAGGTGAGTTTTGTTCTAGCGAGTTCTAAGAAAGCTTTTAATTGTTGTCTAGGTGTTAGCTTGGTCTACTGACTGGCTTATGTGTGGTTAGCGGGTTTCGTGGTTAGGTTGGTTAACGGGTGGCATGTTTAATGTGATGTCGGTTAGGCTTTAAACAGGACAAACATTTGTACACTTTGCAAAACCATTTGAGAAATATTAACTAAAAATGTATTATTATATGGTTGGTTAAGTAGGTAGTAGGTTGCAGCAATTTACAAAGTAATGAAGATTTTTCGCCAGAGCAAACGGAGGATTTTGTAATTTTGAAAGATTCGGAAATTGGCCATTGTGGTTTAACAATGGATTGTCTCAGTGGTAGTATGAAAATTTATCGTTTGGACTTTAACACGGGTAAATAAAAATCATTTAAAAAGCACAGAAAGTGGTCTCGTCAACTTGTTGCCAAATTTAAACAGCAATTTAAAGTCAGTTAAGTAAATGCAACAAAGAGCATTTACAAGAATATTAGAATTATCGTTAACTGGTCATTATGAGTTTGTCTTCAAACCTACAATATTTTCATAAAACACCATAATCAATGGTTATTCCACATTTCCAATTTCCCTAATGAGCTACTAATGCAGATTATAGTAGTGATTTCGTCAACTGTTTGCGTTTTTGATTATTTTTATTAAATAAACAAAGGCATAATCAGTTTCGGGAATCCCCTCGTATATGAAGTTAGAATTGATGCGGTTAGTTTTCAATCTTCGAGAGCATTTTATTGGTCGAATTCATTGCTCAGCCAAACAAAATCAAATGAAGCCGCACAAGACAAAGTAACTAACGAACTGACGAACAAACAAATTGGTCGAGACAATTGCACAACGGCGAACAACAACGAAATGATTGATATTAATGCATATAATATTCAACGGTAATACTACGACTGTTTCTTAAAGAATTCTGTATTACATGGGCAAATGATAGCGCACAATCGGCTTCGGGTTGGCTGTCACTATTATATATTTGTTTCTAGTTGTCGTTGCTTTGGAAAATCGTATTTTCTGTGGATACTATGCACGATAGATCCGCTCTCAAAATGATCGTTGTTCGATTCGATTTGGGGATTGTATCTGGCACTAGGATCGGATCCTAGTGATACAATCTGCTGCTGCCGCTGCTGCTTGCACCGTGTTAGATCGTGTGGCATGTTTTCGTAGTGGAAAGTATTTGGTTTTTTAATTTGGTTTCGTGGAAAGATAGTCAACTGAATGTTTTGGTGTAGGTAGATGGCTCAGAAATCGGTAACTAGCACACCATCCGTTGGTCATAACTGTCCACGGCGATAGTGGGAGCGCGATGGCCTACCGATTGTTATTGCATTGTTTTCGTGGTGTTGATTGGTAGTGGTGGTGTTGTGTGTTGGGGTGTACAGAAATTAAAAGAGAAGAAATCAATTAGCAAAATCATAAGTACAGAATGCTGGATCATTTACGACATAGTTCCTACTCATCCGAATATACTGAGCGGTGTTACGTTACAAATTCAATACTGAGCTCGTTTTGGGCCACTACTTAAGTTCAGTTATGAGAAATTATAAGTTTCAACTAGGAGTGAGTCATGAGAGATAGTTGGATTACATCTAAAATATTTGTCTATGTCCAGAACGCACCTTTACCTCTAGCCGCGATATTACCCACAACCTTAAGCTAATAAAAGAACCAAAATAAAGGTTACAAATCAAATGCACACAATTAAAAGTATGTTTTAAATAACTATACAATAGTGTATCGAAAAAAGAGACCTACTCAGTAAAATATCGTTCCTAAAGTTTAGACTTAAAGCTAATTAGCTAATATTGTTTATACCACAATATACTATATAAGGCCTAAATAACACTAGTTTACAGGGAAGAGGTTAAGCCTTAAAGCCGCATTTTATAGAAAATTGTTATGATGCCTGTACACGCTATTGTCACTTTAAAATTTTGCAAAAAATCGTTCTTCAGATATTCGCGAAAAATATGTTTTCTTAATGTTGTATTGTACTTGTACTTTTAGTTAGTGCTATTTGCCAAACGGTTGCACAATTGAATTTTGAGATATACGCTCTTTATTACAAAAATGCCAGAAATACATGATTTTATCGAATATCACAAGAACGGTTCTTTAAAAAATTTTTTCAGTGACACCACCATGAGCATGGAGCTTAAATTATCCTAGAAAATGCGATTTGCACGCTGAATTCGAAAACCAGTTTATTTTTTGTAAGCTAGTGTAATGTGTGTTTAACACTGCTATAAATGATAAAAAGACTATTTGGCTAAGTACAGATTTAAATTCATTAGTGTATACCTTCTAAATGAATTCTTCAATGGAAAAGATTCTCAATCTGTCAAGAAGTTTAAGAGTTTAGAGTTTAAGAAGTTCAGATTTCAATCTAATTAAACATTTATGTTGTTTCTTGAAGAAAGTATTTTAAACGATTTATAAAAATATATCTACATCTATAAACACGGGGTTAAACACATTAAAAGTTACCTAAACAGATCTATCTATTAAAAGGGTATGGACAACTAATGACCATGTAATTTACCTCTCGAAGGGCATTTCATCGACCTCATCGTTGATCTGTCGCTGAGCTTCGCTTTGTGCACGTCGCGCTTCTTCCTTCTTGCGGCGATCTTCGGCGGCGGCTTTCATGGGATCATAGGTGGATCGACGCTTCCACATGGCCATTTCAGCCTCCTTTTGTTTGTTAACTGAAAGAAATGCCAATTAATTGCTAGCAAATCTCTTCGAGGTTGAATCAAACAAAAAAGATTTCCCACCTGAGGCATCGCGACGCATTGCTGACGAGTTTCGTGAACCCGGATTCCCGCCACCCAGCGAGGTAGTACTGGTGTTCATCGCGGAGGCAGCGCTGCGCACACTCCGGTTACTGGCCCTCGTGCCCTCACCGCGACTCAAACCCATGGAGGAGGCACTGGGACTTCGTTTCATTTGATCTGCCGGCTTTAGCGTGCTCTTGGCATCGTTTTTGCGCAGAAAATTGTTAGACTGCGCCGACTTGTACTTGGAGATGTCCAGATATTTGGGTTGCACGCGCTGTTCCCTCGGATTGGAGTTGACACCAGCACTTGCGGTTTGGAGCAGCTGCTTTTTAGCATTGGCCAAGGAACTGGGCACCTGTTGCGCCAGCCGACTGAGGCTTGTTTCTCTGGGCATGGACTGCCGGGTATTTCGGTTGCCGGATCCAGGAGCTACCCTCGGAGCACTCTTGATTCCTCGACGCGGCATTTCAGGGGTATTGGGACAGGCCGCAACACCAGCTCCACTTTGTGCCAGGCTCAGTTTTCCCGCTGGTGCTGAGGTGGGTTTGGCCGGAGCCTGTGATCCGGCCACCCTTTGTTTGCTCCTTTCGATCCGCATCAGCAGAGCCTTGTTCATGCGTGTATTGCTCAGCGGCACGGAGCCTTGGCTCTCGTGGTTCTCCTCGCCCTCCTCCTCCTCGTTGCTGGAGTAGTAAGCCCCGGTGGTGCCCATTTCATCCTCATCGTTTATATAATACTGCAACTCGTTGTCGTAGTCGCTGTAGGCCTGCTCGAAGTTATTGCTGCTGGCGGATTTCTTCAGCTGCTGCTGGTGAACGGTGCTCAGGGCGTGGGCGTGGCGGGCAGCGGGCGGTGTGTAGAGGTTCTGGAAATTGGGACGCGCCTGACGCACAGGATGCTGTCCCTGCTGCTGCTGGAAGCTACTCGATCGACGCAGCGGCGACAATGGGGCAGCAGCTGGCTCAACCTGCTCCACTTCCTGGCCAGGATCGTACTCGAGGGAGTTCTTGCGGCGACGCAATTGCTTCAGAAGATACTCGCCGCTGGTGAGCAACTGCAGCTGCGCCTCGTTGATGCTGCTGGTCATGAGAGCCCGGTGAAGCGGAGATCGTCTATAGCCGCCGCCTGCTCCTGCGCCCATTCCCGACTCCAGGCTATGCTGCGGACTACTCTGAGCTGGCGATTTAACAGAGCTCCTACGGGACAGCGACTGCTGCAGGTTACTAATGGCCGCAGCTGTATGCTCCAAGTAGGCATCCGTTGGTGGACGCGAGC
The DNA here is from genome assembly GCF_043229965.1 of Drosophila suzukii. Taxonomy (NCBI): domain Eukaryota; kingdom Metazoa; phylum Arthropoda; class Insecta; order Diptera; family Drosophilidae; genus Drosophila; species Drosophila suzukii. Next base: position 20,720,477 of record NC_092082.1, on the reverse strand, counting down.
GACTGGCACTGCGCGCACGTCCCAGCGTGTGCAGCGGCGAGGGAATCTTGCTGGGACTCTTGGGGGGCTTGTAGCCCGGCTCCACCACTTGCCCACCATTGCCTCCGCCGCCATGGCTGCACAACGCCGGATCGCTGGCGTAGTCACAGTCGCCCAGCAGGCGGTACCGCTCCGCCAGACTGCGATTGAGCTTGGCTGCCGCTGCGTACTGGCGCTGCTGTTGGTTGTATAGACTCAGGCTGTCATCCGTCAAAGAATCGCCGCCCGTATCCGAGCAGTTGTAGCTCCGGGTCATCAGTTGCTAAAAGTAGAAGATACCAATATAAGGAGATGAATTTATTTCAATTAAAATAATCAGTGATGGTCAATGGAATGTAAAGCACATCTAATTTCATTTTAAATTTATTTACTTTGTATTAAAAATTGTGAAAACAAAGTTTTACCAATCTTCTCATAAGCCCATAAAAGTGTGCTGTACTTCTGTCATTGCTTGGTCATGGGTTTGAGTCTAAGATAGTTGTCTGTTTACTTTGTGTAAATTTTACTGCAAATGTAGCTTGACATTGTAAAATGTATTAATTTTGTCTAAAATTGGTAGTAACCAAAAAATAAAGATTATAAAATAGGAAATTCCTAAAAATTAAATTGTAAATTAAATAAATTAACTAAAAAGATGTTTTAGCTTCTATAAAAATGAACGCCCAAACAAATGGGTATTGCAACATGTTTTTGCAATAGCCCTATTTAACCAATTCCAAATAAAGACCAATTTAAAAAATAATCCTAACACTGGGAAAGGTTGGATCTATCAATCAATATAATTATCTTTGAGAACAATAACATTAATTAATATGACAATCTCAGATTTGCAGTGTGCCTATAAAAATGATCACTAACTGACTGTGATGAATCATCAAATTAGCAATCTAATCTTCACTTGTTAGTTTGAGCTTTGCAAATATGGTGAGGCAATTGTTAACCTAAGTTTAATCCAAAACTATTAAGAGCTTGTATAATAATATTTGTTTAAATGAATTGGGTTATAAAACGCTATTTTGAATGTGATCCTCAAAGATTCTAATGGTGACTCACTGACTCCCAAGCTAGCCAGACAAGATTTGAATATTCAAATGGGGTTTTTCCATAAAATCATTTATCAAATACCGTTGGTCAACCGGTTACCATAAGCCAACTCACCTGTGCCTGCGCTTGTGCCTGCTGCTGTTGCTTCCGACGATTGGCGCTCGTGCCACTCACATCCTGCGCCAAGCTCCTGGCTCGGGCGTTCCGTGCCCACTCCTGAATCCAGTCCTGCTTGGTCTGCGCCGTCTGCAGGAGGGCGGCCTCCGAGCTCTGTGTGGGCGTGGTGGGCGTCTCCGGCAACTGGTGCTGCTGATTGGTGCTAGTGGTGAACACATTCAGGCGGTACTCGGCCTTCTGGCGATCGGTGGCCGATCCGGACAGGGCCTGCGTGTGCCTCAGTTTAGCCTCATTGCTCACATACTCGGAGCTGTCGATCTGAGAGGTGGACAAGCTGTGCGAGTGGCGGGTGAGCTTGGGATGGGTGTCCAGGGCCCGCTGCTTGGCCAGCACTCCACTGGTGGTCACACTGGTGAAGCAGCCCATGTCCGCAGCCGGCGAAGGAGGAGTGGGTGGCGACAGGGGAACCTGCTGACGCAGCACGCGACTCTTTAGTTGATCCAGATAGGCACCTGCAGAAAAGTAAGCCATACATGTTTATATTATAAGTTATTTATAAAGCAGGTCTTAGCCAAGACTCATCAATAAGTTTCCCCACCTGTGGAGCTCCTCTGGGCTGGCAGTTGCTGTGGTAGCTGCTCCTGCAGTGGCGTCTCATGGTAGTAGTTCACCTCCAGCACATTGCTGCCCCTGTTCGACTTCACTGGCAACTGTTTGGGTCGCTGCTTGGCACCTTTTCCATTCCTATCGATGTTCATGAGATCCTTCTGCTCCTCCGTATAGTTATCCCCGTCCAGGGTGTAGGTACCTGCCTCGCTGACAGCATCGTTCTCGGCCAGTGGTTTGCAGTCCGCTAGAGGCGGCTGTGGACACATCATCTCCACCTGGCGCAGTGCCAGCTGCATGGCGGTGGAGCGGGGTGTGAACTGATGGGCCGTACGATTGGCCACCAGATTAGAGGTTCCCTTGGTAGCCGCCGGCGGAGGTGGCAGCTTAGATCGACTGGTGGGCCTGGGCGCAGGTGCAGCACTTGGTTCGGGCGCATTGGCAGAGCTCCTCGGCGACCAACTGTGTCGCTTCGAGGCGTCTCTCACCCGCGAGGCACTGCGTTCCCGCACCCGCATCTTCACCTGCACCGGAGGAGCCTGCTCGCTACTGGGCGTGGCCGCTGTGACGGAGGACATATCGTCCGCCATACTGCTGCCCGCATCCAAGCTGCTCCTCTGCGACTGCCGTCCGCTGGTCGAGGTGGCCGTCGTGGTATCCTTGTCCGTCTCCAGCTTGGACATGGAAGCACCGCGCTTGTGGCGACTCTGGATGCGCTCCATCATGTTCTTGTAGCGCGCCGCCTGAGCCGCCGAATCGTTCTCCGAGGCATCGAAATGATCAATGGTGAAGGCCAGCGATGCTTTCGTGGTGGCATTCGACTCGCTCGAGTTCTCCTCTTCATCGGCGGCGGGTTTGTGGTTGGAGTGGCTTCTGCTGTTGCTGTTGCCGGGCGGAGTGCCATGTTGCTGGTTCGCTCTGCTCTGTGCCGCCGCTGCAATGGAACAGAAAAGAAGCGAACAGACACACAATTAAATTAGCATTTATTTACAGTTATTATTACCTATTATTACTTTTATTATTAGCGTTTAAGCGGTGAAAACGAAACTAAGCTGCTGGCGTAAATTAATCTGAACTCAACTGATCGCAACTGAAGTGGCAAGCAGACGAGAAAAGATGTGGAAGAGGTGCAACAAAATGTAGGAATGCAGGAGCGGTTCTCATTTGGTGTGGTTAAATTAAAACTATATTTTATAAAACCATTTAAGTAATTTACGAAGGCAGCATTCTAACATATAAAATTTTGTTAACTATAAAAAACTATAAGTTTATAATAAAACTTAGACATAACAATTTGTTTCGTTCATTAATAAATTACGATAGATAATTACAAAATATCTAAATTTGGGAAAACTATTATCATAAGATGATGTAAAACAAATATGGATATATCCAATTTATTTAAAAAAGCCCTTAAATTAAAGCCCCACAAGTTAGGCAACCTAGTAACATCAGTGATCTTGATGTTTATCTTCAAGACAGAGGTAACAGACAGAGATTAAAATACTTATAAACTTAACATTCTTCCAAATATAAAAATATTCGGATTACTATGGAAAGTTATACATTTCTTAATAGATCCATAGATCCAAGCCTGTGAAAAATATGAGTATTAACTTGTTAGTCAAATATGGATCGATCCAACTAATTAAAACAAACATCTGCCTAATTTAGCAAACACCTTAAACTCTTTTATGTCATTCATATTTAAACCCCAAGAATATTAGGCAACCAAGTAACATCTGGGATCTGGTTGTTCCAGCCACAAGACAAATAAGGAAACACGTAATCAAGCTGCATCCCGGATGACAACACCGAGATATAGCTTTCCACCAAGTTCGACCTGTTCAAGGGCCCTGAAACGCCCACCTGCAACCCGGGGAGATCCCTCACCGCTTCCGCAAACAATTTCTATACGTTTCCGCGACCGAAGCAGGGAAAAAAGAAAATCAAACAATTTGCTTTCAGCTCTGCCACGCGAAGTGGCACAAGCACCAGCACAAGCGCATACGGTAGAGAGGTGGGAGACCATCTAGGGGGCCGCCTCTCAGAATCGTGATCTATGGATGGGTAGCTTCTACACGTACTCTCTATAAGGCGGTCGGCTGCCCGGCAAGTGAAGGTTAGAGTTCGGTGATTTCGGTCAATTGCAGGTTTTTTCTCTGCCAGTGGATGGGGGTGTTCCACGGGGCAGACCCACATTGCTTTTACGCTCTGCCAAACTTTGCTGGCCGCGGAACTTCCGTTTCGTTAGCCATGAAAATATATTTCAAACACCATATCCACATTTACCATAGATTTCACAGCCTTTTTTAAACAAGTTTTTGGTCACGAACCAAAATATATATTATTTGGCTAACCATTATGCAGATGTGCAATTAAATAAGGAGTCAAGGTGATACTGTTGTTAAACTTTTATAAGTATTGTTTTGCATCTTGTTCATCGCTGCAGAAAATTGCAGTACTTAAGTTAAAGATATATTCATGGCTATCAGAAAAGTTTTCACATTAAAGCTTAAAGATCATTTTGATTGGCACAAATTAACTTGTTACCGTAATTGTACCCCTAACAAGATTCTCAGATATCAACCTCAGTTGTAGCTGCTTCATCGGAATCATAAAGGGAAATGTTGTGCATTGTTCTTTGTTTATATTTCTTCTTAGTTCCGGTATTTATGATTCTTTACTTGACACAGTCAACGTATTAGAAAATGTTGTTTACCAATTTGAGTGCTAAAACTTCTTTTAAAAAACTTTCTTTCTTTAAATGTTCCAATGTGTGTTAAAGAAAATGTAGTTCATCTATTAGAAATATGAATAGTCTAGCTAAGAATGATGGACTACAATTGCATTTATTTGTCATTAAGTCATAAAGCAATTTAATCCACTGTTAATATTTAATAGAGCATAGAAGGTTGCAAACCTCATATTATGCACTAACGGATTTTGAAATTCCTAAGACTTCCAGATCTTAACAGTAAGCAAAGCATTTGTTTAGTTTTCTAACTAAAGATAAGAAAACTGGCCTAAAAGAGTGAAAAAATGCTAAGGATGTTCCAGTTTGGCTTGAAACTAGAACGACATTACTCGCTTGTTGGATCACAAAATTTGCAATCTAATTTGGCAGGAAATACAGTCCCCTCCATAGAGCGGAGCAATCGCCGATAGACAATAGACCGCAATAGGTAACGACTAACGGTAATTACGCTGCCCACTGTGCATGGCCATAAAATGTCTTCTATCGAGTTATCGTTGGGCACCGTGCCCCTGCCTTTTTCCACCATCCAGTTTTCTATGGGCCAACAATTGAAAACTGTTGGCACAACACACAAATGTCGGGTATTATTGCCATTATTATTACTATTGGCCATTGCCGTAGACCGTATGTCGAGTAGTAGTGCTAGAGCTCGTTTAAAAGTCTTTTGTTTGGTTTTATTTGGCTTTATTTGGTAGCCGTTGTGCAGTCGCTTTTACTTTTCGCAATAAATAAAACAAAATATATATTACTTTTGCCTTTTTTTGTCGGTCAGCTAGCTTCTATTGTAGTTGTTTTGGGAAAGTCGAGCAGAGGAAATTGTGACCGCCTGCTGATTTTGGATCATTTGCTTTTCACTCGCCGCAGTTCCGAGGGGTAGCCAAATTTCGGTTAGCAAATGTGCAGTCTACGATAATGGTAATCGAGCGAATGCAAAACGGAAATCGATAACCAAATCTCTCACGCTACCAATTGGTTTCGCTAATTGCATTTTGGGCTTACGTCATCGCCGATCAATCAGACATACTACATTTTTATGTTTTTCGGTGTGGGGTCTTTGGTTCCACTTCGAATTCGTTGCCTTTCGAGGGGGTTGAGTTCTCACATTTAAATAAATGCTATTAACAATTTATTTATATTTTTTTCTGCTCGGCGACACCAGAGAAAGCCATCGGTGATCATCATCATCTGTCATCGGCGAATGAGGTCATCGACTGGCGGCCATTTGTTGCGCCTTGTTATCGGCGATTGTTTGGCTTTTACGGGGTATTTTAATAATATATACTTGAGATATTGTGGTGCTCGAGTTGAAGAAGAAAATTGTTGGGAAGTAGTTCAATACGATTTCATATTTTTTATGTTTTGCCAAGGAACAATCATAAGTATTTGAAGTCCATTAGATCATGACCATATTTAATGGACGGACGGGCAGAAAAGTGTTTATCAAAGTGGTTGAGTTGGAACCATATTTAAACTTCTATAAATCATAGATAATATGAACATGCCCCAATTTTCTATTTAAAATTTGCTGACACATCAGGCTAATTATAATTTAAGACAAAAATACAACATTTTTAAAATATTTTAACTTGACAATATATATTAAAGTGCCTACAAATTTAATAACACAACTAATTAAGCATGCCCAAATGGTTATCAATTTGGGAACAAGGCCAAAACCAAGAGATTTGTTCTGAATCTGTTTGATTCTTGGGTGTTTGCCAAGAATTAATGCCTCAAAATTATTTGGATTGGAATGTGCAAAAGTGAGACGTAATGAAAATACACACGTAATAGAAAAATGGGTTCTATAAGGAAAGTAGCACGTGACCAGAGTTTAAATGTTTTGAACTATGTACGTTATGTACATAAATCAATATTTAGAATTTTAAGATGTATATAAGCTATAATTCAAAGCAAATTAGAAACCAATGTGAAAGCAACCAATTTGATGCAAAACGAACTACACTTTGAAATAGGTCACTTTCAAAAACCTTCGTTATCCCAATCCCCAAACTCTGTCAAGAAATGACATAATACCTTATTTGCAGAGTGGTTTCACACTTCGACTCTCATTGTCAACGGTACTTGAATAAAAACCTAAATTCCCAGGTACCCATTCCCCTCGATTACCCCTTGTTCAAGTGCTACGATTTGTTTTTCATAAATCTCCCATTTCGCAATGTTTATCAGCTTTGGTTTTTTTTGAAACGCTTGCCAAATCTTACACAATTATGACAGTCACCGTCATTATCTCACACATTTTCATTCCTTGCACGCAACAAAATAAAAAATTCAAAAAGTGAAACAGATTTGCGACTGAGTATCTGGATGTGGAAGTGGATGACTCAGCCAACAGCTGCGGGCGTTGATCGATCGGAGGTTACTGCGATCCGACACAGGCTACTTTTTCTGAATGCCAGGCTGGCCAATATTAGCCAGAATTATTTAATTAAAAACAAAGGAATGCAAGCACTCATGTGCGCAAATCGCTTAATGAAAACGTAAACAGAACTCAGACATTCAAACTGTTTAATATTCGTTAAAATATGTTTTTGGGTAGTGTATTTTTATACGATCTACGTAAGTTGTTTACCTTAAAAGCTTAAACGCTGCATTGTCTGAAAATTGGCATTCAAAGCAATAATATTCATAACACCTTTAGTCTTTATGAAACACGGCCGTGAAATATTTACTACAAGTTTTTTCCCTGTTCAATTTTAAATTTGGATAAAAGCCAAATCCTCATTCACAATTTTCGTTCAAAGTATTGAACACATGTAACATATGTTTGATTGCAACACTTGAAAACAAACATAACGAAAAATAAGAATATCGAATAAATCAATCAATGTTTGGTATTTGTCAGCACCCAACTGAAGATAAATGTATAGCTTAAATTAATCCTTGTATTCTCCAATTAAGATTTTTATTTGCTTCTATAATTAGGTATTCCTAATACCCCGTAGTTAAAGTTTCATTATGCAACTCAACGAAGGCAATGTAAAACCAGCACATGTTCCAAATAAACACTTTTTATTTAATTTCAAAAGTGATTATGCCTAGTCAGGGCTTAAAAATAGTTCTTAATGGGATCGTAAATGAATGGTTTTAATAAAAAATATTAAAAGATCACAAAAAATATATTTGAAATCAGTATTTCCGGAATTTCCAAAAGAAAACTTGACAACTTCTTAGTTTGGAGTCGTAGGGCCATAAATAAGAAGACAACACAAGCTGATGTCACTGGCTGCTTTCGCGGGCTATTGATCCCGTTCCACTTTCTCGAAACCAGAATCGAGAACTTGCTTTTCAACCCAACTCGGCCCACTGTGCCAATCTGAACAGCAACATAACCGAGGTGTGTTTGAGGGTGTGTGTTTCGGTGTGTTTGTGAGTGCCAGGCATGACTATTGCAATAAAAATTTGCGCTTAGTCGTGGCCGAAGACTCGCACAAAATAACTTCATTAAAAATTCAAATTAACAGAGAAAAAGGCAAGAAGCAAAGGCAAGCCGCAACCTGGAACAACAAAAGCCGGAGCAACAACACCATGGTTAAATTAGCCATCAATTGTCGCCGGGTTTGCGGTTGCTGCTGTATCGCTTACTTATACAGTCGATATTCTGTAACATAAGCTTTAGACATTTCAAATTAAGTACTATTTTTTACAATAAGAAGGCAATGTAAAACAGCCTTTACATTTGTCTTTTAATAGATATTTAGCTAGTCATAAATACTGGTTTTGTTAGGAAACCCCAGATGAATTTACCTTGTCATTATCAACTTATGTATGATTTTTGAAAAAACCCAGAAGGTATGTAAAATGAAATTATAAATTTTATAATACTATTTCTAAAATTCTTTTGAGATATGCGACCTCACTTTTAAATTCGATAAACAAGCATAACTTTTAACAGATTCGTCTATATAGAGTATATCAGTAAAGCATTTCCTGATTTCTAACCACAAGTTCAGCCTATAAAAGTTTTACTTAAGAGCCTAAACTGTACTTTTCCGTATGTCTCACCTTTCTCGGCCGGCGATGGTGGCGGCTTGCCAAGGCAGAACTTGCCGCAGGACTCATCGATGGCAGCACCGAGGCCCACGAAGCCGGGATTCATGGGGTTCCTGAGCTGCACGTGGCGGGGCGAGGGTATGGGCGAGTTGGCCGACATCGTACCATCCGGACTGTCCATGATTTCGGCGATTTTCTTGATGTTTTCCGGCGTTGTGTCTGCCTTTTCGCGACCATCGCTGCTGTTGCCATCTTCGTCGCCATACTGTGTGCGGCTGATGGACAAATTGTCGCGGCCCTTGACTTTGGATGAATCAGCAGCTGCAGGGGCCGCCACGCCCCCCACAGCTGATTGGGGGGCGGTGACGGCTGCTGTTGTTGCTGCTGCTTCCACTGCGCCAGCTGATGTCGCCGCTGCTGCCGAAGTTGTGGTGTCGTTTGCGTATGATGTCATTTTAAGCCTTGGCTGGTTATAAATTTTGCAACAAATCGGAATTTATTGTTGGTTCAGAAGGTACGCCTATTTTCGCAGCTTTTCTTTGCCTACTTAGCTAATTAATTAGCTAGGCATTTCCACGATTTTCCGGCCTTCGTTGCGTGCTGTCTACTGGCTTGCCACTACTATGCTTTCCACATCCTGCTGCGTTTTAATGTCGTTTTGTGCGTAAAGTGAATTCCAGTGGGTTGCTTTTTACCTGACAAACGGAGGTGTGAAAAGGGCATTAGCTGCGGTCGAAGTAATAGTGGTCAAGTTGCTGATAAGGTTGCTATTTAAAAAAGTCCTATAATTTCTATTCTGAAAATAGATTTTTTATAACTTCCTTAGAATTAGAATTTGGTAGATTGCAAAATAAACGAATAGTTATTAACTTGACAACTCTTCAAAGGTTAAAATTTTCTTGTTTTCTATAGGTTTGTTTTTATTGCTTTTTATGGATTTTTACATCTTTCGGTAAAACTATTACCGGAAACACAACACACTATTAATTTGACCGCAGCTGTAGTTTGAAGAACTGAAAACCCCTTTTGGTTTTTCGGTTTAAGGATGCGTGATCACGCCCCAAACGAAAACGGAAACACTGAGACACGTTGAATAGGTAAATGACCAAAGAATTTCCAATTGTGCGACGTGAGTTTTCCGATTGGACACTTGGAAAACCGTTCGGGCATTTCCACATGCGTAAAAATAGCCGAAAGCAGAAAGGCAGATTCTTGGCTGCCTTTTCAAGGTTGCTTTTGTTGTGCTCGAGAACCTAATCGGATATTTTATTTTTACATTGAACACTTTTGGAGGCACACGCACAGACACACGCACACAAAGGCGCAGACTTTTGCGGCCAGCACATACACACTTTCAAGGGCAGGGTCGGTCCAATTGGACTTCTCGCTGGCATTTCCCTTTCGATTTTCACTTGTTCAGCGGCTTTATTTTCCGTTGTTCCTTCTGCATTTGATAATGAACTTTTCTTTATCTTTGTCTCGATTTTCCGACCCGCGACACGCGCTCGTTTTTTCAGACCAACGGTTACTCACGGGCAATTCAGTCAGAATGAGCGTCGCAGGTGTGCGTGAGCTGTTGGCCTGGCCAAAAGTGACGCGAGAGAGGGAGAGAGAGCCAGCGAGCACGCGACAACAATACAATGGAGAGCGCTCAGCAGTGTTGCTATTGGTAGCCAAAGTGGCTACAGCTCAGTGTAGCTATTAAATAGCTATATTTTCATTAAGAGGTTGATCGTAATTTGCAAACCAAGTTAATTTTTTGTAGAAGCTTAAAGAAATAAAAGCAATAAGACCTGGAAAATAATGCCTTGGCCTTCATAGTTTTGGAATAATTTACCTTGAATTTTTTTTGTAACTTAAAAATTGCTAGCCAATCTTTATTTACTGTTATAAACTTTAAATTTAGTGCTTTAAAATGTTCAAAAATTGTTCAACATTTATAAAAAGAATTGGGATTTTCGAAGATGGAAAATAGCCAGACTTGCCTTAAAAAAAGCTTAGCTGGCAGCACTGCAACAAAGTGTTTGCTTTCGGAGAGAGAAAGAAGGAGAGTAAGCAAACAGCTGGGAGTTGTCGAGCATTTCAGGGTTGTCGTGTTGCCTCTGGACTGTGAACTTTTCTTTTTAAAAAGCATAATAATTCAATGCCAACACAAAAACAAATACAGATGGCTATCTTTGTTAAACTAAGCATTCAATTATGTACTAAACAAGGCTACTGGGGAAAAATCTTTGAATCAAAGACAAAACTACCGTAAGCTGGCAGCCCTCTCTCTATTTATCTCTCTCTTCACTCTTTTTGGCTCTCCGCATTGATTGTTTTGGCCTGGCCAGAAGCTAATTAACCCGTTGAATAACACAGAACAGACCAGAAACAAACACAAATCAGATAATTCGACGAACGAATCGCTTTCTGCAGATTCACGCTTCACTGGGCACAAATATCCGCAGGCAGTGCACTCGACAGGTGGCCTTCAACTGGCGACGCCAAACGCTATTTTTAAAACGAACACTTGCGATCACTCTCGATTTTCGCGCGAACAGGTGAACTAACTTCAGTTCCCGTTGAAATGGGTAATTCTAATTCACCGAATGAAGGATTTATAAGACTGGACAATTGTCAAGTGGCCGAAACAAAAACAATTGCCGCGCAAATGATAACAAGAGAGAGGGAGAGAACATTTTCCTCCCTCTCTCTTCCTGTATTGTATTGGCATTTACTGCCCCACCAAATTTTTTTCTCGCCCCCTTCCAATTGGTGCACTTGTTTCGCGTACGCTTTTCACAGCTTATTTTTCACTTTTCACCATTTCAACAGCACTATTTTTGGCTCGATGAGCTGTACTTTATATTCACACAATCATTTGATTTTATGGGGGGTTATTTACTTGCTGGGCGAAGCAAAAAAAACAGCGCCTGGAATTGCAAACTTTTTCGTTTGTTGTGCCGTTGTTGTTGCTTGAGAACTCCGGATTTTTAGTATTTATCTACTGAAAGATGAAATAATTGAATACTAAATGTATCGATAAGCGGTATGTTATCGGTGTTTAGACAACTTTTGCTGGGATTTGCAGTATTTATATACCATTTTAATACTTCGTTCTATTTCGAATAAAAGGTGATTTTAATTTGAAATGTAATTCCATTAAACTATTATATTATCAATATATTATTAGCATTATCATTAATGAGCAACCTACATTAGTTTCCCAATTTTCTTACTTTTTTTTCAATTAGACTCAGCATAAAAAGTAATTTAACCGTGGACATAGGGCTGCTGAAAAGTAACGTAATTTACATTTTAAATATTTATAATAAAAGTAGGGGACTCAAAGGTTCTAAGAGTTGCAATAAAATAGATAGAAACGGGAATACAGCAATGATATCAAAAATTTAGAAACTAAACAAAACATTCACACTTGGATTCATTCAGTTGATTCTAGAAAATTAAACTAAATCATTTAAAAAAAAAACGTTCCGCGTTCGGAAAATAAATCCACCAAACTTCTCTATTAATTAGGTCTGAAGTTATCAATAGATTACAAAACATGTTGATAACCAATTGCAGGAATAGGTTACTTTTTGCCCTCCAGCAAAAATAAATAAGTTTTCAAACGAATGAATTGGCATTTTCCAGTACTGTAGTTATAAGTTTTAAAATTGCATTTATTCAGAAATACAATAATAGTTGTATAGGTATGTTAGCTATGCATGTGTATATGGTTGGAGGGCACAAAGCCAATCTTTATCTTTCTGTCTCCCCAGGGAGCTTACAAAACTAATAAAAAACGAACGAACGCAAACTTTCAGACTGCGATGCTTACTTGGCTGATGGTTAGCATACGTGAATGCGGTAGCGGTTATATATACGTATATATAAATATAGATCTGTTTGCTTATAAATCGGTCCGCCAACTGTTTACAAAATGATAAGTAACTGGGAAAGTAAAGAAAATACGGAATACTCGGGGAATGCATCGATGCGTGGGCTCTTTAGCGCCCGTTCCAATGGCCCACGTGCCCGTTTTCAAAGGCCAGGTTGAGCCTAGGGTGAGGAAGTGGCCTGGCTGCCTGCACTGACTGCTTTGCAGGATCATCCTCGAAGTACAGGCACTGCCGCACAAAATCAAGGAAAAGAATCTGCGCCTGGCTGGCGGCCGCGGGCAATGCCTCCAGATTGGCGTCGCTGCAGAGTCCTTGGACCAGCTGCTCGCAAATCCTTGTATTGGTGTCCACATCGAACAGTGGTACGCCAAAACTAACGTCCAGCAGGGTCCACTCCTCAGTGGCGTCCTCCTCTTCCTCCACCGATGGAGAAATCTCCTCCAGTGCCATCGGTATCTCCACCGAACTCTGCGACACTAGATCCGATCGACTGCTGCACTTGGCCAGTTCGCTGGCCAGCACTTGACTGCAATCTGGAGAGGTAAACTCATTCGCGGGACCATGTTCCGGCGTGGTTGCAAAGTGGTTCTCATCGGGGCTCTTGAGTTGAAAGCTTGTCACCTCGTTACTTGGCACATGGTTCGGTTTGCTGGGCGCTGCGATCGATGAGCGTTTCTGGCGCTGAGCCGGCTTCAATCGCACCTGCAGCTCATAATCTTCGCAGCCGAGATCCGGCACTCCAGTGTTCAGGAATGTAATGTAGCCGCATTGCTGGCGCAGGTCCAAAAGGTTGGCCAGTTTGCGCACGGCTCGATGGGCGGCCCACTTGACATGGCGTGTGTCCGCCGGTTGGAACGGAAAGGACTCATAGTGAAGCATGCCGGCTGTGCGGATTCCATAGCCCTGGAGCAGCACACAACCGTTCTTGAGCTGATCGTTCAGGTTGCGGAAATTCTCAGAGTTCAGCACGTACGAATCGGAGTGCAGGATGTTTACCAGCAGTTTGCCGTAGCCCAGGAATAATCGTGGCAAGGTTTTTAGAACAGTTCCCCGGCAGAGCAGCAAACTGGGCGGTCCATAGCCTAAGTATAGAGAATATTTAGTAAAATAACTTGTATAATAAAAAGTAATTTTAATAGCCCATACCTGTGATATGATTGTAGAATAGCTTGCTCCACATGGGCGCCACATCGGAGCTACGTAGGAATTGGCCAAAGTAGGGAATGCTAAATGTGTTACTTAGTGCCGCCGTCAACGGCGAGGCGGCTATGATAAACTTGTACTTCTTCTCCAGAACGCGATCTCTTGTCTGCCTGTCCAAACCTTCCAGACACTCAAGTCGCAGCAGATCCAGACCACCCGGCAGCAAATGCCGAAGTGAGCAAATGGTGGAACGTAGAATTACGGCATGTGCAAAATAGCGCGAGACATCGCCCTCGCCCTCTGCGTCCAGGAGCGAAACCTGCTCCAGCTCGGCCAGAAAACTGTCCAAGCTTTCCTCGCATAACTTGCCCACCTCGAACATGGTCACCGCGTGGTTTTTCAAGCCCGGCGAAAGGTTTCCCATCATCAGGAAGGCGGTGAGCGTGGAGTCGAAGAGGAAGCCCACCCTCTTACCACTTTTTGGCAGAGGAGCTGCTGAGATCGCAGGCGCAGGAGCAGGCTGCTTTGTGGTAGTCAAGTCCTCTGTTTCCAGCTCGGAGCTCAACTCCTGTTCATCGCTGTTGTTCATCCTTTCCGGGGGTGTGGTATTCAGATTGGCAAAGCTAAAGTCACTGGTGTTACCATCCGAGGATAGATAGCCTATCGAACTGCTGTCCTTATCCTTGTCCTTGGGCGTCTTTGGAGACTTGGGGCTCTGGTCGAATTCGAAGCTGTTGCTTGCATGTAGGTTGTAATTCAGCGGCGTGATCTGTGGCGTTTCGGGCATCTGCTCCTGGTTATATCCCTCCCAGCTGCTATGATTTGGCTGATTCAGATAGTCTTGCTTGCGGTGGGCAAAACCCAGCCGGCAGATGAAGGAAATGGCCTGCTTAACGCTGTCCAGTTCTAGTTGCAGCATATGCGCCAGCTCGGAAATGGTCATGTGTTCATCCGCACTGACAAAAATCTTGTATAGCAGATTCTCGAAGTAATCCCCACTCACGCGGTTCATCACAAAGTTGCGCAACGGTGGAATAGATATCCTATCCTCCCCGCTGATGGGCACATCCAAATAGATCAGTCCCTTCCTGTACAGACTGTGCACCACCTCGTGGTCGCATTTGCCAGCAGGTTGGGCTCCAAAATCGATGAGGTCATCTAACAGGCCCCTCTCGGAGGGCGTTAGATACCGGATGTCCGCTTCCAGGACATAGCCAATGTCCAATCGCCACCAGGGCTCGATGTGTATGCGCACGGGAAAGCGTGGCAGGAAGTCCAACGGATTGGGCCGCGAGCCGAAGATCAAAGAGCGTGGCGTGTGGGTTTTCAGATCGCTGATCAGGGCCAGGTACTCGTTGCGGCCAATTCCCAGAACGCGCAGGCAGTCGGCTGCCGTAAAGTTGGGCAATGTGTCATAGCTTTTATCGCTCCGGAGGAGCTGACCCAATACATCCAGATAGTAGTTAAAGGGCGTGACCCTCAAGCCCTTGGTGACGATATCAGCCAGGTGATAGGGAAATGCACCCAAGCCATTGATGCTTTTCTGGACCAACAGCTCGTAGTATCGTTGTTCCCGGCGGAACACCTTGGCGGCCAGGTTGCCCCGAAATCTTAGCTGGTTCTTCAAACTGTAGTTAAAGACAAATTTCTCGTAATCGCGCTGATTGTTGTGCAGAACGGATCGCAGGTGCACGGGTAATAATTCCCAGGTGACATTCCCACGCACGCACTGCTGCAATTGGTTCTGGCAATTGTTCCCGGGCGTGGATGCACTGCCGCCGCCGCTGGCCAAATCCTCTTGCTCCGTCATCACGGTACTCGGATTAGGTCCTCCTGCTGGGCGGATTAACTCATTTCAAGGCCTCCGGCTGCGGAATCCAGTATTTTTCTCCTGCGTTTTATTTTTCTTTTTTTCTTGTTATCGGATAACGATAGATCCGATAGCAGGAGGTTATTTGTTTTTTAAGTTGACAGCTGATAAAAACCGCGGGCGTTTTGCAGTACTGGTCGCCGTTAAACTATCGATATATGGGTATCAAGTCATCGATGTATAAATAAAAAATGTAACAAAAAAGTGTTTCTGTTTAAATAGTTTTTTTTTGACCATTGAACGCAAGTCATTAATAAAAATTGGAAACTTAAATGTTTTCTGATTTTTATTGTATTTTATTAACGTTGTTTACAAACTATTGATTGAATTTCGAAGTATATCACACATTCTGGAACCCTTACTTGGGGACATGGTTAGGTCTTCAATTCATTACTCGTTTAATATTTAGGTTTTCAATACGCCGACTAAACTGTCAACTCATAAAACAAAAATATATAACATTTTTTATGTCATTCCTTCAAGTGGTTGACAACCAAGCGAAAAAGCTTGTCACTTGATTAAATCATTTCTCTCTATGAAAGAAATGTATGTAAGAGGCAGAAGGAAGTGTTTCTGACGATCCAAGTTTGAAAAAAAGGAAATCGCCATAAAACCGGGGTCAAAGTCGATTGGGGAACAAAATAACGTCACAATTATGGCTTTTTCTCTTAAGCAAAGGGTGATTTTTCTGTTTAAGAGGTAAGCTGCATTTAAAATAAGAATAAGTGTGTTCATTTGTTTTAAATGTAACAACCTTACAAACAAGGACAAGTTCCCTAAAAACAAAGACAGAATTGTATTTCAAAAACCGTCTTTGGACATATTTTTTTTAGAGATTTTGTCAAATTTCTTTGGAATAAGAAAATATTGAAAGAAATCGAAAATGAATACCGTCAAATCTTTGTCTGGGCTCTAGAAAATTAGAATTCCGACCAACCAAGAAGACTAGAACCGTCATTCACAACGCAAAGGTTAATGAAATATCGGTGTAAAAACATAATTTTTACCAAACTAATTCTTGTAAAGAACATTTGATCAGCAACTGATTGACTCGCAGCATATAATCCTCTAAGTATATAAAATCCTAAAAAAATAATATGTAAAATAACCACTTCTAAGTAACATCATAGTACTCAGGTGAAAAACACTTTCAGTTGTTCAGAGTTCACTCAAACAGATTGCTGTCAATACATGCTTTCAAATTGATTAGTCAACAACAGGTTGCGATGAAATATTGTTGAAAAACACAAGGAATGCATTGCAACTTATTCTTGGGATAATTAATTTAATTAGTTAAAATATGCCGAGCCGCCATTAATAATGACGACCTTATCTGTATTAAAAAGACTTGGAAGCATATTGATTATTTTTAATATTACTTGGTCTAAACTTTGGCGCAGATTTAAGCTACATTTTTTGCATAATGTGCAAAGTTCAGTTATTTTAAAATTACAACCGCAATATATCGATAGACGCCGCGATACCTTCTCCAGCGCTGCCCAACACTGCCTAGAGCGCATTTCGCACACTGGCCGCTGATGATTTTCAATATTGCTTTGCCACTGCGTTTTTGAAAAACACTTGCGTTCTTAAGTTAAAATTGTCAAATCGTAGTGATGAATCGTTGAGTTATATATGATAGATATCGTATCGTAGGGAAGTGGGCGTTCAGAGCTCTATGCGCGGCCAGTAGAGGCAGCGGCAGAGGCAAGACAGCGGCAGAGCAGCGGCAACTTGAGAATTTAAGGTCACAGCGACACAAAAAAGGGACATCAACATCGATTTTTTTGCACCCTTTTTTTTTGCGCGTGGGGCACAATACCATTCGAGAAACAAAGAACGGGGCGGCGGCGGTGGGGGCGTGAAGTACGGAGATTTCAGCGAAGATGAGCGGAGGCGGCGGCGGCGAGGAGGAGCAGCATCTGCCAGGTGTTTCCAGG
This sequence comes from Drosophila suzukii, assembly GCF_043229965.1. NCBI lineage: Eukaryota > Metazoa > Arthropoda > Insecta > Diptera > Drosophilidae > Drosophila > Drosophila suzukii. The sequence goes on along the minus strand of NC_092082.1, from coordinate 20,703,062 downwards.
TGAATGGCTTGTTCTACTTGAATTGTGGCATTCTAATGATCCTTTTCTTTCCAACAGTGCATCGGGATCTGCAGCTGGAACGGCGGGCGGTCGTGCCACGCCCGAAATGAAGCGTTCGGCGGTGCGCAGCCTGATCCAGCGATACTTCCACCAACTGCAATCCGGCTGCGGGAACGCCCACTGCAGCAATGCCAATTGCGCCTCCAGCGGCAAGGTGGCGCCCATGACGCCCAACGAGGTGGCCGCCCGGGCCCTGCAGCTCTTCTCACAGGATGCACAGCTCTGCGAGCCATCCACATCGGCGGCCAGCAGGTGGGAATCCTTCACCTACAAGTGGGTTGTGCCAAGTCGAAATCAACCTGTAGTTTTGGTTAGGTAGTTGCAGAAGAAGCCATTAGGATTCATAAAATAAGACGGATTTGTCAAAATGTAAAGATGTAACCTAGTTCAAAAAAGTTTCTCGTAATGTAACCCTTTAATTTTGTACAATTATAACAATTAAGCACTTATTTGTAACCCTCAATAGTTGACTATCAATGCTCACACTGAATTGCATATAACATGTACCAAGATTGATAAGCAATTTTCCTAAGATTTGGCTCTATTGACTTGTTACAACCCACTGAGCCCTGACAGATCCACTAACCCTTCTTTCAGTCCTCAGGACGTGGACATGCTGTCGCCCAACGACAGCAGTAGCAGCAGCAGCGGCAGCTCGACGAGCACCATTACCTCCGCCAGCACCACCACCACAACCAGCAGACAGTCGCAGAGTACGCCAGCTGCCGTTGTAGTGGCGGTTGCCAGCTCAAATCCTGACCAGAGTACGCCGCAGCTGGACCTCGGCGGCGTTGAGCCCTCCTCCGGCGACTCGGAACCTTGTACACCCACCCTGCCGCCGGTTCAGAGCCTGGATGCCAACGGCCTGATGGCTCTCTACGAGCAGTGTAGGGCAGCGGACAGTTACGATAGGATTTGCCATGCCATCGGCGATGTATTCTCCAGTGTGGATAGACTGAGCAAAAGCTTCATACGCAGCGCAGAACCAGCAGCTTCCAGTAGTCTCCAGGAGCTGCTGGCCAATCCACCGGAGGCTTTAAACAAGGAGCAACTACGAACTTTAGAAGGTGAACACGACAAAGACGAGGACAGTACACAGCAGGTGGAAGAAGGGGAGGCAACCGACGACGGAGAAGCAATCGCTTGTGCAGGACCAGAAGCTGAAACGGAGGCGGAGCCCGAAGAAGAGGACGAAGACGTGCCAATGGCCCAACCCACAGAGACAACTGCGGAGGACGATCCGCCCCAAAGCAGCGACACGCAGGTGGATTTACCTGGGTTGCGCCGTGTGCAGCGACTCCTATTCGGCTGCCAAACGCGTGCCATCACGGACAAGCTGACCAGCAGCGTTATCCAACTGGCGGAATGGGTGCACTACATGCGCCCCGATTGGGAGAAGGTCATCCATTGCCTGGTCATCTGCTTCGACCTGGCCACCAATAGTGAGTTCTCAGATGTAAGTCTGTATAGGTTTTTTGATTTACAAATTATCTTTTCCGTAGCCAACAACAGCGTGGTAGACATGGACTATCTAGACAGGGTGCTTCCGAAGCTGTGTCATGCGGCAGCGTCCATGCCAGTGCCGGCACAGGCGCGTCTGGCCAGGATCTGGGCGGCCCATTGCTCGGATCAGCTGCAGGCGTTGGTAGCCGCCTGCCAGCAGCAGATTACATTACAGGTACTCCTGGACGAAGAATCCATGCGCGAAAATGGGTCCATTATCAGCGTGACCAAAGTTTTAAAGGTAATTCACATATACTTTTAAGAGCTTTGTGCTCAACTTATTGGTCGTTCTCCTTATACAGATCGTTTTTTACGCCAACATCTTGGCTAGCGAACTGGAGCGACCCTCTTGCCGGGTGCCGCTGGAGGATCGGACGGAAACGGCGGCCACCTCGGCATCCGGCAGTGGAATAGTGGAGGACGACCTGTTCGCCTACAACTCAGTGCTCCAGCCGCACATGCCGAAGTTCGCAGAGGATCAGTTGGAAAAGGCGCTGCAGGTGTCGGCCATAGATTGCCGCAGACCATTGGTGCCACTGGAGGAATTCTACAACGAGGCGCTTAGTGAGAACATCCAGATGCACCACGACTACCTCTCCTACAAGACTCTGGCCATGGAGAGCGAGATAGGCTCCGGACAAACAAACTATTTTTCGTTCATGCTGTACGCCTTTATCCTCACGCCGGCAACGAAAGTAGATGCTTTGTACTACGACAGCCGGATGAGGATGTACAGCGAACGATACACCTCGCTCTACTCAATGCTCAACAACTTCGGCCAGGAAGGGCAGGACGGCACTCCCCGCCCGGATCTTAAGCTGACGGTGCGCAGGGACCAACTCATCAACGATGCGCTCATCGGGGTTTGTACTTATATATCCGTTCATTGATACCTAACATAATCATTGGTGTTCCAGCTGGAACTGGTGGCCATGAGCAATCCCAAGGATCTCAAGAAGCAGTTGGTGGTGGAGTTCGTCGGAGAACAGGGCATCGATGAAGGTGGCGTATCCAAAGAGTTCTTCCAGCTGATCGTGGAGGAGATTTTCAATCCAGCATTTGGAATGTTTATACAGCAGGAGGAGACCAACAATATGTGGTATGGAATTAATTGGGTTTACCGGGTATCGAGCACAACTAAAAATTAAACTTTACCCCCACTTCCAGGTTCAATGCCACACCCTTTGAGAACGGAGCTCAGTTCACTCTGATAGGAATAATTATCGGCCTGGCGATATATAACAACGTGATCCTGGCCGTTAACTTCCCCATGGTGGTCTACCGCAAGCTAATGGGCTATTGCGGCACTTTTGCGGATCTCAACGACTGGAGTCCTGCGCTGTACAAAAGTCTGAAGTCCATGGTGGACTACCAGGGCCAGGACATGGAAGAGGTGTTCGACCAGACCTTCAAGATCAGCTACAGCAACGTGTTCGGCGAATTGGTGGAACACGAACTGGTGCCGAATGGCAAGGAGGTGCTGGTTGGACAGCACAACAAGCAGCTGTTTGTTAACCTGTACAGTGACTTCCTTCTGAATACGAATATTCAGCAGCAGTTCAATGCCTTCCGCAAGGGCTTCGAAATGGTCACGGATGAGTCGCCCTTGAAGCTGCTCTTCCGACCCGAGGAGATCGAGATGCTGGTCTGTGGTAGCCGGGTGAGTTGCTGCATTTAGTAATTGCAAGATTTGTCTTAATTAATAAAAATCCTTTGCAGGAGTTCGACTTTGTGGAACTTGAGAACTCAACGGAGTACGAGGGCGGCTACACAGACGAGACTCAGATCATCCAGGATTTCTGGAGCATTGTGCATGCGATGCCCAACGAATCAAAACGGAAGCTGCTCGAATTCACGACGGGATCGGCGCGTGTTCCGGTGGGCGGGCTGAAGTGCCTGCGGCTGCTGATCACGCGACACGGTCCGGACAGCGACCGGCTGCCTACCTCGCACACCTGCTTCAACGTCCTCCTACTGCCCGAGTACAGTAGCCGCGAGAAGTTGGAGGAGCGCCTGATGAAGGCCATTAACTACTCGAAGGGTTTCGGCATGCTGTAGGTCGGCCGGCCGCTCTCTCACCAAGTCCAAGTCCAAACTCCAAGTCCAAGTCTGTCATCGGAACTGACCCACCTCTCTGGGATGAAGAAGGATAAGATTTTTATGGGTTTGAGTTCGTTTTGGGTTCTGCCATTTATTTTTGATACGACCTGTTCAATGAGACAATATACATGCGAAATATATCTGCTCAATTTATGGTGCGATGGCTAGCGAGCAGACCGAACGGACACGCGATTTTGTTTTCCTTTGTCGCCCAGTTAAATGTAAATACACACCACATACCGCATTATGTGCATTCACCTTTGTAACACCCACATTTAAATCGGAACGCGCTGAATATTTTCCTAAATAAATTTAATGTTGTGCGCCGAAAGAATTGCGATTTAGTTATTATGGGGAGTTTGGCTATATTCTTGATTGGATTGGTTCATGTAAGTTTTGAATAATGTACGAAAATGGATCCGCCAGTTTGATCGAAATTTTATTTGTTTTTTGTTGTGCAAACTTTAAGCAAAATGCATTAAATAATTGGTTTTATAGGAACAATACATTTAAAAGTTGAAACAAATTAATTTTTTTTTAAGTCCTTTGGTTATAACTTTTTTTGTTTTCAATCCTGAAAAGATTTTTTATTTTTTAAATTTTTATACGCAGTATCTATGTTCTCCAAAAATATAAGTTTTGGGTTATTTTACTTAAAATAAAAATTGCTATTTAACTGTCCTTCAGTACATCCTTCATTTAGATTTTATAAATCATTTTACATTTTTTTAAATATTTCAATTTCACATTATTTTTAAGTCTTCAAGACTTGACGAGAAAGTTGAAATTCCTTAATTTTTTACAATTTCTCTGATGGAAAACCGCGCCAAATCAATACATTTTAAATGGAAGTAATTTCATTTTTTTTTGGAATCTTTTTAATTTTGGCTTAAAGCAATTTTATGCGGATATTTTTTTGAATTTGTTATTGCAATAAAACCGTTTTTAAGTTTTAATATCGGCTCCTTTTTACTGACGCTTACGTACGAGCCACGTCGTTATCTGGTATTTTCGATTTCTTTTCCACCTTCTTTGTTATATATATATTTTTAAACGGCCAAGTTTAGGAATTGAAATACTCAAATTTAAACCTATTGAAAACGTACATATGTGACTTAAGGACTTAAATTACTAACAATGGAACTTTGGTTGTAAAATGTATAGTTTTTACAAATTTATAAAAATTCGAAATGACAATCCGCCAACTAATTCAAATAGAAAATAAAAATTCGATCTGTCTTTTTCTCGCGTTTTCAACGCGTTTTTCCCAGAGCAGTTCTATTAACACCAATTCTTAACTTTCTGTTAAAAGACAAGGAGAGCAAATTCAAAATCAGCTGGTGTGACCATCCACCAACCGCTGCGAAATGTAGAAAATAAAAAACCGAAAATATTTATTTTTATTCAAAATTATCGATATATATATTTAGATATTTTTTTCCCAACGGCTATGCAGTCACACATGTATTTATTTTTGTTATTCGCGATTCTGATTTTCAGCGGGCGGGACTCCCACTTTTCGAGGAGCCGAGTGTGTTTTGATTTTCCTAACCCTTTTTTGAAAAATGCAACTAGTGTAACTTAAAGTTCCCGCTATAAAATATCAGCCACCGTTAACGAGCGATTGTTGTGTGTGTGAGTGAGAGAGAACGAAAATTCTAGCACCATGAAGATGCAACAACAAAGCGCCTTGTTTTTGTTGCTGTTGGCTGTGACGTCGCAAGGAGCAGCCAGCGCAGACGCCGACGTCGCTGCAGCGCCGGAGTCTAATTGGAATGGTTTGTTTCTAAATTCTAACTAGAATGAGTTCATCAGCGGGGATAGAATTATAAACTGCAGTCATTTGAGCGGCTTTCAAGTGCATCCCACTCAAGTAGACTCCCATTACACAGAAAGAAAAATGCACTACTTGTCATTCTTCAACCCAAGAACTTTTAATGAGTATTATTAAAGAACGTATTCCAGCATTTGAATTTAGTATTACAATTTTGAAAGTAATTAGGAAAGTTTAGGGTATAGTGACGAAAGATTCGTTTTATGAATGTCATTTGTTCCCAAAATTAACTTTTTTCAAAAGTTTAAAAGCAGAAAGTTGCTGACATCTATTGAATATATTTCTGTAAAAGTTCGATGGTAAAATTAACTACTACAGCTCTTGGCGTTAACCAATATTTAAAAGTTATAGTTGTTGACAAACTGATAAATGCACACGTAAACTCTAAGCAGAAGTGAAAATTATTTATTTCTTCCGCAAGAAAATTTTAAAATGTACAATAATTGAACAAATTAAGTTGTTCAATTTCTATTTCACAAAAATCAACAAAAAATAATTGTTTTTTTTTCAAGTTATTGGCTGTAGAAAAGATACAAATAACGAAATAATGCCAGCAACAATTAAATCCTTATACCCTGCAAAAGTTTGTCACGATACCATACAAGGTACTGACGGAAAACTGATGGTGCAACTTTCAAAAGGCGTAAAAAAAAAACAGTAAAAAGAACTGTTGTTTAAGATCTTATTAATACGTGCATATATTAGTCTGATCTGGTTTTCCCCAAAGTTTTGATCTGGCTCTGCTGAAACCCATACAAATTGAATAGGTTTTTAATTGTTGGTCCACCTTTTTAGTCAAAACTATATCACAAACAAATTACGAGAGTTCTTACTATTCGACAGCAATTATTAGATTTGAATAGTTCGTTACTTTACCCCCTTCGTCACCTTACACCACACTCCCCCAATATATTTAAAACAAAGAATATTTTTCCAACACATTTCGATTTCAAAATTTTCCCCTGTGTATATGTACCACATATCTCTGAGAATTTGTTTATGATCCGTACACCATCTCACGTCCCCTTGCCTTTAAAAATTGCTTTTGTTTTTATTCCGCTTTGATGTTGCGGTCGTTACTCTGGAATTGCATGGAAACGGAGCAGATGCAGATGCAAGTGTTCATATTCAGATGCATCTGCTTTCAAGATGGAAGATACAGACGGTTCTGGAATAGCAAATTCTTTTACATATTTATTAACTAAACTGGCTCGACTTGTTAGCTAATATTCATATGACCGGTTGGTGGTCGACAAAAAATAGTGACGCGTCAAAACAATACATATTTAAGCTTTTGTTATTCTAATTTGATTCAATTATCATCATGTATTTGTGGCCCCATAAAATATGTCATTACTGTCATGTAGTATAGCTCTAGTTCAACCGGCAGATTATCGGAAATCTTAGTTTATTTTCTAAATTTGATTTTCATGTTCTACTGTTACCAATAATTACCCTCTATAAATCTTTGCTCATTTACCTTATTCACAGACAAAATCAAAGTGTTCACTGTGGCCACTGAACCCACCGATGGATATCTCCGGTACCTCCGATCTTCACGCGTCTACGACATTGAGGTGAGACCAATATTGAGTTAAACCCTTATTAATTAGAACAATCTTAAATCGTGATATGAAGTTTATATTCACACTATATATCTAAAGTCTCAGATGTGGTTTGCAAAGAACCGTTAGTTAAATTTATACTTCGTTAGCGGTAGAATATAAAATCTTGATAAATTCATCAAGTTAATTTTAGAGACAGTACATCATACAAACATCGACATTTAGTACATAAAATGCATTTGTTGTGATGTTTAAAGATGTGTCATCAATACTAATATGTTAGAATCCGAGAGTTCCTAAAATAAAAATAAAAATTCAGCACATTAAATACAGTTATGATCTCCCCCGACAAAATTTGCACACTTTTATGGTTTCGAGAACATCTGCCTCCAACTTTGGTACATATATGCAAATCTGTGTTGATTGTTATTGATGAATTTCTAATTTGACGACTCTCAGACAAAACTAGTATATAAATAAGAACATAAAATGTATGACAGATAAGAACTGAGAAGGAATATGACTCCCAAGACTTGTCCGGTGGCTTGGCACACTTAGGCAACTTTGTATGATTTAAATGTCTGGTTAGTACATAGTAGCTACATATATATCTGTAGATGGTTGGCCCTACCCAAACATCCGGCGGTGGCGTCCGATTTTGTGATGTGGAACACCGAGATTGGCTGGACTTGTGGGGCACCGACAACATATAGGCAACATATAGTGCACACATGTTGGAATCACGTAGTCAAGACAGATTCGGTGCAGTTGCCGGGGGTAATTAGCACAATACATTACGACTTAGTTCCCGGTCTATTGATAGCTTAGAACTTTCTATACAAAGTTGATGCGAGATTCTGCTTATCATGTGACACTTTTTGTGTTGCCGTTCCAAAATGTATTTCTTATTCAAAAACCCGACAACTAAATGTGCTGATAAGCTGGTTTACCCGGCTTTTTTATAAGTTGAAGCTGATCTCTCCCCTTTTGTTTTGAATTTCTTTTTTGTATATAGAGAACTGTGAGACCCAAGTTATTTGATCTCGCAGCAATTGCTAAATGAATGAGTTTTGGGGGTTGGGTTATTGTCTTTTATAAATGAGTTTAGAATTTGTATTAACATGTAAGTATTTGATGTATTTTTTGGTACTCTTTAATAGTCGGTAAAAATGAGAAGTAATTTGTTGCTGAATTTTGGTGTGATCATATCACTATTATTATTATATTTATACATAATACATACATTTTGTAGCATAATTTAGGCAGTGGAAATGTTTGGTATTTATACTGTTGGATTTGAACTTCTAACTAATAGATCTAGTTATCACTTAGTAACCGCTTGAAAATGATATTCATAACCACTTCCACCGATATGTTATTTTATAGATGTTTGATAATCCAGTTTTCTATTAAAATTCCAAATCAAGAGTTAGCATTTCTACTAATATTGTTCTAATACTTTAATCTCCAAAGGTGACTACTCTTGGACTGGGAGAGGAATGGAAAGGAGGGGATATGCAAAGACCCGGAGGCGGTTTCAAGCTTAATCTTCTCCGCAAAGCCATTGCGCCCTATAAAAATGATCCTGAAATAATAATCCTATTTACAGACAGGTTTGTATTTTATGGTATCACACAGAAAATGTTTTTAATCCATTCTATTTTTAGTTACGATGTGATCATCACGAGCACGCTGGATGAAATTTATGAAAAGTTCCAAGAGTCGGGAGCCAAGCTGCTCGTCTCAGCCGAGAAATACTGCTGGCCCGATCAAAGTCTGGCCAACGATTATCCCGAAGTGGAGGGCAGGGCCTCCAGGTTCCTCAACTCCGGCGCTTTTATTGGATATGCCCCACAAGTTTACGGGCTCCTGGAGGATCCCATCGATGACACTGCTGATGATCAGCTCTATTTTACCAAGATTTTCCTCGACGAGACCAAACGCGCCAAGCTGGGCATGAAGCTAGACACCCAATCCCGGTTATTCCAAAACCTGCATGGTGCCAAGAACGATGTGAAGCTTAAAGTGGATCTCGAGAGCAATCAGGGTGTCCTACAGAATGTGGATTTCATGACCACTCCGGCCATCATCCATGGCAACGGACTGAGCAAGGTGGATCTAAATGCATATGGCAACTATTTGGCCAGGACCTACAACGGCGTCTGCCTATTTTGCCAGGAAAACCTTTTGGACTTGGATGTAGGTGGTTTTTAATACGCTTTTATATAATGTTTAATACTATATTTATTTTGTAGGAGTCAAACCTTCCCGTGATTTCTTTGGCCCTGATTGTCACGCAACCCGTGCCCTTCTTCGACCAGTTCCTCGAAGGCATCGAGAAGCTGAACTATCCCAAGGAAAAGCTCCACTTGCTCATCTTCAGCAATGTCCCCTTCCACGATGATGACAGCAGGTCGTTTGTGAGCAAACATGGCAAGAAGTACGCCACCGCCAAATATGCTCTTTCCACGGATGAGTTGGACGAACGTCAAGGCAGGCAGTTGGCCCTGTAAGTCCTATAACTGCTCTGATAACCGTTTAATCTGAGTTGATGAATTCAAATAGTTCCTTGGTTGATACTAGTGAATTTTTTTAAGCGAACTTCATATTGGTTTGAAGTTCTTTTAATTCTTTTGAAATTAATAGCAATGGCAACCAGTTTTTGTTAGATTTATACCATCTATATCATGCCATTTTGCATTTAAATAACTAATAAGGTATTGTATTTTCCAGAGACAAAGCTCGACTCCATCACAGCGATTATATATTCTACGTGGACGCAGATGCGCACATCGACGATGGCGAGGTGCTCCGGGAGCTGCTCAGGATGAACAAGTAGGTCAAGGCTTGTATAATTTGGTTTCCAAAGTTATAATAACCCACTTGCAGGCAATTCATTGGGCCACTTTTCACCAAGCACAACGAGCTGTGGAGCAACTTCTGGGGCGCCCTTTCCGAGGGAGGTTACTACGCTAGGTCACACGACTACGTGGACATCGTAAAGCACGAACTGATGTAAGTAAAAATTAAGTTATCCTGGGCTTATACATTTTATTTTATTGTGTGAGAAGCTTTGTTAGTCTTGGTACATTTCAAAGCTTTTACGTTTGGAGAAGAAGTTTGTTTTGAATGTCCAATGATTATTTAGGTGTCGCGATTATTTTTATAGGCTATATAATTATTTACCCATGTTTAATTTTGGCTTGCCCTTACAGAACGGCAATCATTTTATTAAAAAATATTATGTCCAGTTATCATTTTTGGAACACCTTTATGTTTATTATTACAAACAGAAAAAGTTTATGCCTAACAGAATATTTTTTAAGAAGTCTATTTCTTTAAAAGTTGTACAATTTTACAATCAAAGTCTATTTCTTGTTATTTTTAAAATTTCAAAGAAAAAATGGTTCTTAATGGCCTAAACAATAATTCCCGCCGAATCATTTCTGCAAAAATTGTAAAATAAAACGGTGACAAGGAAATGTTCCGATCAGTCGAAGGCAATGGAGAAATCCGTCTTGAAACTGCGCCGATCGATAGAGTACATGTTGTCGGCGGTGCACTCGTAGAGTCCGGCGTCCATTTGGGTGGCAGGGTCGATTTCGATCTTCGACTTGACCTTATCATCACCGATTCGCCACTCGTGGACGTGCATGTAGAGGTGCTGGTAGATCTCCGCCCCGTCCTTGTACCACGTGATGTGGGGTCGGGGGTTTCCCTTGGCCACGCAGAGGAAGGCGATCTTGTGGCCCAGAACATACTCAAGATCAAAGTGCGAAGCTTGCAGGATTTTGGCGCCCTAAGAGTGGGGGAAAGTGATGAGGAACTTTAGTTTGGAGCCTTCAAACTATGATATTTCACCAATAATCCCATATTGTTTCACTCAGTACTCACATTATTGTTGTTGTAGTACTGATCGGACTCCGGATCTCGATACTTTCCCGTAATTGGCAGACCGATCTGCACCCTGGACTTGGTGCGTCCACGGCCACGCCCTCGCCGAGCCTCGCAAACGGGCGTGGCCAGCATGAGCAGCCCCAAAGCGAGGCAGATGATCAGGCACTTGACCTGCATGACTCTCCGGATGATGGATATGCTGCTGGCGGAGATCGCGATGGCTTTTTCTGCTGCTGGCTGGTGGCGTTGCTGTGCGAATCTCGTTTGCTCGGCGACTGATCCGCTCGGCCAGAGTCTGCACCACTCTGCTCATCCCATCTAATTTGCCACAATTGTCCGGCGGATTTAATCCGTTTGGTGTGCTCTCGAAATTCGCCGCTCGCGGCTTTTTGTTATGCGTTGGCTTTCTCATCGCCGCATTTCCATATTTCACTCAATTCCCTGGCTTGATTTGATTTGGTCCCTTGCTGATATTGCCCACCATGTGTAGTATCACCCCTTTCCGTGTGTCTTGCTGGGAAATGGTCTAGTTTACAGTGGCGATGGGTCTATGGGTTATGTGGGTGGGTTATGTGGGGTAGGCCCAACTGCTAGTTAAAATAACATATTGTTAGTTATTCCAAAATACCTTCCTTTTTCTAATAATATGACGGATAGGATAGGATATTTAAAAATTCCTTTAACATTTTTATACCCGTTACTCGCAGAGTAAGAGAGAAGGTAGAAGGAGCCGTATATTCTTGATCAGGATTACTAGCCGAGTCGATCTAGCCATGTCCGTCTGTACGTATGAACACTGAGACCTCGGAAACTTTAAGGTGTTGGGACTTGGCATGCAGATTCTTGGGCTTCCTACACAGCGCAAGTGCCACGCCCACTCTAACGTCCACAAACGACTATAACACTAAAACCCGTCCGCGCCCACATATTTTAATATTATGTAAAAATCTTAAAGAGAGTTTGTTCTTATTATCAATACCTATATAAATACCAAAAATGATTGAAATCGGACCAGCCATTAAAAAGTTATAACCAAATAATAATAAATACTTTGCAATTCAATAATAATAGAATCATAGAGTTTCTTCTAACCAATCTTTCAAACTAAGATATTACTTAATTTTACTCTATTGTGTAAGTAAAAATTCGACAGTTTACGTACAATATACATAAACTATTTTGTAATTAAAAATTCCAAACAATTTTTTTTATTGCCTCTACTTTTTAAAAGTCGTGCCCCACTGTATCCTTTTGGAGGCTGTGGAGCACTCAACACTTTTGAACCAAAAAGCCTCGGTTTGTTTGCTTTGCTTTCACACTTTTTAATAAAATAAATGCAAAAAAATCACTGGAATTGGGTAATTGAGTCAATTTGTCGGCTTTGTGCGCATACACACTTGTGCACTTTAGAACTCACAGATACTGACACATAAGAGGAGAAAGGTCGGACTCAAATAGATGTAAAATTTCCATAACACGAGACGCAAAAATGTATTTTTAAATATGTTTTATTTAATTGTATGCTTTAAAGTATTCAACAGTTACATTTTAGATATACAGGGTCAAAAAGTTTAATTGTGTACTTTAAATGGTAATTGTAAGCATTGCTCAAAAGTTAACCATGACATAGTCCGTGCGAAAACCGCGACGATCGATGGCGTAGATATTATCCGCTTGACATTCGTAGAACCCTAAATAATAAGATATAAGGGGATTAATGTTTATACATTTAAATAAATAAATAAATTTACTTACCAGCATCCATTTGTGTGGTTGGATCAATTTCCATTTTAGATTTAACGATATTTGTCTCTATATGAGATTCGTGTACCTGGATAAAGAAGGAATATATCATTATTATATAATAAAGAATATATTTTAAAAAGTACCTGAAAGAATCGGTGCTGGTATAGCTCTGCTCCATCTTTAAACCAGGTGATAGTGGGCCTTGGGTTGCCTAAAAAATAAAAATCCCAGTACTAAGTACTTGAATTCGCTTATACACAATCTTATTCCCACCTTGAGCCATACAAAAGAAAGTGATCTTGCGTCCCAGGGTGTAATCCAACTCGAAATGGGAAGATTTTATGATCTTGGCGCCCTGAATAATATTATAAGATAGTTAAAACTCTATAATTTATCCTTGGCCCACTCACATTCTCGTGATCATAATAGTTGACTGCGTCCTGTGATCGGTGTTGGATGACCACGGGTTTTTTGCCCGTATAGTTGCGACGCTCCGTCTTTCCCGCCGTACTTCCTACGAAAATATCCGATGTTTAGCTAATATTTTAGAGCACTTTGACCACGTACTTTGGGCAGCTGTATAGATGAGATCCCCGAATATCAAGATGCAGAGGAAGAGGAGTACCATCCGCTCAAGATTCCAGATGCCACGAGGCATTATTGTCGAGCCGAGATGCCGATCGCTTGCGGTGAATGTTGTTTTCAAACTGCGCTCCCGAAATCCGAGCAGAAAGCCATCCACTCCGCTTCAATCCGAGCGTTTTGATTGAATTAAATGGATCTAGTAGTTGGGGTCGCCAGAAGGTGCGACGTCACTTTCCATTTCGCAACATTGTTGCAAATTCGCTGGACATCGCAATCATTGTGCTCTCGGCTTTATCAGTCGCCCTGTTTTTATCGCCTCATTCATCACATTTATTTTTCCCCCATTTTCAGTGGAATGTTCAACGTGCCCCATGTGACCAGTATTTACCTGGTGAAGAAGTCTGCCTTCAATGCCATCTCCTTCAAGCACAACGAATTCGATCCCGACATGGCCATGTGTGAGTCACTGCGGAATGCTGTAAGTTTCGAGAAAAATAAAAATCCATTAATCATTTTGAAAAACATAACTATTTTTGAGTTGATAGTGGACAGATAACGAATACAATTTGTAGATTTCAACAAGTAATCTAGATCAAAGTTTGTTAGAACATCATTATTTTTTATACTTTGAGTCAAAAAAGCATTCACTTATAATAGTAGGAAATTCAAATGTACCATTTTGTTACTAATTAGATAGCCTTTTCAAATGTTGCTCATTAATAATCATTATTTCTGAATTTTCTAAATATTTATTAGAAATAATCAAAATAGTGATTATTTATTTTTAATTATCGTTCCTGGTCTGAACATTAAATCGGTTAAGTTTTTGAATCGGTTCACCATTAGGAATTAATCATTTTCTTAAATTGTGGGGATGTTTTAGAATTTTTAGACATTTCGCTTATACTGGTTTTTTAAACAAGAACAAATTACGTGACCCAAACCCAAGTTAATATGGCATATTTCAAAGTTACTTTAGTTAGCAAATATAAAGGTTTGTCCCCTCTTCTCCGCAGGGCATCTTTATGTATATTAGCAATCTGCGCTCATTCGGGCACTTGGTCAACGCCGATAACTTCAATAGTACGGTGACACGTCCAGACTTCCATACGCTGTTCAGCAACCGGTTGGATTGGACCGAGAAGTACATACACCCGAACTACTCGCTCCAGCTGAACAGCAGCTACAAGATACCGCAGCCGTGTCCGGACGTCTTCTGGTTCCAGATAGTGACGGACGCGTTCTGCGACGATTTGGTGGCCATTATGGAGGCGCACAACAGCTGGTCCGATGGTAGCAACTCTGACAATAGGCTGGAGGGCGGTTACGAGGCGGTGCCCACCAGGGACATTCACATGAAGCAGGTGGGCTTGGACCAGATGTATCTCAAGTTCCTTCAGTTGTTCGTTAGCCCGCTGCAGGAGCGCGTCTTCGACGGCTACGTTCACAATGTAAGTTGAAGCTATGTCTTTATTTGCTTATAGAAAACATTTATAAATATGATGATATTTTTCATAGCCTCCACGCTCGCTGATGAACTTCATGGTGCGCTATCGGCCGGATGAACAGCCTTCCCTGCGACCCCACCATGACGCCTCCACGTACACCATCAACATCGCCATGAACCGGGTGGGAGTGGACTACGAGGGCGGTGGCTGTCGCTTCCTGAGGTACAACTGCTCCGTGACCGACACCAAGAAGGGATGGATGCTGATGCACCCGGGACGACTGACCCACTACCACGAGGGTTTGCTCGTGACCAATGGCACTCGCTACATCATGATTTCCTTCATCGATCCGTAGAGGAGCTACTTTAAGATATACTCTTTATCAAACTGCCATATTGGCCACTCCAAAGAACTGCATACTAAGCCCAATGAACGATTTGTGCCGATGGAATTGCGGCATCAGCCTTCTGTTTCTGATGATTTTACATACTATTTTGAGATCGATAGCTTTAGGTTCCCCCGACGAATCTGTTGCAGCCTTAAGTTAATTGTAAGCTTTTTTACCAAGTGCAAAGTGTTCAATTTTTGACTAAATAAATTAATTCAATTATTCATCATTTGGTATTGCAATTACTGGGTAGTTACATGGGTTATTCTATAGTATTTGAATTACGATTTAACTTTGCTAAAATTGCTTAATTTAAGTTGTATATTTACTGAATGGATTACTATTTGGATAAATACCATGAAAATGAACTTTTATTAATTCGGTCTGTAGTCAAATACGAGTAAATTCTTTTAATCTTTTTTTTTGTTAAATTTTAAAGATCTTTGCCATATTAGAAAAATGTGTTTTGTGATTAACCCTTAATTTTTACTCTGTTAGATCTAAGAACTGTCCCACAGTATCACTTATAGTTCATATATTATGTTGCCCCATTAAGAACTTAATTGCATATCGTTTAATTAGGTGTCCTTAACTATTTCAAATTGCCTATGATTGGGTCCTGATTTGCGGAGTCAAATTTTCAATTTATCTTTTTAAAATTGTTGCGACCTTCTTCCCCTGTTTTTCTCTAATTTTTTATATTATCCATTCTCGTTCCTCTCTGTTCCTACACTTTTATCAAGCTCAAAAATGCAATATTTCTTCCATGAAATGTTAAGATGCAACGTTTTCTAACAGAAATGTTAAGATTTTTCGAATATTTCTGTTAGATTTGGATACATCTTAGCAGTGCTGTTAGATTTTGATACATCTTAACATTTCTGTTAGAAAATCACAATTTTTTCGGTCTGGCAACGCTTGATTCTTTTAATTTCTGAGAAATTTTAAACTATGGTTTGTTTCTATACTAAATCTAAACTTTCTGAATACCCCTGACGCTTGACTTACAACTTATACTTTTTAGCGTATAAGACGGCTGTCGCCATCTCGCGGAACTTGTCAAAACCTAATTACACCTCAAAGAGCTTTTTGAGTCGGGTTCATTTCTGGGCTAATTTTCGCCGCCTTCGCCGTGTTCGCCGCATATACGCGCGTGGGCTGTATTTAAGCGCTCTGCAAAGCACTTTTGTTATTATTGCTCGATATTCGTCCGCGAAGCTGGTTCGTTTTTCGCTCTAAAAAATAGGAGTATCAACAAAAAACTAGCTCTAAGGCCATACAAAATTTTCGAAAAGCAACAAATTGTTTGGCAAAATTAAGCACAATTAAGGGATATTTATGCCATTTTTGGCAGACTGAGTGTGCGGGTGTGCGGTAAACTTACAGTTAGTTGCGCAAAGTGCGTGTTTAAAAATAGCAAAAAAAAAGGAAAACGCTGGAGAAGAAAACCGAAATAAATATGGAGAGGAATAAATGAATGGCAAAGAGAAATGCAAATTTATCGGTCGGTCAATTTAAAAAGCCGCATCCTGGAAAAGTGTCAGTGCTTCTGTGTGCGTGTGTGTCTGTGAAATAAACAAAAAGGCGAAAGTTTGCTCGCTCTCTCTCTCTCTCTGTCTCTCCGAGCTGCCCTCTCTGTCGCTCTCTCTGTCTCTCGCAGGACGAACTTCCTTCGATTTTTCTTCCGCCTGCTTTTCCTGTTTCATTTCCCCACATTTTTTTATTACTCTATTTACACTTGGCCAGCCTGTGTGTGTAAGTGTGTGTGTGTGCCATCCCACACCTGCTGTTTTTGTTGCTGTTGCTTTAAGCCGCTCCTGTTGGCCAAGTTTTTTGTTGTTGTTGCCTGGCAACCGTTAAAAACAACAGCAACAACAACAACAAGCACAGGCAAAAGGCTTTTTTCATTTTCAAAAACATTTGCTCTCTTATAAAATCCGAAAAAAATAAAAAGAAAAGCCCAGCCAGACAGTCTGGAAAATCCATAGAAACGCAAATTTTAGCCGGCACTAAAAACCGAAAGTGGCTGTATCCTCGATTTTGATGAGCAGCCAACAGAGATTTCCGGTATCCAGCCAAGTGGCGAGGTGGAGTTCCACGCTCCAGGTGAGTGCTACACCCATAGAGTGCCATTCTTACCTTACCACCCCTTTTTGATATCACCGCACACGGCAAGAAAACATTTCCTCTTCGAGACCCAAATTTGCTAAGTTACTTTTTTATCTAAATGTTGTCTGGAATTAAAACGAAAGTGGAAATGAAAAGTAATTCACATACGGAAATGAAGTTCCAAACACTATCTGTGACATAAAAAACGAAAATTGAAATAAAAAGAAAGTCTCAAAGGGAACTTAAGTTCTAAACACTATCTGTGACTCAAACTAAGGAAACATTTTTAAGTACATGATTGATCGCACTACAATTTTTCCATCGCTAATTATCTAGAACATTTCTGCATCCGCTCCCTCGTTTTTATGGTGGGCTAAAGATTAGCAGATAACATGTAGACTTGGTCTATTTAAAAGCAGCTAGTTTTAGCCATGAAACTTAAGTACTATCCCAAGGACCAGACAAGCTTGTTTGTCAAATTACTATCATTATGTTAATGTATTTAACATAATACTATATTGGGAGGATTAGATGTATTATAGCTTTTTTATTGACCCATTAAGAAATATTACTGGAGCTTAGTAATATCAGATTCATGTTTTATAGCGGTACAACTAGAGGCAAGAAAAATGTTTACATTTTTCAATAGTTTAGTAAATCTTGTACCGACTATTCAAATATATTTATTTTTGTATAAATGCTTTATTATAATGCTTTAAAACAAAAAAAAAGTTGAAAATTTTTCAATAGCTAAGATGTATCTTGTACCGACTATTTTCTCAAATATATTTATTTTATTACCAAATTTGGAGGATCAAAAATACAATTCTTCTTTTCTTGACTCATTAAGAAAATGACTGGAATTTCGATCCATTATGCTATATAACAAAGCAACAACAAATTGGTATATTTTTCAATGGTTTATCGGTTAAGATATATGAACCTATTGTTTTCTCAAGAATAATGAATATAAATCTGGCAAGTGGTCTTATTTAGTTTTAACAAAGCTACTTTGACAATGTTTTCTGTATTTAAAGCAAAGAAATTTGGATGAAAAATCGTATGTATATTTAGCTGAGTGGATTTTTTCCCGTGGAGGGGAGTTCGCATGTGTGCCGATTGCTTGCTATTTTCTATTAGCGGGTGCTGGATTTTCCCTCATCGTCGCCGTGAGCAGCTGTTAATGGCTTGTGAAAAAAGTAAACGAAACTGAGCGAAAGGGGCTAGAAGGTGGTGGAAAGTTGGATAAGTTTAGAAGGCGGAGGGGCCTCTTAGGGAATAGGGAAAATGGCTAAGCATGTGTGAAACTTCCTCACAATGGGAAAACATATGGTGGCAAGTTCAGCGCTTAAAGTTCGTGAACGCAAGTTTCCGCACTTGATTTTACAGCTCATCAATTTCTAATACACTTGGGGACTGGTCATTAAAATTAATACAAATTACCACTCCACGCTTTTTTTTAAAACTACTAACAGAACTAAAATATGTATTTAATTTCAAAACAATTTCAAAAATCATGATGTGATATAAAAGCGTTTTAATATTTTAAGTTTTTCAGTTCCCAAATTTTTTGGCATGTTCATATGAGGTCTCCACGTGGGGAAAATTGTATTGCTTCATAATACTTTCAAGATGTTTTTCTAAGAATTTTATTTTAAGTTTTTACATGGAAACCTATCAGGGCAAAATAGTCGTATGCTAAAATTGTGACAAATGCTTAAAACATTTAGAATTTTTAACTGCCCTATAAGTTTTTGACTAACGTGTATATATTTTTCTCGTTTGCTATACGAACCCCTAGAGAAGCAAAATCAGCTGCTGGCCTCTCACCAGTTTGATGACCCAAAGCGGGAATCTGTCGTTCAAAGTGTCGTTGCCTTTAGTATAGCAAAGGACCCTCTTTATGGGTCCAGAGCACTAAATCAAATTTACATCCCAGCAATCATCATAAAAGAAAGCAGCTGAGCTGGCCCGAGGCAGGTGGATAAGTGTGCACCTCGTTGCGAACCCCTCCTAGTAGACACCTATGTAAATGCTGGCCCAGTGCCCCCCTCCCGGATCCCTTTCCCTTTCCCCTTCTCCACTCCCATGTGCGTGCGTGCGAAATCTGCGAGCAGAGGCAAAATGATTAACAAAGGCCCCCTGAGGTGCGGCAACAAGGAGGGTGGTACCAGGATTGGGTGGGGATTTGCACTAGCCGAACACTAGAAAAAATATTTAATTTTAACAAAATGTAGTCAAGAATTAGTAACATATTTAGATGTGTTTCTGACTCAGTTCATTATAATAATGAAAAAAATCCTTAGTATTATTTATTTTATTTAGCAAATTTAATCTGGTATACAGTACTAAAAGTAATGGAACTTAATTTTTGTGTGTGGCTCTAAAGTATTAACAATTTAAGCTACATAGCACGTCATGGATTTAAAATTAATAAGTAGTAACTCCATATTATAAATTATCATGGGAAAAAGATTTTATTTAAGGTTGGAAATGTTTTTCAAGGTAAAGATTAATGTAATTAATATACATATTTTGATCCATTCTCATAGGGATCTTTAACAAGTAAAACAATATTAAATAAGAAGTATAGATAATAACAACTTACAGACATTTTCTGATTAACGTTAAAAATTAGTTATTGTATTTTTTAGGCGATCATTTAAATAGTGTTATATAAAAAATGTCAAAGCTCAAAAACATTTTGGATCTTGTAAATCTTTTGGAATTCTTTAAAGTACCTCCCACCATTTTCTTGGTGTACCCACATGAGGAATTACATCCATCGTCAGTGACACGGACACCGACTGAGAGGGGGACATTGGGACAGGTCCTGGGACAGGAACGGCATGCCCCCTCGGGACAGGCGCAGTGCGGTTGTCAAAACAGCGCCCAGTCCAGCCCAAACCCCCCTACAACCCTCTCGGGCGCCCCTGTCCTGGTTAATGACATTCGAGCGGGGAGCGGGCCAAAGGATCCCCGTCGGGAACTCAGGCCGACCGAGTAATTTGTGTCACGTTTTAATTTTTGACGCCGCAAAGGACGTTCAAGTGTCTCCCCTCGTGATTATGACAATTAGGATTGCGTTGGAATCCTTCTCGGTTATTTTGTTTCGCGTATTTAAAAAGGTTTATTGTGTAAGCCTCGCCAGGGGAGCTTTTGTCCAACTTATGTTTGTGCCCATTAAAGTCAGTTTCATGGGGAGTCTGCAGCTGGGGATTAAATCTGATTACTTTTAAAGCTACAACGCCATATGGTAGTTTCAATTAGTAAATGTTGCAAATGTGCGGGGTGACTCTACACATTATTTACTAAAACTTATAATAGAATAATTGATTAAATTGATAAGTCCTGTTTTGCGTATAGAAAAGTGTACAAATAACAATTAATTATATTTAAATAGATTTAACAATGACTAATGGAAGAGATTAAATTATTAAAGCTGTACAAATAACAGAGGTAGCTATAATTTGAAACAATAAGCTATAATTTGAAACAATAAATTAAAAAAAGCTTTGATATAAATTCCATTAGGCACACCTTTTTCAGACTTTTATCGTTTATCAATCGATTGGATAACTGTTTTTATAAACATAACCAATTTTAATAAACGCATTTAAAAATATGTCATCGCGGTAATTGGATAGGTTTGCACATCAATCAATTTGGGGCGTAATGGCCATTTTAATATTAATTCTTTGCTCTGAACGTCGAGTGGTTGGCTCAACGCTCCGCAAAGTCGACTGAAATGCGTAAGAGGAAAGTCCGCCGTCATTAGCCGTGATTTCCCTTCAACTTTCCTCTACAGAAACGCACTTCAGAAAGGAAAATCCTTCCCTCAGCGGACTGTCAAATGGCCTGTCCTGCAAAGGTCCGGCGTTATTCGTCTGCTTTGGAAGCTGACAGGCAGCTTAAAAGTGGCAAAAAGTCAAGCTCCGCTCGCAAAAATGACCGTGTGAAAGGAACCTCAGTGTAAAACAATTTAGTTCGTTTTCCAAAAACCCATTGCAGGAAAATATTTTTAAATATATATAGATCAAACCAACTTTAAAAAAGAAAATAAGTATATTTTTTGTTTTTTTCAAAATTTGTAAGATGTGGTATATCTAAAAGAATATAATATATGTAAAGAATTTTGGAAAATATAGTTACTAAAATGGTATACCTTAAAATTTTGAAAAAATATATTATATATACTACTGTGGGCAAAACGTAAGGTAAATTTGTTTGTAAAATGAAAAATCTTTATTTGCTCTTCTAAATCAATTGCATCTCCTTCAATGTAATTCCCTCCTGATAAAATACTCTCATGCCAACGTTTTTTAACTCCTCGAAACATGCCAAATAGTCCCTTTCCGGAATAGCCATCAGCGCCTTCTTCGATTTGGCTTTTATCTCCTCAATCGACTCGCGTTCCCCAGAGTGGTCTCTTGAGTTTTGGGAATAGTCAGTAGAGCCAAATCAAGTGAATACGGTGTTTGCGGAACGACATGTGTCGAAATTGTATCGGAAAGGTAATGAAGAACGAGTGATATATGAACCGGGCATTATCATTAATTCATTATGCAGAAACCAAGAGATGTTGCTGCCCATAATTCTGGTCTTATTAGACGAATTGCTTTAATTGCATAAAGCTCAAATAGTCGTTCTTATTAACAGTTTTGCCGAATGGATGAAATTCATAGTCCAAATCATAACACAAAAATCGATAAAACAAATGTATCTTACTTTTTGCCTACAAGAAAAAAGATATTTTTAGTGGTTCTTTTTTTCAACATTTTTATGATATGCTAAATAGTATTTGGTAATCATTTTTTAAAGTTGATTTTATATATATAAGTCCTATAAACTATTACCTAATTCATAAGTTACTGCATCGAAGGGCACTATTTTTTCCAGTCATCAATTCAATTGGGTTTAAGTGGTATTTCCTAACCAGTTACCGCCTTCTTTATTGGGAACCCCTCGGAAATGTCATAGGCATGGCTTGCATTTTTCTATCCTCCTGCCGTTCCCTGATTCCCTGACTGTATCCTCGCGACTCAGATCCTTAGCTCCTTGCCAGAGGCCTAAAGGAAACCAACAACTGCGTAAACAGAACAGCAGGAGCGACAAGAAGCGGACAGGACATTAACAAGAGGAGCGCGGGGGAGGTGGTGGGGGCGGCGAAGGGACTTCACTTCAGTCAATTTGACAAACATGACACAGAAACGAAAACGAGAACGCCTCACCGCCCACTGCCTTTTACACGGAAAGAAATTAATTAATTAAATTATTTGATATAATATAGAAATAATATACCTCACACTTTAACTTAAAAGGCCATAATTAAATGCTTACAAAAGTTTTCAAAATTGAAAACTGAAAAACATATATGATGATATGAACTAACATATATTTTCCTTTGATATTCGATTAGTTTTAAAATCATATTTAATTTAAGCCTTCATCCTAGTTATTCATAACCAGTCAAGGATCTCGAAAACAATAAGGTTTTAAAAATGATTTCACGTACAACCTGATGTCAAAGTACGATTTATGATTTGGGTATTATATTAAAAGAATTTTAATATTTATTTTTCTTAATCTGACAACCCGTAGAACATGGGAAACAACAATTGACAATGTTTAAAATCAGAATGAAGCTTAATTTTCGGTTATATTTTCATTCCTTACTACTTCAAGGTTTTTGCTTTTCAATTAGTAAATCCTCTTAAAAGCTTGCTGAGACTTAAAAACTTTTTGGGGAAGCTACAAAAATACAAAAGCTTTATAGCTCAGCCTTGTAGATGGAACAACAAAATTGTATTCTGCAAATATGTGTTATTATTAGATGTTTATCTGATAAATGAATATATTAAACGTATATAATATACTTTTATTTAATTCTGTTAAATGTAAAATAGCATGGTAAACAACCCTTTTACATCGGAGCTTAACAATAATGATTGTTTTTAGCTACACTTTCTTTAATAACTACTCAAGGTTTTTGCTTTCCAATTAGCAGATCCTCTTAGGAGCTTGTTGAGACTGGCAAACTTCTTTGAGTAGCTGCAGAAAGACCAGGGAAACTGTGCCAGATTTAGACCAAGTTTTTCTCCATGTTTTGCCGGTGACTGGCAATTTGGCGAGCAGTTGCTTTAATGGACACTCAGACGCTGCTGCAGGGCATCTTCCTCGGGGTAGCGAGGCAATTAAATTTTTAAAATGCCATTTCAAAAGCAATTTCGAACGGCAGTGCAAATTAAAAATGCCAACTGTGCGTGCGAGCTGGAAAATAGAAAACAGAGCGTGAAAATGGGGGCTTCGGGGTGGGGGGGTGGTAGGTCCTGTCTGCAGGACACCAAGGACAGCGGCAATATTTTCGCAAATAAACGTAAATTGAATTTGCGGCCAAGAATTGCAAGTTTTGGGCGGCCAACCATTACAAAATCACCCAAAAGAGAAACAAACTGAAAAGAAAGTTTGTACGTTTTTTGTGTGTCATCATCGAGGAAATCCGGCGCCAAGTGCCGGCGCCTCTGCGGCTACTTTTTCTTTTCAGCCAACTCATGTGATTTCCCCCCATTTCCCCATTTTCCTTTTTTCCCCTCTCCCCTTTGCCATCCTGAAATGCGCTTTTCCCCTCTGTTTTGCTTGCCATTTTCGCAGCTCAGCTGTTGTCGCCACCCCCTGGAAAATGCAATTTTAACCCGTTCTCGTTTGAAATTTTATTGGGCCCGTGCCCGCATTGCCGTTTCTCACATTGTTTTCTGGCCCTTTCCCGTAATTTAATTGGCAATTTGGACAGTTTTTCACTTTCCCCCTCCCTTGGCCAAGAGCCATGAACTTCGTACAAGTCTGGCGCAATCTCAATTTGACCAAAAACCAAATGAAAACAATGTTTTTATTCGTTTTTCCCTTAGCAAGAATGAAATCTTTTGTGAACTCAATTTGATTATGCACTAGTCACATCCATCCAGATTGCCAGCCATATCTCCTCTGCGCAGCTCCTCTTTCAAAGGGGAAAATCACTAAGAGAAGATGTGCTCTTTTGGCCAGGTAATGGAAGACAAACATGAGAGAGATTGATTTAGTGCTGGTTCTTCTATAGTATGTAAAATGTATGAGCCACTTCCCATTGAATAAAATCAATTGTGACTTGCAGAATTGAAAAATGGTCTTAGATACTCCAAGAATACAATAAAAAATTAGAAATTGTTTAGTCAACAAATAAATACACAAACCTTCTCGTCAGAAAAAGTGTACATGCTCTTAAAACTCCCGATAACTGGTAGTGAAGACCGAAATATACTTGTTTCTTGTACTGATTACGAAATTCCTCATGTAATGGTAAGGGTCATTACCTTTTGTCTTTTTCTCTACAAGACCTCAAATTTCGCAGCAATCAGAGTCAGAAGAATGACTCAAAGGTAATAAAGGTTGTTATATCTTAAAAATATTGTCAACATTCATTAACATTATCAGAAGCACAATTTGCCTTATACAAATTTTTTTAATTCGTCTAATGGACAGTGATTAATGGGAAACGTATGTACGAAACGCATTGAAAAGTTAACAATTTACGATGAAAAATGAAACCAAAACGGAATGTCAAAAGCAAAAGTTGAAAAAATAATGAACACATAAGTTTTTTCAGCCAACGATAAATGTATGGTTATCAGCAAAATTCCGAGTTTATATTGTTTCTGTGAAAAAAACTTTAAGTACTTTGGAACATTATGAGTGTACTTTGTTAAAATGTATTTATTTACGGAAGAAATATAATTTATTTTACTGGATTATTATCAGCACAAAAACTAGAACTATAATTAAATTATACATTTTGATGTGGTTACTTATTTAACATTAATTTTAGTTTGAGGAAGATTAAACCAAGTACGGAAGGCAGTCTTTATCTATATTTAAGCAAGGTCAGATATCGAGCTGGGTCGAAAAAAAACAAATTATGAATATAATAAGATAAAATGATGAGACTGTCAAAGAACATTAATCAATAAATAATAACAATTTATTTTAAAAAATTAAAAAGAAAAAAGGAAGTAAATAATAGGGGCTAATAATGTAACAAACTTTTATTAATGAGTAAGCGCATAAATATACAAAATCCATCCATCTTATTTGTTCAATATAAAAACAGCACGTATTACGATTGCAGTCACCACTTTGGATTCTATTAATTGAATATTTTATTGGTTAATATATTTCAATAAAAAAGTGAGGCTACCGTGATTTTTCCCCATAAAATCAAACTCACAAACTGATTACTAATTGACGAGAGAATAGACCTGTTGGCTGTTAAAAACAAATTAGCTGAGGCCCTAATGAGTGCCTTTAAGCGTTTTGGCAAGCGATAAAGGAACCGACTGTGAATCAACATGCGAAACAGGAAAAATGTTCCACTGATTATAAGTTTCAAAAAGTTTACCCCTTTATTCGTAGCCGCCCTGCCCTGAGCAAAGAAATTCTTAGGAGCCGAACTTTTACTTAATAGGAAAACTGTTGCGCCCCCAAAAAGAAAGGTCACACCCACATTCACGCAACAGTTTTCCTAATTTCTAATCCCCAACTCCCCCTAACCACCCATTGAGTTCGATTGATGACGCTAACGATTGATGATTTTTGTAGCTTTGTGTGGGCCTAGAATTTGGGAATACCATTTAAGCCAGACAAAACCTGGTGCTCACAGTGGAATGCAATCCAATTTAGGTGCTAGGTAAATTGCCAAAGCTTTATTAGGGCTTTGCAAAATATGAACAGCTGTATTTATGTAGATAGATTATATTACAGCTTCTATTTATCTATATTGTCATATTTAATTGATGTAAGCAGGCTGTTTGCCATATAATCTATTGCCATATCATGTGTTTGATTAGAGTGAAATTATTTATTCGATATAACTCATCCTAACAGATGTTCTTGACATTGCGAATTGATGATGAATGCCAAATATTTACTCTGTCAGTACGATCTTAAAAGGTACTACATAAAGATTATACGCTTTAAGAAAAGTTTTCAGGAACTTATAAAACAGTTATAGTTAAACTTTCTTTTATTTGTAAACCATATATATTTAAAAAAAAAGCAAATATGATATTCTTCTCAAAATGACATAGGTACCTTCAAAAATAAAAATATATTTCCGACCCGTATGTCTTTGTAATTGCTCCCAGCTCTATTTAACGTTCTAAGTTAACCCAAAAATGAATAAAAATACTTTTAGAACATCCCTACTTGACTCCACTGTGTCCCTTATTGGCATTAGCCTAATAGCCTACCCATTTTCAGTCCGAACCCATCTCATCGAAGGGGCCCAACCCATACATGCCTGTTAGGCCCATTAGTCGCAGCACACTAATTTGCTGTCATAAGTTTTATGGATCTGCTGTAAAGTTGATTCTATATGGTGCGCAATATTCCCTTTATTCGCACGATATTCAGGGAATTTGATCTAAATACGTATACGGTTAGGTGGCAGATACGAGTTGATAAATGCCTTTCTGTTTGACTCCTTTATGGTTACAAATCTGTGCCATAACGTGTGACATATAGCAAAATTATTAACCAATTTGCTGGGTTGTTTGCAAACAAAGCTGACCCAAAAATGTTTCATTTTTCAGTTTAGTTTACCGAAGTAACTGAAAGAACCAACACATACCACTTCTGGAGTTCAAAGTAACTCTGGAAAGTGGGTATATATTTTTCCTATCTGGGTTAAACCAACGCTAAATATAGAAAATATAATTAGCGCTAGTATTTTTCGCAAGTAAAGTGTTAATTTTCGTGTTATATTCAGCGTGAGCAATGCATTCTACACATTGTTACCGAAACTAATTGAATAGATTGCCCGTGAATTGTTTTGTGTGGTAATATTGTGAAAACAAGTGCATGTTTTTGATACATCCAGTTGATCAACACATTTTAAGCTAGCATTTATCGATTTAGAAAGAAAATATATGTTCAATATAAGTTCTCTAATTTAAAATCTACAGGTTTTCACAGTAGGTACTTAACATTTTTTTGTAAGCTCGTTTGATTTGGAAGTGTTTACATTTAAGAACCCTGGCCACGTTTAGTCCGTGACTGACTGTTTCCTTAAATATTTAAAGGCAAGTTGCTCAAATTTAAATGCACATGCTATACATCAATATTGATGGATTGCATACTTGCACTTAGTTACCCACTTCATAAAGCACGAAATGCAGGCGACTCCGAAAAATATAAAGCAGCACCGGAGCGCGACTCTTAAGAATTTGTGGCACGTTTCCGTTGATTGCGTTCGAGAGCTGCCACCAAACCGGATATAAATGACTCTATGCACTATAACTCACATGACCATAAAGGCGTTCAGATACTGCCTCCTCAATCCTCCCTCCGCTCGGGAATGTTCGTTAATCCATTAAATTTGAAATATGTTTTTGCGGGTGGCCGCTTGGCTGGGGGTTATGGATATCCCTCGCTGGGTCCTGGAAATCCCTGAATCCCTCTCACATTAAGATAAATGCCATGCTCTTGGGTAACGCCAATGTGTCAAGTCCCCGAGTTCAAGCTCCTCGAAAGCTGCCAACACAAATCAAAATGCAAAGAACTTGCAATCACCTCTGCCATTTCAAAGCGCATTTTTTGCCACTCTCAGTAAACTTTCACCTTGTTTTGCAAAAAGTTCTTGGGACGTAAAAGTAAGCAAAACAGCTATATTTCATTTAAATAAATCATAACTATTTTTTCACAAGACGCATGTTGGAAAAACAAGTTATTTTTACAATAGGTATCAATATTTATTAGTTTTTCTTCTTGTATTTAAATTCTTAAAATTCCCCAGACTGGTAATAAATTGGGGAAGTGCTAATCAAAAAAGTGCTCCCATGATAAAATATATGATAAAATGCCAAGCATTTATCTTCAAAATTAAATTTCACTAGCTGGTCAGTCAACACGGCTCCACAATGCACTTGCCCCTGGTGTTATGCAATTGTTTTTGCCACAACCAAACACACACACAGACACACACACACACACACACACACACACACACACACACACACACACACACACACACACACACACACACACACACTCTCTGGAGCACCAACACAATGATGCAAAAAGAGAAATGGCGATGCCGACGTCATTTTGATGGCTCGCCACAGTGGGACATTTCATTTGACGCTTATGGCCGAAATAAGCCGAAATTGAATGGCACGAGATAGAAAATAGAAATGAAGGAGAGCCACTGCCATTTCCAAATAACTCCTAAATGTCCTTGCCGCAAAACGAGCATTCAAAAAGCACTTTGAATTCCGCCACGCCGCAAAAATTCGTGAATGGTTGTTCATAGCATGTTTTCACTTTAATTATAAAATGCTTTGTGGGATGCTAAAATCGTATTTTCAAACTAAAGTTATCCTTAATCGTAGGCTAGCAGTGTGTCTCAATAAACTTTCTCTTTAACAATTTAAAATTAAATCCGCTTCTTTACTTATTAAAAACTCATTTATACATGAATGTTTTTTTATTCCTCGGCAGAGGGTATAATGATTTTAGTCAGAAGTTTGCAACGCATTGAAAGAGTCGTTTCCGACTCCATAAAGTATATATATTCTTGATCAGCAACACTAGAGTCGATCTAGCTAAATATATTTTCGTCCGTTTCTACGCAAACTAATCTCTCAGTTTCAAAGCTATCGGAATGAAACCTTCCCAAAAGTCTTCTTTCTATTATAAGTCGGAACTTTATTGATTTTTGACATATTAACTTCTACTCTTGAAAATATCATTATTTTAATACTTAAGAATTTCGAATAAAATTTATAAAAATCGTATAACTTTATCATATTCATAGCTGCTATAGGAACAATCGGATAGTTAATGTCAAAATAATACAAAGACCTTTATCTGTCGTTTTCGGCAAACATATTGGGGTTAATTGAAATGGAACATTATAAAAACAATTTTTTGGTTTATTTAGTTTTTCGTTTTTTAAAAAACGTAAAGCTCTGAACCTTCAATGCTTTCAAGGAAATGATCTGCAAGGGTATAGCAACTTCGTCTTGCCGAATTTATCTTCCTTTCTTGTTTAATTTCTTTTTAAATGCCGTTGTTTTTTCCTTTTTATACATACTGTTCCAGTATTTCTGGCTGTCATCATTCATGAATCTCTTTTCAAAGTCGTTGCTTTCATTAATTAATTAAGGCAAACTGTTTATAATGACCGAGAACATGTTTATCAACATGTTCTGCTATAATTCAGGGTGGATGAGGAGGAGTTGACAGCGATACGTGACAAATGGCACCATCTTTAGTTCAGACATTACATAAAGAAAAATATTGTGATATTGCACTCTGACATTTGTGCCCCGCCGTGTTTGAGCCCTCGCCACCCACGGTGCCGCCCACTGTGCGTGGGTGGGTGTATGAATGGGTAGGCGGAAGGGTGGGTGTTTGCGTCCATTCAAGGACATGGCCTGGCACCGCTCTCGAATGGCATCCGGGTGCTCGAGAGCCTGGTGCTCGGTGCAGCTCCTCGACGCCGCTCTCCATAACCCTGGCAATGGCAGAGTGTTCCATTTCCACTCCAGTGACGACCCGCTCGTAACTCCACCCCGCCTCCATTTTCCGGGTTTTCCTCTGTCAGCACTTGGCACCCACTTGTGTGGTATTTTGTTTTTATTCTGTACCTCCCACCCAACGCTACAGAGAAAGAACTTATCATAGTCTCTTGATGTTAATTGTTTAAATATATCATAGCCAATTGATTTATTCAATATCAATCTAAGAGGGAGTTTCACATTTGCAATTTTATTTATTTTTCACTTAATGGAAATCTTTTTACCAAGTAATTCCTAATGTTTTTTCGATGTTTTCGTTTTACCATTATCCTTTACCATGGTTTTATTTTACAAGAACTTTTAAAAAAATTTTACAAATAATTCTTTAGATAAGAGAAACTAATATTTACCTAATTAAGTTTCTAGAAGGTTTCATTGATTTATAAATAAAACAAGACCGCGGAAAAAAGACTTGAAGTAAATAGCAAAGATCCTATATATTTAATCTTATAGTGAAATAAAAATGTTACATTTTTGGCGATGCTGCGATACTACTGATGCGATTCTAGGATGTTGAAATTATACCATTTGTTTAGTAACGTTTAAAAATGAAGAGTAATTAATTTTAGATATCCTGTGTTGGTAATTTTTCACAGTGCACCCAGCCATGCCCGTTTGATGGGCCTCCCGTCTGGCCGGGCTACATATATTTGCAGTTGTTTCCTTTTTCGTTGCGGCTTTATTTGTTGGCCTCGGTGTGCTGGAATTGTCATGTAAATGGGTTAAGTTCTGACATTAAATTGTTCTCGCCCAGATTTTTCATTTGTGCACTTGCTTTGACGTTTTTCCAAAATGATTTCCCATTTCCGGGCGACCGGCCACAGTTCATGATCCTGCTGCACATCCTGCTCCGCCGCTCGGTCAACCCGTTTATTCATTAAAACCAAAGCCGAGCCATGTCTGAAAACTCTGCCAACGGGCATAAAGAGATTTGCAGTATTTGTGGATAATTGCATTTTGTGCTTTGGTCTGCTTTGGTCAGGCCTTTGAGCCAGGAATTTAAATTTATTGCAGGGGAATTGAAAACTAGCATAATTCAATTTACTTGCATTCAAATTCCTATATTTATTCCTGCTAATGGATTTAAATTTGATTAGGAATATTTCTCAAGATACACAAGTGTTTTGGGTTGAGCACAAAATAGGTTTCTTAATTTCTTATCATGGAACAAAGGTAATACATATATTTAACCGTATATATGCGGAACCTGTGTCTATTTACAAACACATTTTTCGATCTTTCCTATGGCAGATATAGTCGTCCGATGTTTATAAAAAAGATTTCGTACCTATGATATCTAAAAAATGTCACACTAGAAAGAAAATATAAATTTTATAGAGTCGAAATTTTCTTCTTCTTTGCAGTATTTAAAAGAAAAAGAAACATCTCCCCGACGGGGAATTGAACCCCGGTCTCCCGCGTGACAGGCGGGGATACTAACCACTATACTATCGAGGATGTTGACAATCGGGCAATTCAATCTTGATGAGTCCGAAATCTCTCAAAAATGTGTTTTTGTGTGTCAACATAAATTTATAGCACCATATTTCTGGCACTTAACAATCTAAATATAAGCATTAGCAATGATAAGAACTCAAACAACCATATCTTGGGTTGGTAATCTGGGTGACATCTATAATGCAATTACACCTTAGACTGTCTAGGCACTTACTTCATACCATAAAATCTTTTATCACTTATTGACGTGTTGTACAAGTATCTAAAGATAAAAACAACAGATGTCAAAATTGACAGACTGTGCTTGATAATTTAACGTATCTTATCTGCTGCGATGCTTTTATTTATATTATACCCTCTGGGAATTGTTTAACATGAAATGCACTTAATGCCTGATATGTGATCATGATATAATTCAACCATTTAAAATAGTATCCCAAAGATAATCGCTTAAACTGTAGAGAATCGCCTAACAACAGGGCTGGCAAAATGACTTCCGTAACCGCGGCTGCACTTTAATTGCATGCAGATGGAAATGAATACAAAACAAAACCCAGAACAAAACCAAATTAAACTAAAGCGAAGAACAAAACGGCGCCCAACTTTGTTGAAATCATGCAAAGCGCAGCACATTTCAAATTGGCCATTGAACTTTCATATCAAAACAGCGGCAACACCGGCGAAAATGGTTTTTAAAACGCTTCAACACGCGAGACCCAACAGCCGCGCCCCATCATAATTGGAAAAGTCTGTAAGAATCGCCAGTACCACAAGCGTAAGCGTGCTATATAATTGTATATATATGTATGTGCCTGGGTCTGGGGAAAACAACTTCCGTTACCAGCTGATAGACCCCTTTCCCTTGTTCTTATTTCCCCAGGCAGTTGTTAACAACTTTGCGCAAATTACAATGGGAGAGTGGAAAGTGCAGTCGACGCGGTTAGGAGGTCGTTGCTTTAAGCACAAGTGATTAGCCGAACTGCAGCGGAAAGTGCAACCTATTAAACAGACAGTTCTAATATATAATAGATATCTTGAGTATGAGCGAATTGGGGCTTGGTTAGGAAGCTTTTTGAAGAAACCGCCCATTTCCTTTAAACATTGAGTAGGTTAAATTCTTTAAATGATAATAATTCTTATGCAGGTTATAAAAACATTATCACGATAAGCAGCCAATGTTAGAATAGACTTAGAGTCTATTGATAAGCGTTTCATTTCCGAACCATTCTAGATTTATTGCCATTTGACAATATACTGCGTAAGGGCTTACGTTTATTTCTATTGGCCTACAGGCCTGTAAGCTTTTCTAAGATTCTTATCAAAACCGTTTAATGCGATATAATTCGCAAATTGCATTATAATCAAATAACATATAAATTCAGTAAAAGTAACTCAGAATAACGACCTGAACACTTTGAAAAAATTAGTTTAATATAAAATTAAGCTCTGTTTTTAAGTTATCATATGATATCGGTGGTTGCAGCAAAAACAAATTATATTTTATCTTTGATTGATCACAAATAAATATTTTATCAACCAAAATTCGCTGGCGTCAAGCAAAAAATCAAGATTGATGGATATGTAGCTATAGCTAGTGCAATAATGTGTACTCCTCTTTTTGGTTTATACAAAGATAGCTGATAAGCAATAGTCAATTTTGTTGCTTTCTGCACAGTAAAGATAAATTATTTATAAGTTTTTTTAAGCAATTTATTCACCATATTAAATTCGCATTTTGTTTCTACACTCTTTTCAGGTTTCCGATGCCCCGAATAGTTGTATAAATTGTAAGTCTAAGTTTTACTATCAACCAAATATGTAAAACAAGCAAACCATTCACCAAACTGATATCGCTGCCTAGTATATGAACCCATATGGATACATAGAGGCCGCAAGTGTGATAAAAGCAGAAAACACATAATAACCATACAATTTCAGAACTCGTTGCGTACCGAGATACACGCCCTATCGCCGACCGTCCCGCCCCGCCTCCGTCCCGCCCCTTCCGCTCGGCTCAGAAATCGGAAAGCCAGTAAATGGAATGAAATAAAATAAATCAAAACCGCAAAGGCAGCGAAACAGCAGAGTTGACGAAAAAATAAAAGGCCAGAGCTAAATCATATAAAATTCGAAAGCGAACGAATGAAATCAAAAAACCAACGTAGAGTGACGCGGCCAACACGAAAGAAATCATCACAATATATATTGCAAGTGCAACAGCGGTTGTTTTGGAACTCTGGGGCAACCGGAAACGGATACGGCGACTAGGATGAAGGGCAACTACACCCATCTCACCATGTACAGTGGGATCAATGCCAGTGGCCACGGCAGCGGCAAGATGTCCCTGGGCAAATCCATCAAAATGTACCTGACCATTTTCATTCTGACCACCTGCATTTACATGGCTCTCTATCAGTACCACATATCCCAAGAGCCCTTCGCCGCCAGTGACGTCGTCAAGGTGAGTCTGCAAATGCACTGGGAGAAAATAGATCAAACATTTTGGTATACAAAATAAGCATTAAAAGGTAGGGTGCATTATAGCATGACATCTCAAATAATAGTAAAAAAATCTAGAACAAATTGGAATACCATATATGGTATATTTTTTTTAAATATGAAAAAGATAGGTGGTATAATAGCATGATGTCTTGAATAGTAATGAAAAAAACTGTAGAAAAATTAGATTTTGCTCCCTATTACTTAAATGAATTTTTGTATTAACATTTGTCCTTTTCCTAATGCACCCTACTAATAAAAATAACATATTGCACCACATGCGCCATAATATCTGTTTCACTGTATCGGTGTCAAGGGGGGTTCACTAATTTAATAATCTTATCTAACCTCGGCAAGCGAAAAAAGTGTGTCGTTTTAATATAATTAATGGAATCGAAATTCTTGGAAATTTTTCGGCGCCCAAATAATATTTAATTAATATCGCATATCTCGCTTCCAAAATCGAAGGCTTTTTAATGGTATCTATTAGTTAAATTTTAGACTACACATACAGCGTGTGAATAGATAATGATTTCTTTCTTATCTTTATGAAAAGTACCAAAAATATGTGAATAAGTTATACGAAGCGTTATCCATTAAGATAACAAAGCTTTGTCATATTTGGGAAAACCTAGAGAATCATGTGCAAAAACAGGAAACAATAAAAAAGTACATCTGTACAGTTTATGTACCATATGTTACTTGTTGCTGACTCCAATAAAAAACAGATAGCAACGTAAAGAGCTATAAGCACGAAGTAATACCGCAGGTGCTAAGTTATGGTGCTAAGATGAGGGTTATAATTGGAGTTATACGTGCTTGAAATAAAGTAAACCAAATAATAACTGTACCTGACTGGCATCCCAAAATCACCTAACAAAACCCTTTATCTCTAGCCTTCTAATATTAATTTTAATTAACTAGAATAAATACTATTGTAATGTTTTCCATGTGTTCTTGTTCTATTTCCTCTGAACCCTTGAATAACAACATCCTTGCCGACTAATATTTAGCATCAAGAGAAATCATCGTCATATATCGCCTCATACTTGTGGTCACCCATTTCCCTGCTAATGGCCAATAGTTCCTCCAACACTATTAACCCATCCACAACAACAAGCACAATAACAGCACCAACCACAACAACAACAACAGCAGCTGGCACAGTGGGCCAAAAGCTGGGTGCATCCTCCGCCTCCATCCGCATGGTTTCATTAGCGGCCACCACACCCACATTTATGTCTTCGTCATCGCAACTAAGATCGGGATCGGTGGGTGGCCATCGAAAGACTGCGGGCATTAGGACCTCAAGCACCTCAACCAGCACAACCACAACAACCATAGCCACAGCCAGTGGGCTGGCAACAACGACAACAACAACAGCCAAAACAAGCGCCAAAACATCCGCGGCGGCCACGCCCACTGCCTCCCACAAGGAAAACGCCCATAAGACTCGACCAACATTTGTTGCCGCATCCGAGCCCGTAAATATTTTGATATAATCATAATCCTAGCCGAGCACTTCCCCCCTTACCTGGACTACACTGAGAAAATACCTTACTAAAGTCAAGCAAACTATCTTAACTTCGGTGTTTAAAAAAAAAATATTAAACCCCAATCAACACAAATTATAAAACCATTTTAAATAAGTATAAGTATAATATTTATACTTAAAATGTGGTAAAAAACTACGTTAATTCTAGTATGTTTTTCACACAATCAAAAATATTTTAATATTATTTAAAAGTAAAATTTAAACCTATGAAAATTCTACTAAAATCAAACAAAGTTCCTCAACTTTGAAACAAATTTAATATATTTAACAGTACTCCGTTGCTTTTAAATACCCCAATTTCAAGCATTTAAAAATTTTTAATAACCAATAATATAGTAAAACCCGCTTAAAACTTGTGTTCATTTAAAATCACCATTAATTCAAAAATGTTTTTAAAAATCAATATTTACTTTAGAAAAATGTAACAGTGTAGATAAGAAATCGATAATATTGTTCTTGATTTTGGGTATACGTTTCCTCTCAGTGGCCCCAACTTCGCAAACCCATAGCTAACCAAACTTATTAAACTCTCGTTACTCCCGCATTTCACTTATTCTGTTTTAATCTTCGGAAGTGCATTTCGAGCTTATCTGCATTTTATTTTCATTATTTCACTTGTCGTGTGCATGTCTGTACAAAGTGTTTCTGTGTTGTCCAGTGTTTGTGTGTCTGGCTGCCTGTCATTATTCGATAACTGGATGTCGCACTTGTTGCCCTATCAATACTCGCAGCCACCTGCTGGTTTGCTCGCTTATCGCTTTTCCTCACCCCGTTTTTCAATTTTCCTAATTGCCATTTGCCACTCGCAAATGCGTTGCATACTAGTCATTACTGTACTAAACTTAAGGCATATGGATGTAGTTGTATGTATTTAAATTGTGCTGGAAAAGTGGCTTAAAGTTAAAAATAAGATTGGCAAGAAATAGTTTTAACTTTGGAATAAACAAGTATTATTTAAAGTAAATATACACAGAGAAAATTGTGACGTTCTCATCTGAGTTGAAAAATAGAACGACATTTTTAAGTTTAAAATGTTTTTATTTCGCTAGAATCAAATTAAATTGGCGGTATTTAAGTACATTGTATGTACAAATAAACTATTAGTTCAGTCCTTAGTGTATACTTATCAAAAAGTTCTTAAATAAACTCAATTTAACTTTTCTCTTCTCACCATTTCGTTCTTATATTGATATTAAAATGTACTTACACGGTTTTTAAGAACGAATGTTCTCAATTCAAGAACAATTTTCTTAGATAGTTTTCTATGTGTAGTAATTGTAAAGGTTAAATTTAAATGGTGATGCAAAACTCATTTATATGTTTGTTGAAGCTATGATATATCGTACTTATTACTTTTTCTGGCCTAAACTGGACAAACATAATTCCGCATTTATTTAAATTAAGCGGAAACCAGAACAAACAAGCTGACAAATGTGTTCTACATTCACCCAACTAACTTTGCCACTCGCACGCTAATTATGGTCTCATTAAAACCCTAAATGGGAATATAGGAATATATTACCAACCAAGTTCACATTGCAAGCAACACAAAGCGACGATGACCCGCACAAATTGCGCTGTTTATCTAACCAACTTTTGTTGGCCACCATGTGCAAATTGGTGGCCGGCTATCTGTATCACGATTTCTGGGTTAATCACATGCATTATATTAACCAACAAGCCTCGCTAACTGTCGGCGTGCCCCTGCAACTGGTGGCAAACAAAAAGATTCCCATTCACCACTTGGCATGAGCCTAATTTGCAAATTGCTCCAGTGCGCACACAAAACCGAAAAACCAAAACCGCATCCAGCTGCAACTGGGGAAAAAATACCTATAGAGAAAAATTACCAGCATTGAAAGCGACCACTGAAAAGGGGGTGGTTACTGATCTAGATTCCAGATTTATGCAAAACACAAAATGCAAGCCAATTGAAAAGATTCACGCGCATTTGTTGGTTTCTGTCATTTAGTAGTTGCATCCACTAACAGCGATTCCAATGCCCTGCACTCAATGTCAACGGTCAATCTTATTAGTTTAAAAGGCCTACTGAAGGTTCTGCACCTGGTATATATGTTTTCGAACTGATAAGGGGTTTTAGGGATACCTCAAGCGATCTTAAGATAATATATGGGTCCAAATATGTATGCTATAATTTACTCATTATAAGTTTATAATCCATTAACTATCCTAACTCTAGGAATACTAACCTTTAACAAGAGAATATTTAAAGGTGTCATGTCCTACAATATTTTAAGCTTCGGTTAGATGATCTTTCAAATGGTTTTAGTCGATAGAATGGAAAATGAGCAATGTGAAGGAGATCTAATAAATGAAATCAGCTGATATCGTGAAAACTGAGCTAATTTGCATGCCATCCCACCATACCCCTTCATCCCTTTTATCTCTTTACATTGGAATATCTGAGTTTATTTTGCTAAAATAAATTTTCCACCGCCTTGCATGTGCTGGGTGAATATGTGGATGGGGTTGTGGGTGTGCATGTGTGTCAACAATGGATAATTTGTAAAGTGAGTGCGCCAGTTTATTTATTTTCAACGTCAGTCGTTCAATGGGCCACGAGTTCACAGGCACAGCATATCTAGAACGGGTGTTGGAGAGTGCACTCTGAAAAAATTGATTACTTTTATTATTTAAATAGAGATTTTTTCAAGTTCATTACATTTATTTTAATAGAATACAAAAGGATCAGCTTTATTATGTTAAAATAATCAATTTTATAATAACTCCTAGTCAGGAAACTCGAAGGATTTAGGAAACACTGACCTAAAAAGTATTATTTAATGTATTTTCATTTAAATATATTATTTTAAAATATCCCAACATTTTCTTTTACAAATAAGTAATAGCATACTGAGCTCTTGACTATTTGCAACCTTAATTTTCACACAAGATCCTTGGCAAATAGTGTGCAATTTTTCCCAGTGCCTTTGACTAGCGAAACGCGACCCATATTGCTGCTCCAGAGCCTAGACACACGGACTTACGGCAATGGGCGGATGTGGCCGGCTCGCTTTCGCCTAGTCAAGTCATTGGGCTGTAAATTAATTTGCATAATTGCTCATAAAAAGAAGCTCACGCCGCATTACGCACCACCCACTGGCACCTAACGAGGCACTCAGCCACCCTGCCGCCCAACCACCCAACCACCCAGCTAAACAGTCCAAGTGCAGTGCACACATACGCCCCGTAGTACACAGCGTTAGATAACCTAATGACACTCAACTCAAATCAACTCGACCCGCAGCCGCCCCTGTACATAATCACGCCCACCTACCGACGACCCGAGCAGCTGGCGGAGCTCACCCGACTGGGATATACCTTAAAGCACGTGGTGAACCTGCTCTGGCTGGTCATCGAGGACGCCAACGCTACGAACCCGCTGGTGGGCCACACTCTGGACCGGATCGGAGTGCCCTACGAGTACATGGTGGGTGAGTATCGGTTCCCCAGCCCCCGAATGCGATGTCATGTCCGGGACACATTCAAGTGATATTTACGAGTCACTACATCACACCCACTTCCATTTCCACTTCCGATTCCGTAGCACCCATGCCCGAGAAGTACAAGCAGACGAAGAGGGCCAAGCCGCGTGGCGTCTCCAATCGGAATCGGGGCCTCGAGTATCTGCGCCAACATGCCACCGAGGGAGTGCTCTACTTTGCCGACGACGACAACACCTACGACATTAGCATATTCGAGCAGGTAGGCAGGAGCAGCCAGAGCAGCAGGTGGGCGGGCAACGTGGCCCTTGACCCACCCAGGAGTACATAAAGCACAATTTACACGAATTACGGGGTTAAAGGATGTCAATTCTCATTCCCGTTCCCATTCAATGGGGATA
The DNA here is from genome assembly GCF_043229965.1 of Drosophila suzukii. Classification (NCBI taxonomy): domain Eukaryota; kingdom Metazoa; phylum Arthropoda; class Insecta; order Diptera; family Drosophilidae; genus Drosophila; species Drosophila suzukii. Next base: position 20,663,842 of record NC_092082.1, on the reverse strand, counting down.
CATCAGAGCTATCGTTTTACCTTTTGTGTAGAATATTAACCAAATGAAATTAAATTGTAGCAGTATATAAGGGTTGGTTCAATTTGAATTTATTTTAAATAAATTAAATCTATCGTAGCTTTCTTCCCAGAATAAAGGGCAATATTATATAAGTAAATCTTAGAAACGTTCCTATGTACAGGGGTACACATAAATCACTTTTAAAAGTAGTTTTAGGTGTCTAAAAGTATGCAACAATAAAATTTATATCTATTTTCGAGCTTAAGGCCTTTTGCTGCTATAGCTCAAAAATAAACCCACTGTTAGCTTATAGTTTTAACCATAAGTTAGCATTAGATAATAATAAAAATAATAATATTTATAAGTTCTAGAAATTCATTATATACAACGAATATCCCTTATTCACTGCATACTTTTGGGCACTTAAAATTTCATTTAAATATGATTTCAAAACCCAAGTTATTTGAGTTGTATTATATCCCAAGGTCTTGAAATTAAAATCTTTAAGACGACCTAATTTAAATTTCATTTCCCTTCTCTAGATGCGTTACACTACCAAGGTAGCCATGTGGCCGGTTGGCCTGGTGACAAAGACCGGAGTGAGCAGCCCCATAATTAAGGATGGCAAAATGGTGGGCTATTACGATGGCTGGATCGGAGGTCGGAAATACCCCGTGGATATGGCCGGATTTGCAGTGAGCGTCAAGTTCCTGAAGGAGCGACCCAATGCCCAGATGCCCTTCAAGCCGGGCTACGAGGAAGACGGGTTCCTCCGCAGTCTGGCGCCACTTGACAATACGGAAATCGAGTTCCTGGCCGACGAGTGCCGAGATGTAAGTGAATCTGTTAAATAATCTATTATCTAGTAATACTAACAGAGTAAATACTTGTTAATTAATTTTTTTTAACTATTCTTATGATTCTCATATGATTTTACATGAAAAAGTTTTAACTTAACCATTACTCATATGTCTGGTTATTTCTTTGCTACGTTAAGGGGTATGAGTACACCAAGTTGTACCACAGTTATGACCTTGTATTGCTTTAGTTTATGCCAAAATATCGGCCATATGCTTTGATGGAATAAAAAAATCCATAAAGGCCAGCCAAGCAGACTCGTTTCTGAACCATATTGGCTATCTATTATCCCGGCTGCCCAAAATCGTCAGGTTATGACAGCCACTACCAGTCGTTTATTTAATGGCTAATAAGTCTGAGTTAATGATGCAGAAATGTTTGTTGTGTAACAATGTGCATTGTGTAAAAATGAATTGACCCAGAAAAAGAAGAACGAAAAAATCAAGAACATTTTTTCACGATTTCATGAAAACACCGTTCTTAAATTTAAATTTAATAAAAATAAAAAAAAGTAAGGAAATAAAATACTTCTCTACTAGGCGTCGAGAAAAACTAGCACGTACACAAACCTCGTTTTTGTTAAGTCCGAAATCTTTTTGAGTTAGTTTGGAACCCTAAAGATTTGGTGACATTTTTTTAACGATCGTTTAAGTGCTAGAAAAAAAATCGTGCTGCTAAAAGACCGACTGTTTTGAACAGCTGCTACCTCTGCTAGCGATCCCAATTACTTTAAGGAAAATTTATTTTAAGGAAAATTTATTTTTGACAAATTTTCGCATTTTTTGTAAGGGGTGCAACCCTAGGTACATCTGGGTGCAACCCTAGGTACATTTGGGTGCATTCCAAGGTAAATTAATTTTTTAAAACTTTTAGAATTTTTTGTAAGGGGTGCAACCCTAGGAACATTTGGGTTCATTCCTAAGTAAATTAATTTTTTTTAAATTTTCGCATTTTTTGTAAGGGTGCATCGTTTTTTTTTTGCGAAAAATGTGAAAAGTTAAACATTCCGATCTTGTAAGGGGTGCAACCCTAGGAACATCTGGGTGCAACCCTACGTATATCTGGGTGCAACCCATCAAAAAAGTGAATTTTGAGGGCGAAAAAAAAGGATTCCGTTTGTTGCGAGGCTAATAGAAGATTTAGCCGCACGCTAACTGTCCAATTTAAAAAGTCGATTTATTTGAATTTAAAGTCTGTTAGTTTAAAAATACTGTTAAGTTGTTCAACACTGCTAGCCAGTGCCATCTCTATATTGTTAGTATTGGAAAACTTAGGAATGTAAGAACAAGAAGAAAATGATGCTATGAGAAGTTAAAGAGCGGCAACCACAAGTGTAAGAAAAAAATGTTAATAATTTGATTAATTGTGAACTCATTTGAATTTGAATAAAGATTTCAGCTATGCTGTGAACCAGAGCTTGAAATAAGTGGAAACCCTCTGGGACCGTGGGTGTCCCAACACCGTTTGTAAGGGGTGCAATCCTAGGACGAAAAAATAGGATTCCGATTTTGTAAGAGTGCAACCCTAGGTACATCTGGGTGCAACCCTAGGTACAAATGGATGCAAGGCGTACCGCTAAAAGACCGACAGTTTTTAACAGCTTGCTACCTCTGCTAACGATCCCAATTACTTTAAGGAAAATTTATTTTTTGACAAATTTTCGCATTTTTTGTAAGTGAATTTTGAGGGCGAAAAAATAGGATTCCGATTTTGGTCTACGATATTCAGTGAATTTTGAGGGCGAAAAAATAGGATTCCGATTTTGTAAGGGGTGCAACCCTAGGTACATCTGGGTGCAACCCTAGGAACATGTGGGTGCAACCCTAAGCAACCCAACCAAAAAGTAAATTTTGAGGACGAAAAATAGGATTCCGATTTTGGTCAAAAATACGATATTCAGTGAATTTTGAGGGCGAAAAAATAGGATTCCGATTTTGTAAGGGGTGCAACCCTAGGTACATCTGGGTGCAACCCTAGGTACAACTGGGTGCAAGGCGTACCGCTAAAAGACCGACAGTTTTTAACAGCTTGCTACCTCTGCTAACGATCCCAATTACTTTAAGAAAAATTTATTTTTTGAAAAATTTTCGCATTTTTTGTAAGTGAATTTTGAGGGCGAAAAAATAGGATTCCGATTTTGCAAGGGGTGCAACCCTAGGTACATATGGGTGCAACCTTAAATACATCTAGGTGCAACCCTAGGTATATCTGGGTGCAACCCATCAAAAAAGTGAATTTTGAGGGCGAAAAAATAGGATTCCGATTTTGTAAGGGCTAGGACGAAAAAATAGGATTCCGATTTTGTAAGGGGTGCAACCCTAGGTACATCTGGGTGCAACCCTATGTACATCTGGGTGCAACCCTAGGTGTTTTGAAGACGAAAAAATAGGATTCCGAATTTGGTAAAATACGATATTCAGATTTTAGTCAAAAATACAATTTTTCATTCCAGTCTTTCAGTCGTAGTTTAGTCAAATCAAGGCGTACCGCTAAAAGACCGACAGTTTTGAAGAGCTACCTCTGCTAACAATCCCAATTACTTTAGGGAAAATTTATTTTTTGACAAATGTGCATCGTCTTTTTTGCGAAAAATTAGAAAAGATTTAAATGCCAATGAATTGGAAATTAAGCAACGATCTCAACGGGGTAGGACATTCCTCGATCTGACGTTTAGTTTTTTTATAGCAGCCAAAAGTTAATTTTGAGGGCGAAAAAATTTTAGTCAAAAATGCGATTTTTCTTTCCAGTTTTTCAGTCGTAGTTAAGTAAAATTCAAATCGTACTGCTGAAAGACCGACTGTTTTGAACAGCTTGCTACCTCTGCTATCGATCCCAATTACTTTAATGAAAATTTATTTTTTGACAAATTTTCGCATTTTTTGTAGGGGGGTGCATCGTCTTTTTTTGCGAAAAATGCGAAAAGTTAAACCATTTTAGGTTTGAATGCCAATGAAATGGACGTCTGACGTTTAGTTTTTTTATAGCAGCCAAAAAGCGAATTTTGAGGGCGAAAAAATAGGATTCCGATTTTGTAAGGGGTGCAACCCTAGGAACATCTGGGTGCAACCCTAGGCATATCTGGATGCAACCCATCAAAAAAGTGAGTTTTGAGGGCGAAAAAATAGGATTCCGATTTTGTAAGGGGTGCAATCCTAGGACGAAAAAATAGGATTCCGATTTTGTAAGGGGTGCAACCCTAGGTACATCTGGGTGCAATCCTAGGTACAACTGGGTGCAACCCTAGGTGTTTTGGTCAATACGATTTTGGTCAAATACGAAATTCAGATTTTAGTCAAAAATACAATTTTTCATTCCAGTCTTTCAGTCGTAGTTTAGTCAAATCAAGGCGTACCGCTAAAAGACCGACAGTTTTGAAGAGCTTGCTACCTCTGCTAACGATCCCAATTACTTTAAGGAAAATTTATTTTTTGACAAATGTTCCCATTTTTTGTAAGGGGGTGCATCGTCTTTTTTTGCGAAAAATTAGAAAAGTTAAAAATTTTCAGGTTTGTATGCCAATGGATTGGAAATTAAGCAACGATCTCAACGGGATATGACATTCCTCGATCTGTCGTTCAGTTTTTTTATAGCAGCCAAAAGTTAATTTTGAGGGCGAAAAAATTTTAGTCAAAAATGCGATTTTTCTTTCCAGTTTTTCAGTCGTAGTTAAGTAAAAGCTACATCTGGATGCAACCCAAGGCACATCTGGGTACAACCCTAGGTGCATGTTTCAGGTGCATTAAAAAAGAGTGAATTTTCGGTGCCAAAACTTCGCCAAGCATGAAAAATACAGAACCTGAGAACAAAATACTACTTTTGAGCACGAGTTTTCAAGACCGAAAATACTAGATTTAAGAACTTTTCGGTCTTCAATCAAGTATGAATATATTTAAATCAAGTCATATTTGGACTAAAAACTAGAACGATTCATAATAAAGTTGCAGGCATGATTTAAGGACGAATAATTCTTAAATCAATATATATATATTATAAAATTTAAGTGAGTTTTAATTTTATGCCCTTTAGAGAAATAAGTATTGGAAACTTTAACGAAGTAAACGAGATATATATAAGTAATATTAATATTTTAAGTTTACTTACGACATGTCGCTCACGGGCATTAACAATGTCTAATTTATGCGCCTTATATGTATACCGAGTACTTTCATAATAAACAGTTGGGAAATATTAGAGTTGGCAGACCTTAAAAATTCAAAAATGGCTCAATATGAGAATTTTTTGACCACGAACGTTCTTAAATGTTAAGCATACAATTTTTCATAGACCAAGGCTGTTTGTACTTGTTTTTAGCACGGTGTTTTTCCCTGAGTGTCCCTTTAAATTTTTTACTGAAATACATTGATGCTGTACCTACCTATCGATTTACCTAAAAAAGTTTGCCGCCCTCTCTGACGCTTAAAACGCTGATATCTGTCTGCCGCCCACAATTCCATATATTGAAATCGCGTGTAGGTGGCGCTTTGCAATCTGCGATGCTGCTTGTAAATCTCCATCTCCTTTTTGCTCCCTTTAACTAAGTAAAGGGTATCTGATAGTCGAGGCACTCAGCTTTAGCGTTCTTCCTTGTTTTATTTAAATTACAAGTGTGACCGCTATCACACTTGAAAACAATAAACGCGTCTATCTCGAAATGCCATTTGTTGAGATATGTCACAGTGCTACAAATTGAGAGATGTGTTTAAATAGTGGTATCAGCAATTATCTGGATTTTAGTAGCTGTATATCGGATAAGAGCAGCAACAAAAAGCTTGAATGGAAAAAAATCAGGAGTGTGCTTCAAGTATTTCAAAATAAATATGCCTGCAGATGGCGCCAGGTGACAGACGAACTTGGCTAAATCGACTCTACTATCGATCCTGATTATAGATAAATCCATACATTTCCGCTACGAGTAAATGCTAAAACAAGGAAGAACGCTATAGTCGAGTACCTCGACTATCAGATACCCGTTACTCAGCTATATGGAGATATGCAAGCAGCAAAGCGAGATTAAAATGCGCCATCTACCGGCGGAATACAGATTTAAGCGATATGGGCGTTAGAGTGGGCGTGGCAAATTTTTTTTTGGGTCAATCGATAGGTATTGATGAGAACAATACATTTCAGTTAAAATTTTTATTCTAGCATCAAAACTGTAGGAGCCACAGTTTTGGGCGGTTTGTGGGCGGTTTGTGGGCGTTAGAGTGGGCGTGGCACTCTGCTGAAACAAACTTGCGTTCATCCGGACGGACAGACAGACGGACAGACGGACATGGCTAGATCGACTCGGCTAGTGATCCTGATCAAGAATATATATACTTTGTGGGGTCGGAAACGCTTCCTTCTGCCTGTTACATACTTTCCGACGAATCTAGTATACCCTTTTACTCTACGAGTAACGGGTATAAATACAAACTTATCAGGCGGAAATGTAGGGTACTATAAACACTTTACTTAACGAGTTCATTCATCAATCATACAATTTTGCCAATGATAACTTTGTCATATGAATGAATGTATGTTTCTTGCCCAAATCGACCAAACACGGAAATATTGGCTCGCGCCATTGGCGAGTGGCAAATTTGTTATCGGCCTATCAGGAACCGGTTAGGAACTCTTCTAATTTTGCACCGGGGTACTCTTTTAATTAAATCTGATCATATTTCGGGCACTCTTTTTGTCACAAAAAACATTTTGACAAAATAGATTGTTTCCGTTCTGTGTCGCCCTTCTGACAGCAATTTTATCAACATACCTTCGCTCGTCTAATGAAGTTCATTAAGAATACATTTCAAATGACTTTTATAAAGACAATTTGACAAGAAGAAAAAGTAGCTCTCTGGGGCAACGACGAAAAGGGAATGGGTAAAAATTAATTAAAGGTCAATGGGACAAAAAGACAATTATAAATATGTATGATTTGTTACATAGTCGTGGAACCTTCGGTATGTTTTAAAACAAAGCCGTTATTATGGTCAAACGAATATTATTAAATAGATAAACAATTTTAAAGACCTAATAAGAAACAAAATAGCTTCAACAATTTATTCTACTAAAATGATATCTTCACATTATTTTACCAGAGTCACATTATTAATATTAATAAATATAATAATAATAATAATAATAATAATAATTAATAATAAAATAATAATAAGATAATGATTTCTTCACTTCAGATTCTCACGTGGCACACACAGACGAAGAAGAACGCGCCTGCCCAGGCGCTGAACAGGACGCACTACAAGAACACGAACCTGGAGCACATAGACAAGCTGCTGGTGCGCCCATAGGGATACTGACTGTAGTTAGCTAGTTAGGCTTAGCCAGCGGAGCCCACTGTCTCCATACAGACACAGTGGATCGCTCCCATTTTGACCGTGGCTCTGGCGGGTTGTACAGGTACAACCCGGCGCACGGAGAAACCAATCAGATTTGATCAGATCATTAGTCGGTGTACATTACTACCATAATCATACGAGTAGTTAGGCTCTAAGCGCACACCCCTCTATGATAATTCAATGCACCGTAGGCTTTGTTTGACCCCTTACACGTAATCGTACCATATACACTCCTAATCTTACCTTAAGTAACGTATTGTATCATATCGCAGCGTCCACGACTATTTTGTAAATAATCGCAATGCTTAGTTTAAGCTTAAACTTGTTTACGCTCTAAGTTGAAACGGATTTACCACCCATAAAAGCAAACTTCAGCAACGAATTGGATAAGATGTTCCTAGACCAAAGAAGAAGGCCCCCAAAGTTCTGCACTCACCGTTCCCTTGGGGAAATTAAATCACCTGTGACAGCCGGGACCTCCAACTCCGTCCGTAGGATTCGTGCGAGGTCAAGGCCTGAACCACATCAGCAATCAATTAGGGCAAGGTGTCAACAAGAAGGTATTTCCCCGAATTCTCCTGAAACCGGGGCAAGCGTTTCAATAATGCATGTCGACATATGGATGGATGTTCGAGGCGAGTGGCACAGATAAGTCGTGCACGGATGAGCCTCCTTCCCCGGAGAATCCAAATCGCGTGCTTCACCAAAATTGCACGAGGCTAAATTGGATACGAGCAGGCGGAAGGGGACACAGTTTAAACATTGTAATGGGTCCTGCTAATGGGACTGAATGGCTCAAAAGTTTGGCAAAATCAATTTCATTCTAAGCGCCGCACGATATTTTGTTGAACGAGAACTCTTTGTATGCTTAAGATATGCATTTTCTTTCCGAAACGGGTTTCCAACGCATAACTTTTTGTCACTACTCATAAGTACGCTAAGTTAAGTTTACAAAGAAATTTATATTGAAGTTATGAACTGCACTGAAATCGCCTACATGTAAATAATAATCACAAAATATTGTAACCAAATTTTACACGTCCCGCAAGAGCAGGGCGAAGCGCAGGGATGCGAGGAAACTATGACAAATGGTATTACGAAATTTATACAATTTATACAATTGAATATGGAATACGATAAGCCGCAAAGCAATTAGTTAGGTACTTACAAAATCTTACAAAAATAAATAACAACCGAGTCTTGATGAACTCATAAGAAAATCAACTTAAACCTTTTCAAGAATATCTCAAAATGTTTCAATGAATACTAAAGATACAGAAATACGTCTAAAACTATTCTCTTATTCAAGTAACCCACATACAATGTTTAAACCTGACAGGACTTATAGCAAGGAACTTCAATCATTTTTAAAGAAATACAAATACCTTTCAATAAATTGATAAACTTTTCTTAAACATTTTCAAAGTAATCAGTGAATGGTTTTATTCCTCCCCCTCAAGAAACTATAGAATACTTTTTCCGGATTCACAGAGGTTGTACAAGAGTGTTTATTTCGAAAAGGAACTTGACAATGTCGAAAAGTGCGGTTGGAGTAATCGAAGCATGTTGGTGATCTACTTAAAATTTGATAATATTATATCGTCTAGTGGCTCCAGGCGGCAGCATCAATCAACTGGTTTAGAGTCCCGTAGTCGCTCTTCTCGTAAAGAGAGGCCTCATCCAGGCAGATTTTTGAAGGCTGTGCAACTTTTCATAAATCTGCCCTAGCTCGTTCGCATTAATCAGATACTTGGAATATTTTACGTGTATTTACCATCGCTGTTATGGTTCGATGTATTGATCTTCGACCACTTATATCTTTTTAAGATACCAATAATGGTAGTCCATCGGATAGACAGCAACAGTAGAATTCTACTAAAATGTGTGCGAACTAAACTATAATCTTGTGCATCATCTAGTAAGCTTACATTATATGGCGCTAGTCTGGTAAGTATTTAAATCTATGTTTTGGGGTTTGTCAAACCCCTATTTCTAGGTTTAATAGATATTTTTTAATAAACTTCTCTTATAATATGAATAATCTGGTAAAATATTTAATCTTCAGGGCCTTCAATGTTTTTTGCGTTTGGAACTTACTTGTTTGGTATGTGAATAAAAACAGCTTATATCCATAAGAGGATATAAATAGGCGTTTAAATTCATTGGTGCATTGGTCATTCGCCAAGAAAGTCGATTTATATCATAGATCAAGAGACAACATAACAAGCTTACATGCTTAAATGAATTGTGGTGAAGTCAATTAAAATGTAAAATATCTAAAGTTAAAATGAAATCTTGAATTTGTATTACCTTGTTACTATAGCTAACAAACCTTGTCTGTTATATAATTAATTTAATTTTAAAATAATATTTTTAAAACTCATCTGATCTCAAAAAAAATATTGTTTCTAATCATGTTCTACCCATTTTAATGAGCTTCAACAAAAACTAGTACCAATGGCTTGTCCCGATCTAACTACTCTTTGATGATATCTCTTGCCCTCGAATGTGAATCGGTCTCACTTTAGCAAAGGAGTTCCTACAACCCTTTCGGATCCTGCATTCTACTGAGTGGTACTAAAAAGATAACTCAACATCGATGGCTGCACGTGAAAGCTTATAGTTGCCTCTTCCCACTTGGTATGAATCAGACGCTGCAACGGCGTGTTGAGCGTCGACTCCTCCTTGGCGACCACATCGTTACCACCGCTAGCGCCACTAGCAGCACCACCAACACCGCCGCTAGCGCCACCCACACCGCCGCCGGCAGCAGCACCTCCTCCTCCGGAAACGGCCGTTGGCGACGTTGCGCCCCCGCCCTCCTCCTTTCCGGACATCGAGGTACTCTCCGGCGTGATTGGTTGCCGCTCCAACATGACCAATGCCTGCTCGTTGTAGGTGCGATTGTCGATGGTCATCAGGATCTGGTGGCCCGAGCAGCTGTAGTAGTTCACGTCGAACCGCGACTCAGCATGGTAGTTGCGCAACAGGTCCGGATTCTTGTTGAAGATCACGCCGAAGTGGCCCGTGCAGCTGGTTATCCAGATGGGGTAGTTGGGCGTCTTCAGGCGGGAACCCGGCTGGCGGGACTGATTAACCGCAGCCTGCCGAAGAAATTCAATAAGATGATATACTTACAACAATTAAAAAGTGAAAATCAGGAAAACAAACTAATAGAACTACTACAAGCTATATAATTTGATCATATTTGGAAATAATTTGAATACAAAACCAGACCAGCACTACAAAGGTGAAAGAGAATAAATAATCTTAACTTTAGTTTTTTGAAAGGTAAATATTATCTCATATCAATTTTTGGAGATTAAAGTTTTTGAGATTTAAGTGTTCCTCAAGAAATACTTTTGAAATGTGTAAAGATACATACACTAGCCGACTCGATATCCCAGAGCAGGAGACCGATCATACAACGTTTAAGGACTCCATACTGTGGAACCGCCTGGAAAAACAAAAGTACATTCATTGCCATTAAAGGATGTTTTACTCTGATTTTTGGTACCCACATAGCTACTCTCGTCGCCCACATTTACAACACCATTGTGAATATAGGGCGTGGCACGACCCGTCAGCAGCAGGGTGACAATCATCAGGGAGCCCTCCTCGTGATTGCTCGATGTCAGGGGCGCGGATTTCGCGGAGTCCAGGTCCGTGCGAACTCTGAAAAATATGCGAAAGTATTCACCGCCGAAAGGTAAATTTTAATGGATTATGAGAGGTCTCCGACACAGAGGATAGTATTTGCTTATACAGACACTTGGGGCCAGTCTTACTTTCCCATGGATCGCGTGAGGACGGCGCTATAAAGAAACAGCAGGGTGCCCGGGGTCTCCTCCTCTGTAAACTTTAAGGCAGGTTAAGTGCAAACTGTTTGATCAAATAGCTGAGCATGTAAGGAGTTAACTTTCTGGGTCTTACGTATTTGAAATTTCGCTTCATAAAGTATTCCAACTCCTCGTTGGGTGACAGTGTGAAAACATAGAGCTGCAAAGGATTATTGGGACAGGTTTTTGATGGAAATTTTATAATTTGAAAATATTTACAAAATATATTTAATTAGTTTTTAACCTCTAAAATAGCACTTTCCTGCCAAAAATTATTGTATATTTTAATAAATATCCAAATGTATATCCACTGCCTAATATCCCTAAGAATGTTGTACTCAACATCTTATAGAATTTAAAAACCGTGTAGTACTAAAACAATACGCATTTGTAATAAATCTTAAGCATCTTGTTAATTTAATATTCACACCTAATAAAAGATCTGTAAGATGGAGCAGACATCTATTTTATGAAATCCTGTTAATATTAGTTTAAAATAATGTTTTATTTCAAAATTAGTAAGATTGCGTATTATTATACACATATGCACAGCTTTACACTTTGAAGCTTCTATAACTTCGCTCATTTGATTTTTACCTAACTCGAACATATCTTTGAGTCTTCGTAAGTCTAACTTCCATAACTCGAATTTCTCTATAGCGTAAACGAAATATTTTGCTGCAGTTCTAAATTGACCAAAAGGCTGTTGTGTTAAGCAAATTATAATTAATAACTAACGTGTCAACTCCCAAAAAAAATTTTAACAATATTTTTTCTCTAATTTAATATAGTTGTAAGTCAATTTTTTTCTTGGTATATGAACGTTCGAGTTCTGCAAGGTCGACTGTGTTATGAAATATCGATACCTACCTTCTCGGTGACGGAGTCGTGGAAATAGCAGGCACTGTGTTCCACGAACACCTCGTCCTCCGACGGCAGCACTATGGTGACCTTGCCCTTGTCCGAGATGGTGCGCAGGATCTCCAGCAGGGCGCAGAACAGGGCCTCTCGTTGCATCTCGGCGGTGGCCAGGAGCGGGCTGAAACGGAAATACACACAAGCACTCTGGATAACCCACTCAAACGCGCACTAAGCCAAACCGGAAACGGAAATGGCAAGGGAAACGCACTCGGTAAGCGAAGCGACGCGACTGGTCTTCCGGGCAAAAAGGAGATACTTCAGAACGAATCCCTGGACGACGGACAAGAGGCCACGGGTAGCGTTCCGGGGCGAACGGAGGCCGTAGGCCAGCTCCTCCTTCGGAGCGCCAAACACAAAGGACGTCTGCAGCCATTCGGCTCGCATAGGAATGGCGGCGGTACCGAAAACCAGGTTGCGCAGATCCTGAACGAGAACACAAAATGTGCAGGATCAAGTCGCGTTTTGCGTCCGGATGACTTCTAATTACCGTGGCCAGGTCAGTGGTAATGGGCGTGCCGCCCTGCGTGATGAAGTCTTTGTTCATATTTCTAATTAGCTGCTGATTTCCGTTTCCGCTAGAGACCTTTGCTCCACTCTGCGACTCGTTGGCGAATGATTTCTCGCCGCGCACGGTTCCGGGCTCCAACTCGAGCCTCAGCTGGGCTTTGGAGGTGGCACGGCAGACAGCTCCTAGGCATTTCACACTTCAGCATGGATTTTTAATTTCATATTTAGCCGTGGGCGCACGGGGCGTATGCGCAACTAAACAGAAGCCAGTCAGGTGGCAGTTACTTACAGTGGAACGGAAATGCAGTTCGAGAGTTTAAATTTGATAAGGTAGCTTATGATTTATTATTTAAATTTAGTTATTAAAAATATTTATGCCTTGGTAATTCTTATAATAGTATAGAAAATAACTTTGAAAACCTACGTTAAAAGAAAATATATCACAATTTTTTTTTTACAGCAACCATCTTTACTTAAAAAATAAAAGACCCTAAATTCAAAAGGGAACCTCTTTGTTTTCTTCCCACTGTGCTGGTTTTTAGGCTCAGGCTGAGAGGGTCGTTCGCTGTCTGTCAGTCAGCGAAAGTAACTTTAAATGAAATTGAATTGAATTTAGTTCTGTGTGCGGCACACGAAACTCGATGTATGTGGCACATGAAGTGAAAGTGTTACGGCGGGACGAGGCGGAGACATGGGACATGGGACATAGGACATGGGCCTGGCCATAGGTGGAGGTTACATTCGGCTGGAGTCTGACATGCTGCAGCCTGTCGAGGCGCCCCACACAACCGGAAATATGTAGTTGACGCCCTTTTGTGCCTGTTTCGGGGCAGGAACACCTGTACCCACGCCGTGTGTGTGCATTACTGGGTGTTAGGTGTTAATATTCCAATGATACACCCGGAAAGACATTCCAGGGGCCACCGCAGTATGGCTCAGCCATTTTAAATTTAGACAGCACTCGTGTTTCGGGCTACCCGATTGATTTGTTGAATTTTTGGGAGGGCCTAAATGGAAGTGAAAGTGGCCCAATAACTGACTGATTGGCTGTCTGGCTGGCTATAACCTTGGGCAAGTCACCGGCAATTTTATTAAAGTCCCAGACTTGTCATGCACACCTCAGTTTAACAGCAGTGAATGCCGCATTCTCTGGGCTTGGGAAATGGAAATTGTTCTGGGGTGTCGGAAGTGATCAGCTGCAGCCAAAGTGTTGAAGGATACCGACTTGAAGGGTCGTCAGAATCAGGGAAAAGAGTGGCAGTAAAACACCAATTCTAAATGCAAGTCACTATACAATTTATTCAAAAGTTCTACACCTTAATAGCAAAAAAGGTTGAAGCGTCATAAAGGCGTATAAATACATTGTTAATAAACTTACAATAAATATTTCTCGTTACACCATTTATAAAACCCCATTTCCGACTCATTCATAGTCATATAAAATATTTTACAATTTTGAGATGTCATGGTTCTAATTGATTTCCTCTATTTTAGGAATGTGTATCAGATAATGAGTCAGCATATTATTTATACATACAACATTTATCTTAGAAAATACATTTTTAACTTATGATTTAGGGGTAAAGCAAACAGGTAACCACTCATCTCAACATCACCGGTTCCGGGGGCTGCATCATGTCCCTCATTGCGGTCCTCGCCGAGGCAGGGGCGCGTCCCAGGAAATAAAGCATATTGAAGTACCAGTCGAGGAGGCGCAGCTTGAAGGCTGACAAAAACAGACAATACTCGAAATAGATGCGTCGGCTCAGCCAGCGGACGAATTGCACGGGAGACCGTCTAGTGTGCTGCATATAGAGACACTTCTGGGCATATCGCGCCATGACCCGCGGACGATTCACGACGTCTCCATGCTGATGACTAATTGCTCGCACCGTGTTCAGATTGCGGACCTAGTTGAGACATGAAATTAAAGATTCGTTGATAAATCAAAACTAGACAATATAATATAAAGTACTTATAATATTTTGATCAAGCCGCAAGAACTTAATCAATTTTCTTTTACATTCTTATTTAAATGGTGATATGGAATAGGTTTTAATGCAATATATCATTTTACATTTTAATAAACATCAAATTCATTGTCTAAAATACAAAATGATATATAAGGAACCATTTCTAATTTTTATTTTAATCTTTATTAATCTTTACTTAATCAATTTTATTTTGTACAGGGGACTCACCACAAACAACATGCTCCTGGGCATCTCCTTCAAGGTGCCCATGATGTGCTCAAAGTTGTTCCTGGCTATTTCCTGCATGTGGTCAATGTCCTCCTGCGACAGCTTGCCCCGGATGGTTCCACTTCGATTCCTAATCGGCTGCTGGAAGAGCACTTCGGCGAAGCGCATGTAGTCTGCAATTCCGATCTTCTCGGCGGCCGCCTGCATCTTTGTCTCATCGCGCAGGACAGTGGCCTCCCAGAACTCACAGAGCGGCCCCCGCACATTTTGAGGAAGTTCTTCGTAAAGGCCATGATCCAACAAAATTATATCCGCTCGGCCGCTTTTACTATTTTTGCGCACAAAAACTGAAGATAAAATAGGGAAATATTAATAGTAGTAATAAAAAGGGCGGGTTTACAAGTTAACCCACTGTTTCCTGGATGGGGATCGGCGTGCACGAAGCCAGTGTAGAAAATCTGCTCAGCAAAGGTTTCAAAGAGCTTCACATCTATGTCCTTTAGGCTGAGTTTTTCTTTTTCTATCGTCTTAAGATCGTTAATCTTACAGCCCTCCATCCACTCAAGAGTTAGAACGCGCTGAAAGAAACAATTTTTAAATGAATCAACATTGTGTACAAAATATAAATATAAATATAATACTGAAAGCATTGTACGTTTTATAATGAATTTTGTTTGTTATTATATATTAACTAACAAAATTCCTTATAAATAATAACAATATTTAAGTATTTTCAAAGTATAAACTTGTAAAGTATTCTTTTGAATCGATTTACTGAAAATATCTATTGGATAGTAGGCCCTAAAAATTCCTAAAGAACTCACCGTTTTGGTATACGACCAATGGACCTTGGGAACGTGAACAAAGCTGAACTTCTCCATATCCTTTGCGCAACGCTCAGCGTTCTGGCCCTCCTGCAAAAAGTTTAGCTCCAGCACCAGGTTCTTCCGCAGATCATTCAAGATCCAGCCAAAGTTGTAGTCCTTGAAGAAGAACTCGACAATGTCCTGAAGGAAGATGATGGTGCCGAGGTCGCTGATGAATCTCTTCTGCAGATCGTTGTACTGCACCTTGACGGCCACCTGCTCGCCGCTGGGCAACTTGGCCTTAAAGACCTGCGCCAAACTGGCCGCTGCCACGGGCTTGTAGTCGAACTCCTGGTAAATATCCTCGGGCAGCTGACCAAAGTCCTTGCGAAAGACCTTCTGCACGTCCGCCTGGGTGGTGGGCAGACAGCGGTCCTGCAGCAGGGACAGCGTGCTGGTGTACTCCACGGGCAGGATGTGATTGATTGCGGCGAAACCTTGGCCCACTTTGATGTACAGGCCACCGTTGAGCAGACACGTCTCCAACAGTCGTTCGGCGCTCTTCTTGTGGAGAACCTTCACCTTGGTCTCGTACTCCGGATCGTTCTCGTCCAGCCGAAGATAGTCGGCGGCTATTAGTCCGGCGGTTTTTAAGGACCGCACAAATCGCACGGAGGCGCCGCAGTAGGTGAAGTCGTTCACCACCCCATCGTATGCCAGGGCACCTGCTCCTGCCGCCAGGAGGCTCAGTCGCACCACAGAAAGACCGCCTTTCTGGACAGACGTTTCTCGCTGGCCATGTAGTGGTCTTCTGTTCCGAATCCGGCTTCCCGCACTCAGCAGTTGCCGCACACGCTAAATGGAAGTAAAATATTTAATAAATGGATTGAGGACTTCTGGATTGCAAAACTCACCTGGAGAGGTCGCATTTTCTGTCCGCCCCCTGCAAAGTTCAGCCAAAGTTTAGCCTTTGGCCACCTGTCGCGATATCAGCTGGGGAGCCCGAACAGCTGATTTTGGAGCCGCCGTGATGACAACAAGAACGCAATGATGGGGCAACATCGTCAAAGCCCCCGCTCATTTGGCGGTTTGAGAGATTCAAATCTGTTTCTGATTTACTAACTGTTTGGAAAATGGCATAGGGCATACGTATAGAACGTGATTTACGGGGCACACTTGAAACACACACACACTTTTAAAACGATTGAGATCGTATGGCGCGTAAAAGCATTTCAAACATTGAAATGATCAAAAATGTTAGCACTTAAATTATTCAAGCAAATAAAGCTTAAACAAAAACCAATATATATTATTAAAAATAGTTGAACTTAGTATCATAAGGTCTTTATTTTAGGTAGATATCTTTTTGGGTAATAATAGTTTTGCTTACATACTACAGCTTCTTTTCCTGAGAAATTCACTGGACTCTGAAGTTTTCTTCTTATTACTTAGTAGCTATTAAAGCGCAGGTTTCATAGTCGAATCACGTTTTCTATGATTTTTCTTTAATGAGTTGAGTCGGTAGATAGTGAATAGTTCCTCCTAGAGAAAGTACTCCGCTTGTGGCTTCTTGGTGGAACGGCTTCGATTCTCCGCTGAAGCCGCATCGAAAATGATAAATTTGCGGCCTAGGAACTCATCCATCTCCACGACGGCAGCCACATTGCCGCAGCTTCAAGATTAATACCAAAGATGTTACCAACGAATTTATAAGTTCAGAACGTACCACTCACCGATAGCAGTAGTTAGGAGCTGACCACACAGTCAGGACGGATTTGCCGAAGTGCCACTTGTAGCCCTCCATGACCAGCTGGTGGGCGCGGCATATCATGTCCAGGCCGTTGGCGCGGTTAAACGTTTCGACCACATCCGAGCCATAGAGGTAACCAGCCCCACGAGGCGAGACTCCCCAGCCCAGCTGATCCTCCGGATCGCTCCAGAGCATATCGCACATTGGCCCGTCGTGCGGCACCTCCTGCTTGCGGTCAAGGACACGGATCTGTTCCAGAGATTGGATGGCCGGCGACAGTCCGCCGTGGACGCAGAACACCGAGCCATCAATGATTGCCGCCAGGCTGAGGTAGTCGAAAACATCCGAGCAGCACTGCCAAATGATTGCGGAACCAAACTTGCGAATGCACTCGTCGTAGAATCCGTACACCTGGGTGATCTGGCGGGACTCGTGGTTGCCGCGGACCAGGGCAATGCGTTCCGGGTAGCGCACCTTCAGGGCAAGGAGCAGCAGGAACGTCTGCAGGCTGAAGTAGCCCCTGTCCACAAAGTCGCCCAGGAAGAGGTAGTTCCTGTCGGGCACCTGGCCGGCCACCCTGAACAGCTCCTTCAGATCGTAGAACTGGCCATGGATGTCGCCGCACACGACCACCGGCGAGTCCACGCGCTGCACATTGCCCTCCTCCAACAGGAGTTCGCGAGCCCTCCCGCACAGGATCTTGATCTCGACTTCCGAGAGGAGCTCGCAGCGCTGCAGTTGCGCGATCTGGCGGTCCAAGTCGCTTCGGTCAGTCATCGTGGTGTTCGGGGACTCGGATAACGGTGAATCAGGAGTACCAAAGACTCCGGAATCTGTATGGACTCTAAATGGATAGTTGGATAGTTCAGGACCAATGTAATCAAATGGTGTAGAGAAATGCGGAGAGATTCGAGGGGAGAGGACTCGCTTCTGTCAACTTCACTTCCGATTCAAATGGATGGCCGACTGCCGGGTTTATGTGCATTCCAGTTGATAAACACCATTTCGTGTACTCACGCTGATAGAGCTGTCAAACCAGCAGATTACCGATAGTATCGATATCCCGGCAATATCAACGCATTTATTAATTTTGAAATTATATTTTAAAACTATCCTTAATTTAACAGATTATTAAATACAGAACAAACTACCTTTAATTTGATTTCTTATAATATAATTCAGAATTTGTCTTTGGGGCAATAACTAAATTTTATCACTTACATTGACCAGGGAGATTGTAAATAGATATTACCAACATTAAACAATTGTTAGGAAAATTTAAAAGTAAATCCAGAGATTTTCAAATGGAAAATTATATCCGTCCCCAAACTTTAGCAACATGGTTCCTTGAGTGAATAACATATAAGATTTTCATTTTCAAAGGAAAAAATAAAATAACGATGGATTTTTTAACGATAAATTTAAATCAACTGTAAATGTTACATACACATTTTACAAAATTAAAAAGTGGCTTAAAAAATACGAAAAAACATTCGCGCCACAGCGGTATACTACAAATACCGAAAATACCAAAACTTAGTATATGTTGGCGATCTACCGGTATATTTGAAAAGTCCGCATAAGGTCATCCTGATTTGTTGCTTCTTGGTTTCGGATTTTTCTGTTTGCGGCGCGTTTGAAGTTTTGTAGTTTTCAAGTGTAGCAGATTGTTTACATTACTTTACTTGCACTTATCTGTACACACGAATCGAGCGCAGGGCAGTGAACCAGAGAGCTCCACCCCCTCGAATAATCAAGATGTCGGGCACCATACTGGAGAACCTGAGCGGCCGCAAGCTGTCCATATTGGTGGCCAGTTTGCTGCTCTGCCAGGTGCTGTGCTTCCTGCTGGGCGGTCTATATGCGCCCCTGCCCGCCGGTCATGTCACCGTCCTGGGATCGCTGTGCCGCGAGGATCACGCCCGCCAGAACGACACGGAATTCCTTTTGTACTCCCGCGGAGCAGGAGCCTGCATCCCAGTGACCCGGGAGGAGGTGGAGCGGGATTCCATGAAGATGGCCAACGAGTTGGTGCACGTGTTCCAGATGCCGCTGCCTCGTGATCTGCGCGACTTGGACTACTCCCGCTGGCAGCAGAATCTCATCGGGGTTCTGCAGGTGGAGTTCGGCTACGATTCCTCATCGGAGCTAAGGGAGCCGCCCAGGGAACTCCAGCTGACCATCGACATGCGCCTGGCCTATCGCAATAAGGGGGACCCGGATAACGGCTGGAAGTTGTATGCCCACGGGGTGGAACACCGGTACCTGGACTGCGTCCCGACTAATGTGGGACCCACAGAGACGCTCTACTCCTGCGACATGATCCCCCTGTTTGAACTGGGCGCCCTACATCACAGCTTCTATCTGCTGAATCTGCGTTTCCCGCTGGACACGCCGCGCCAGATGAACCTGCAGTTTGGGCATATGCATGATCTCACGCTGACCGCCATTCATCAGAATGGAGGATTCACCCAGATCTGGCTGCTGCTGAAGACGGTGCTGTTTCCCTTTGTGGTGGGCATCATGATCTGGTTCTGGAGGCGGGTGCATCTGCTGCAGCGATCGCCGGCCCTGCTGGAGTACATGCTCATCTATCTGGGGGCTGCTCTGACCTTCCTCAACCTGCCGCTGGAGTACTTGTCGCTGGCCTTCGAGATGCCTTACATGCTGCTACTGAGTGACATCCGTCAGGGAATCTTTTACGCCATGCTGCTTTCTTTCTGGCTCGTGTTCGCCGGAGAACACATGCTCATCCAGGATGCCCCAAATAAGTCAACCATCCGGTCGCGTTACTGGAAGCATCTGTCTGCCGTCGTGGTGGGCTGCATCTCGCTGTTCGTGTTCGATATCTGCGAAAGGGGCGTGCAGCTGCGCAACCCATTCTACTCCATCTGGACCACTCCGCTGGGCGCAAAGGTGGCTATGACCTTCATAGTGTTGGCCGGAGTTTCGGCAGCCATTTACTTCCTATTCCTGTGCTACATGATCTGGAAGGTGTTCAGGAACATTGGCGACAAGCGCACTTCGCTGCCGTCTATGTCCCAGGCGCGCCGACTACATTACGAGGGTATGTTATCCATTGCCAAGTCAACTGAATGGCTAGTTCTGTAAAATCCCACACCTATTCCTCGTTTACTTATCATAAGGAGTAAGGATTAAAACAAGCTCAAATTAAAATTGAAATTTAAAAAGAAAGGATTTTGTATCGTCCAGTTCCAAACCATATAACCATCAAATAATATTAAAAAAACTAACGAAATAGTTGCTAATGGGCTAATAATGCAGCTATAATAATGCTATGATTAAATATGAGTTTTATGATCAATAATTATTTTTAATTGCAGGACTCATCTACCGCTTTAAATTCTTAATGCTGGCCACCCTAGTATGTGCTGCTCTGACTGTGGCCGGTTTCGTCATGGGCCAAATGGCCGAGGGTCAATGGGATTGGAACGACAACGTGGAGATTCAGCTAACCTCCGCCTTCCTGACCGGCGTCTACGGCATGTGGAACATCTACATCTTCGCTCTGCTCATCCTGTACGCCCCCAGCCACAAGCAATGGCCCACAATGCACCACAGCGACGAGACTACTCAGTCCAATGAGAACATCGTGGCCTCGGCTGCCAGCGAGGAGATCGAGTTCAGCCACCTGCCATCGGACTCCAACCCAAGCGAGATCTCTTCCCTCACCTCGTTCACCCGCAAGGTGGCCTTCGATTAGGCAGGGACACTTAAAGTACAGATATTTGAGGGGTTGTGTGCCAAACTGCAACCGTAACGCTCCAAGTGTGTGCTAATTTTATTACCATAGTCAGTAGCATTTCTTGCCTAGTTTTGCATTCTGTGCATTCGACAACGCGATCAGCATTATTACTTATCATTAACGTATAGATTGTCTAGTTTCTCTCAGCATGCTCAAAGTGTACGATTTTATAAACTGAATTTTTTGTGTATGCCTCGGCAGTATTATCTATTGAAGTCCATTTCGCTAGCTCGTAAGTTTTAACATATGTATTTATCAAATAACGTCTTATACAAATATTTACATTTTAAGGTGGTCACATATTTTTTAACAAGGAAATCGTATGAGTATGACGTTTTCTTGGCTTTGTGTTTCCAAGGCCAAATTGTCCACAGATTACATTACACTCATACGATTTCAAATTTATTTTACATTCTCCACCCTCTAATATCTATCCATAGGACTCTGCCCAGATTTTTAAACTAAAACGTAGAGCAATTTCTCATCCAAGTAGCAATGCATCGAATAAAAAGCAATATTGAAAATGCCGAGCGGTTTTATTTTTTAAATGCCGAAGACGTAAATGACTTCCGATCCAGGATTTTAGGTCAAAAGGAATGCAGTTTGAAGGAACTACCAAATGATCCTTTGAGGAGCGCGGTAATTTTGCCAGTAGAACTCCTTGGTGAAGTATACATAAAATGTGGCCACATTGAGGAGCAGATGAGCGCCTAGTTCTAGCCACTCGGCGTAGCCCTTGCGAGTGTGTCGCGTGTTCAGCCGGAAGAGGATGTAGGGCACCAGGAAGTAGCGCAGCTCCAAGAGTCGCTGGAAGCACAGAACCAGGAAGAGGCTGACTGGAAACATCAACTTGAAGCTGTCCGGCATGTGACGCAGTCCGCAGAAGAGCACGGAAATGGAGAGCAGGTACACTGGCGCCATGGCGTACCGAAACCACCAGAACCGTCCGTAAAGCCGACTCCAAACGTAGAAGGTATAGTGTCTGTTGTCGGCCAGCAGATATGGATGTACCTCGGTGTTTAGGTGTATTACAACCAATATTAGCAGCAACGCCAAGAGGCACAACATGCGGTTTCTACGAATTAGGTCCGCTGCCGCACGTAACTGGCGTATGGTGTTGGATATTCCAAAGCCAGCCGCAAATATGGCGAAGTAAAAGAGCTGCGGCACATGCAAGCTGGCCTCGTGCGCACTCTTATCGCCCACCACAATGGAGCCATTAATGAACAGGAAGCCCACGAAGGGCAGAATGATCGAAGCGTAGAAGCAGCATTTGGCCAAAATGCTCAGGAAGCAGTTGCACAGCAATTGGGGACTGCTGAAAAGTTGCACCCACAACTGAAATATTAAAGGGTAAACACTTTAATGGTGGTATACTGATAAAAATGTATTAATTTTGTATGGAGAAGTTTTGACTAAATACTTTATCAGTTGTAGCACTAAGCTTTTGGAGGAAAAGTGACCCACCTCTTTGCCCAACAATCGGATTTTGTCCTTAGGAACGACCCGAGTTCGGATGCATTGGTGGACTAGCGTGTCAAGCACTGTCATCCCGGTGGCCATGCAAACCCACACGATGTTCGTCTGGCGCATTAGCACACTGGCGGCCCCAAAGACCGCTGCCGGCAGATGGGCCTCCTGCTGCCAATAGTTGTAGAACAGAAGCACCATGGTCAGCGACAGAGTGTCTGTGTAGTACAGGTGGGTGAAGAAGTAGAGTGGCGGGAGAACGGACATCGTTATAGCCTCATGGGCGGCATACGAGTTGCCCCCCGAGCCGGCCAGGATGCGGCGCCTAATCTTGTAGAGCAGGAGGATGTTGATCCCGGCACCGGCCAGGCTAAGCATCCTCAGGCCCGTTACCGTGCACAGGTTCAAAGGATTCAGGATGAGGGCAATCAAGTACAAGCCCGGAAACGTCGTTATTTTGGGATCCCACTGAAAGACGGATGGATCTGGTCATCTGACCATATGTATATGTAGTACTTTCTCTCTTACCACATCGAATTCCTTGCGGCAGAAGGCCAATCCCTGTGGGATGTGGAACTCCTCGTCGATTACATAGTCCGAGGTGCCGTTCACCCGCAGAAACAGCGGCAGCGAGTATAGCACAAAGCCCACGGGCAAGACCAGTTTCCAAGACCCATTCATGGCAGGGGTTCCAGTACCTCCGCCGACTTCGAAAATAGAGCTTCAATTTGTTTGCCCACTGGGTTTGTTTATTTTTGGACCGAACCAGCCGGCAACACGTGAGAATGCACTAACGCCACCCCAACAAGAAACGGCATTAAAAAATACTCTACAAAAATACCACATCCGTCATCAAGGGGATTCCCACAACAATAATTCGGAGGTGCTTCAGATAACAGAGTTTGTATAAAGTTTGGGTTGGAATCAGCATGAAAGATATTTCTTTACCATCAACACTCAAAATAAAACCACCAAGAAAACAGATTATACAGTAATAAGTATTAAGTATTTAGAGCCTACAACAACACGGTCTGACCAACGGTTAGTCATTTGTTTATCTCAAAAAATTGTGTTAAAATGAATTCATTAATATTGGATCTGAACGATGACTGTCTGGTTTCCATATTGACCTATCTACCCACCAAGGACCACTTGCACTTCGCCCATGTTTGCACCCGTTTCCGAAATGTGGTTGTATTTAATGCCAAAAGCCTCTACAAGAGAGTGGAACTTACCGGAACCTCAGAGGAGTACCTCCTCATGCATGTTGTTGGTGTTGGTGATTTGGTAAAGAATCTGTATTTTACCTTTGACAAGGAGGGGGTCGGAGATTTAAATGTGCTTCTCAAAACAATCGGATGCCTGATCAACCTAGAGCACGCTACTTTAAATTTTTCGTCTCCTATACCACTACCAAAAATCCTCGCTATTATCCAGGATCTGGCAAAGCTGCCCTTACTAAAGGACATCACGATGGTTCAAGAGACTCACGTAACCGCCAGAAGGTGGTTCGGTCCGTTTATTATACCATCCGGACTTAACGAGCTGGAGAAGGTACTAAAGTCACTTAAAGAATTACATAGGAGGACAGGGTCACCAATAAGGTGCCGACATGATGAGATTATCAATAAAAGAACAAAAAACAAGTAAATATGACTGACATCAAACTAATATTTTCTACCATGATTGAATTATTTTAGATTGAACCCCGCAATTTATTATGTTTTGTATTGAACATTATGTTTTTGTATTAATTTCAAACATTCATTATAAAAGTTGGACCACAATATGCAGATTTTCATTTTTACTGTTTCACTTTTTTATCAGATCGCACATTTAACATACAAAATTTTGAATTTAAACTTTCGTGGTATATAATTTGGATTTATTTATGTCAAGATATATATTGTGTTAGCTTGTTTAAACAAAAGTTACGAATTTTTATAAAACTTTGTTTTAAATATTAGTAAGATTACTATGATTAAGCTTATCGTGGTAAAAAAAAGACAACTTTCAAACGTAAAAACGCGGTTATATGTACATATGTACAATGTACATACATATATCAATAGTTACCCGTCCGTATTTAACATATTAAATATACCTGTAGAGGTTGCAAATCAATTTATTGCCTGATTGGGAGATTTGGGTTTGACCTATGAAATAAGAAAACATATTCTTTATGAAATGGATTCAATGAGTTTATCGCTAATAGATCTGAATGACGGCTGCCTGGCTGCCATATTGAGAAATTTGCCCATCAAGGATCATTGCACTTTCACGTATGTATGTGCTCCTGCTTTCTAAATGTCTGAAGGGAATACAGTAAGAGCCTCTATAAAAGAATATAACTTACCGAATCATCGGTAAACTAGTAAAAAATATGTACTTCAAATATTACTAGGATTTTGTCGGAAATGTAAATGAAAACGCTCCTCTGAATTTTACCTAACCCGCTACAATGCACGTTATTGGCGCCATTATCGGGACTCTAGAAACGCTGCACACGCTCAAGGGCATTGAGAAATTTCAAAACAGTGAGTTTCGAAGCATCTACAAAAGAGCTCGTGCACGGATGTGGGTACCTGCCTCGATTGGGGATCCGGAGAAACTCCTGTTAAGGGCCCCAGCCACCTGGTGATTCATATCCTAAGTAAGGAATCCCAGCCTCTAATCCTTGTCGCTCACAAAACGCTATACTTCGGACTTTCTACTGTTCACTTAAACAATTATAAGTGGTGCGACAATGTCAAAGTGGATTAGCTCATTACTGAAAACAAGCTGAATAAAGTTTTTTACTTTTTCGCGCTATCCTAGCACTAATACGTGCGCTGAAGAAAGTCTGGCTGACATAGAGCCTCATTTATCGTCTGTCGCAGAGATTTCTTTTAACTTGTCGCCACCTTCCGAGGTGTATAGGCCGCAATTAGAATCTGTGCGTTAAACTACCAGAATCACGGGCACATCAACAACTTATTGCTAGCTTGACCTCTGGAATGAAGCCAGGGATTTAGTTTTGAAAGCTCTGAATAAAAAGTTGGGAATTCTTAGAGTTGATCGTTAGTGAAATCCAAATTGGGCTCGATTTAAGACCTTTCCTGTATGAACGGTTTTACAATGTTGGGCATCAAATCGTTCTTAAATTAAAAGTGTTTGTACTTAATTTTAGCAAAAACTTAAGCAGAGATGTTTGAAAAAGTCGCCTTTGAAAGTAGCTTTTTAATTGATCACGTCTGAGCATTGAATATTGTTAGAAAGTATACATTCCTAATTTGGCCAAAAGGGCATTTAATTGTTTTTATTTAAATGTTTCAAAATTAAATGAATTAAAAAACCAAATCGAATGAAAAAACTTTATTAAATAAATAGACAATAAACGCAATTATCTCTTCATACTAAAACTAAAAGCAATTTTTTTTTGGTAATTTCTTTCAATCGACGTAACCCAAAAAAAGTCAACATTATATACCAAGGTGTTTGATCAAGACTTGTTGTTATCGAGAGTTGTTCAGCCTTTCCTGAATCATTACATAGCCGCACCGTCTTGGTCTTGCCTTTCTTTGAAATTCCTCGAGTGACTTCAGGACCTTCTCCAGCTCGTTAAGTCCGGGTGGTATAATAAACGGACCGAACCACCTTTTGGCGGTTACGTGAGCCTCTTGAACCATCGTGATGTCCTTTAGTAAGGGCAGCTTTGCCAGATCCTGGATAATAGCGAGGATTTTTGGTAGTGGTATAGGAGACGAAAAATTTAAAGTAGCGTGCTCTAGGTTGATCAGGCATCCGATTGTTTTGAGAAGCACATTTAAATCTCCGACCCCCTCCTTGTCAAAGGTAAAATACAGATTCTTTACCAAATCACCAACACCAACAACATGCATGAGGAGGTACTCCTCTGAGGTTCCGGTAAGTTCCACTCTCTTGTAGAGGCTTTTGGCATTAAATACAACCACATTTCGGAAACGGGTGCAAACATGGGCGAAGTGCAAGTGGTCCTTGATGGGTAGATAGGTCAATATGGAAACCAGACAGTCATCGTTCAGATCCAATATTAATGAATTCATTTTAACACAATTTTTTGAGATAAACAAATGACTAACCGTTGGTCAGACCGTGTTGTTGTAGGCTCTAAATACTAAATACTTATTATTGTATAGTTTGTTTTCTTGGTGGTTCTATTTTAAGTCCTGATGCTAAAGAAATATCTTTCAAGCTGATTCCAACCCAAACTTCATACAAGCTCGGTTATCTGTAGCACCTCCGAAATATTGTTGTGGGAATCCCCTTGATGACGGCTGTGGTATTTTTGTAGAGTATTTTTTAATGCCGTTTCTTGTTGGGGTGGCGTTAGTGCATTCTCATGTGTTGCCGGCTGATTCGGTCCAAAAATAAACAAACCCAGTGGGCAAACAAACTGAATCTCTCTTTTTTGTTCCAAAGTTGGCCTGTCACTCGCAATTCACCACTAGAGCCTACGTGAGCGTTATCACATACATACGCTTTTAAACCATTAGTACCTGGCCAATGCGGCAGTGTTGTCACGACCAACAGCCACATCATCAAAAAAAGCTCTCTTTTTGTTTTCAAGCCAAAGAAAAGATTTCAAACAAGGAAGAACGCTATAGCCGAGTACCCCGACTATCAGATACCCGTTACTCAGCTAAAGGGACAAAGGGGAAATGTTGATATGAAAGCAGCAAAGCAAGATTAAAATGCGCCACGACGGTAGACAGATTTAAACGTTATGGGCGTTAGAGTGGGCGTGGCAAATTTTTTTGGGATCAATCGATAACCTTTTACTCTACGAGTAACGGGTATAAAAATACACTCACAAAAATTTCAAATTTTCCGTAGGTGCAAATGGGTAAAGAAAAGTCTTGTATTATTCAAACGGAATTAAAGTGACCTTTCTATTAAGGCCAAGTAAGTTTAAATTATGAGTACATTTAACTTTGGGTTTGTCAAAATACTTTTGTTCATCATTTAATATTCAAATGATTTGCTGACCGAAAGATGAACTTGTGCGTTAGTCGGGACCGGCTTTAACTTCTCATTACGACTGTGATTGGTTAGCCTGGACAAAATTTCAAGAATGTAAAATCTTTATGTCTCCTTTGTTGTTGCTGCAAGGCCCACAGCATAACTTTTTTTTTCGTAATGAAAAAATTCGTGGTAAAGCACCTAGTATTATAACCCATTAATTCCAATTGTGAACTTTATAAGGTTTATTAATCATTAGGTATTTGAATATACATTTCGAACTTTAACATAGAAGTACATACAAACAGAATGTTTAACAAACAGTACGACTTAATGACTACCAAATATCCAGGCAACTGGAGGATCTAACTGATAATGCCTTTAACTGTATATGCGCTATATAAAACGTGTGATTTGTATAGATTGCGTTCTTTTGTGTTTGGTGTGAATCAGAGGGGGTGATTTGGTGTGGTCTGGCTGGAGCTTTCGGTTCATCCGGTCACCGACTGGTCACAGGGAAAACTCCACCTTCCGCTGTCGTTGCTACTTGTTCACACTCCGATAGATCATCGGCGCCGATCGGTCGTTGGTCTTGGTGTGTCGCAACTTTACCGTGGCGAACTGAGAGGCTCTGCAAAAGATCAAGGACTTTTCCAGTTGAGGAATGCGATCCCTGCTCCGCGGGACCTCTACTTACGGCTGGAAATACAATCTAGTACGGGGGATGGTGGGGCTAGCTGGGTTATACGGACTCGCTACAGGTCAATAGTCTATGGAATAGTTGCGGTAAATACCGCGCCTGCTAAGAAACCAATTTACATTTGCATTACTCCGACTAACAAATTGAGAGAAATGAGGCGGAAGCTTAATCCTAGACAAGGTATATATTTAATGATATGCATGCAGGCACCGAAAGTCAAGGAAAGAATGTTCAATGGAGAGGTCCTTGTTCTATGAAGTTTCCTCTGGCATGTACGAAAATGGTCTTGCGCATCGTGGGCAAACACAAAATGTAAATAGCTTATACGATTAAAATAAGGTATGTACATAAAACAAACAAAACAGAACTTGTCTTAGACTAAAACTATATAATTATACAGGGTAAATATTGCTTAATTCAAGGGAAGGAGGGCAGGGCAAACTGGAAAAGGGTTGGGATGGGACGGGGATCACTTCGAACACCTCCGTTCTCCAGCTGCACTTTCCTTCCGCTCTCTCTCTCTGCTCATTTTCTTAACCGGTAAGAAGACGGCGAAACTCTTGTAATATTCCGTACTCTCGCCTATCCTTAACCCTTTCCCCTACTTCAACTTGGCACTCGCCGACTTCTGACCGTGCTGTTCCTGATCCCAGAAGTCGTACCATGGGCCGTAGCTCTTGTTTCCGGCCATACTCTTGGAATTCCGCTCCAGGGTGGCACTGCTGACATTATTGTTGGCGGAGGCGGAGGACTTGAGAAGGCGTGTCCGCGGCAGGATGGTGGCCGTCGGAGCTCCGTTGGAACTGGCCGTCGAATTGCGGGTCAGAGTGCTGTCCTGCTCCTTCGAGGAGCCCTTCTTCAGCGTATTGGTCGCCGTCGTGGATGTGGAGGATCGGAAGGTGTGGAACTCCATTTGCTGATGCTGCTGCTGCTGCTGATGATGCCGGCGCAGCTTGTCGTCCTTGCGCACCAGATGGTCATTGATCACGATGCAGTCGTAGGGATCGGAACTGGTCGACTTGAGCTCCGCATCGGACTCCTCCTCGTCCTCGCTGGTGTAGTACTGCTTGAGTATGTCCTGTCGCTTCACCGTCTTCATAACCAGCCCATGCCCGTGGCTGTTGTTCTTGCCCTCCACATCAAAGAAGTTGTTCACATCGCTAAGCTTCAGCGTGCCATGCTCATCGCTTTCACCCTCATCCGTGGACTGGGGAAACTGCTGCTGCTGGGCGGTCTTGGAGCGACTCAAGGTCTGGGATTTGTGCTGGGATCCCGAGCCAGACAACTGCTTGTCCAACTTCCGGTGCTGGTGCTGGTGCTGTTGGTGATCCTGCGACTGACCACGTCTCATGGTGCTCATTCGCTCCGCCTCCGTCGGCTCTTCAATGTCAATCTCAATGGTCTTCATGATCTTCATCCGGGATTTGGGAGTATAACTGCTCCTGTGTTGCTGCTGCTGTTGCTGATGCTGCTGCTGCTGCTGTTGTTGCTGCTGTGCTGGTGGTTGCTGTGGACTCACCCCGTAGATATTCTCATCCTCATCCCCATATGGTTCTGTGCTAGTTAGGCTGTCCTTGCGATCGCGCTTCTCCTGCGAGGAACTGGAGTTGTGCGACTTGGTCAGTGTGCCGTTGCGATCCTCGTCCGAACGCCGCTCCAAATCATCCCGGTCGCGCATCTCCTCCAGATTTGGAGCTGCCACCAGGTCGCGATGTTGCCACAGGGACATGCCGGCCAGGATGTCCTCGCCGCTGCGTCCGCCGCCGAATTTCCAGAAAGACTTAGTGCGCTTCAGCCCAGCACTGGAGGCCTGCAGAATCTCGTCATCGGAGGCTATAAGGTCGTACCGCATTTTGCCAACTCCGCCGCTCTGCCGGCTCAGCCTATGGAGGCTCTTGTCGTCGATCTGGCTGTCAACGCTGTTCCGGAAGTTCCGGTTTAACGTCCACGAGGCCACATCCCGGGGCACCGTGTTGGTATGCGAGTTGGTGTCCGCCCGGCGTCTAGTTTTCGTATTCGCGTTGGGTATTTCGTTGTGTGATCGGTGGGTGGAGGTTTCGGTGTGTTTGTGTGTGGTGTTTTTTGGGTGCATTTTTGGGTGGTTAACACAAAGGATGACAACAGGGCATAATGGCGATACATGAAATCAAACAAGAACGGAAGAAAAGCAAATGAAAATAAATCAATCTTATCAATTAAGGCAAATCAGGCTCTAAGGTAATGGAATAGCACGGCAAGGACTTAGGTTAAATGGGCTATGTTGATACAAATTAGTGACAAAGGAAGATTTAAGGCGGGATTTTGTGGCTTGGCTTGGAGAGCAAGTGCCCTGTGGCTCTATATGACTATATATACATTTTATCTATCAATAGAAACAGTTTAGAATGGTGTGTTTATGATACTATTTCGTAAGTTAAAAAAAAAAACTCAAATTCCTGCTCTCCAAGCATCTTTAGTAAAATTTGATAATACTCTAAAAGACGGATCCTATTATTGAAAATAGATTACAAATGGCCCTATACAAAGAACATATTCCTTAGAAATAATGGTCCATTGAGCACCAATTGTTATATATTCTAACAACAAAACCCGTCTTATAGTGTATAATCCTTTATAGCTTCACCTACCGAATGGGCACTCGTTGTGTGGCTGGTTCCTCATCAGAATAGTCCACTTCCGGCTGTGGTGGTGGCTCGTTGGCGAATCCACTGTCATTGCTGCTGTGCAGCGAGGTCTTGGCCGCCACTCCTGATTTTCCCGAAGGATGGTTCTTGGAGCTCTGAACAAGATCATTAGAAAGGGTCACTTAAATCATTGATTAAATGAATCCTACCTGGACTCCATTGAGCAGCTTTTGCTTGCGTCTTTCCACCGCCGCCGTAACTCCTCCGTTGGAGGCACAGAAGCTTTGCGAGCTGTTCAGCATCCTGGAGGATTGACTTTGCTGTCCATTTGGCACCGGAGCCGGTAGTGTGGGTGGCGGACCCGGACGCGGATTGGCTCCCGAGCTGGGACGGTACTTCTTTTGCTGCTTGATGGTGTCGCCGAACATCCTCGTGGGGGAGGACTCCTCGGCACTGTGGTTCCTTCGCCGCCTGTATGTTGCCTCATGGTTCTCCATCAGCTCCAGTTGAGCCTCGTAATCCTGCTGCTGCTGCTGCTGATAGCTTCGCAGACCACCTCCCCCGGATCCGGAACCCGAACCGCCTCCATTCCGCTCGTAGCCCATCAGCATGTTCTCGTATCGCCGGCCACCGGAAGTGGTCGCCTCTGCGACTTCCGCATTAGTGTAGGCCACCGGAAACCAGCCAAAGTGCTGCGTTCGCAGATTCTCGCCGAATTGCCAGCCCTTGGCTTTGCCGCCCACCAAAGCGATGCGGTCGCCCTCCTCGAAGGACAACTGGTTCTCCCCGGAGGGCATGTAGGCATAAAGGGCCTTCACCAAGGGACGCTGGTCGCCGCGCTGATCGTCACCCAAAGTGGCCAGCTTCTCTTCGATGATCTTGTGTTTGTTGCCTGCCAATCATAGATATCGTTAAGTATGATATTTTTCAATTACATATATATTCTCTATAGGATTCCTATATATAAACCAACTGGTATTCCCACCTGAACTTTGGCCAGTGCCAACTAAGGCCAGATTGAAGTCGGATTTGGCACGTGGCAGAGAGTTTTGGGCATAGTGCGAGGCCCCAGTAACGCCCATTCCGGAAATGTTCTCCCGCTCGTGAAGGGTACGCATATCACCATAGGGGGCGTCGATGCTACGCGACTTCTTCAGCTGCGCCCCGTGACTCTGGAGGTGATCATCCTCGCCGTCCTTAATCCGCTCCTAAGGAACAGAAAACATGGATTCAGTAACTATGTTATATATATATTATTGTGATCTTAACAGTATTTTGATTAAAGTATATTATTGTGTAACCATTTTATCAAATTTATTCACTGTTGTATATTAAGTTTCGCCCCAATTATGTGTAACTAAATTAAAATATTTTAGACTTTTGTTACTTTAACTGAGTTGATAGGACTACAAACACATTTTTAATTTAAGTGCAAAATAATAAATTCATTTTTAAATTGATTACTTAACCTAACATTTACTTCTTTAACCATTTTCTTTCAACTAAAACTAAGGAGACTTTTTGAAGATAACCATAATTATTTTTGTTAGAAATAAAGTGGAAGAGGTTCGAACACCATTGAACGACTTTTTTTTGTAATGTAGCCCAGCTCTTGATAAACCGAATTTCATGTAGGTAATACAATGGTACTGCTGTTTCTTGTTTTACGGGAAATAGAAGATCCGGAGGGCCAACTGAGTAGTTAGCGGTCAATCGGATGGGATCGGTTGGGATTATAATGGGCGGAGATGGGAAGGTGGGACGATGACTCACCAGGCGTCGCATGTTGCCGCTGTTGTTGTTGTGGCCGTTGCTGCTGCTGTATCCACTTTCATAGGCGGCCGGGGGAATGATCTCACGAGAAGCGGCAATCTCTTGCCAATTTTCGAAATTATTATCAATTACCGTCTTGCCGGTGGTGTGGTAGGCCATCCAGTGCTTGGCGATCGAGCACTGGCGCTCCAAGACGAATCCATATCGTCGGCGCTCCTGTGTCATGGCCTTTTTCCAGAACGGAAGTGGGAAAAAATATTCATGGCAATACATTTTGGTTAGTTTCTCGGTTCATTTGAATGTTGTTTTATGTGTAAAAATTATGTGTAAAAAACGATTTAAAAAAGTATAACAAGAAACCTTTAATGCCGGCTTTCATCCGGATGAAAGGTTAGAAGCAGGCTTAAAATTCACATTTTAAATACCCATTAAGATGAACATGATCATATATTTTATATTTATCATAAATTAAATAAAATAATCAATACTTAAATTTCATATTTATGATTCCCAAATTAAATTTTCTTTTTTAAGATTGAACACCAAACATTCAAATCGAATTTTAAACATGGTATTTTTTTCTGTGTAAAGGGTGGATCAATTTTCGGCTAGCAGCCAATGAACTTACATTTTTGTAGCTCTGATCGCAGAACACATCGAGCTTCTTCTTCTGATCCTCGAGCAATTGAAGGCTCTGTGGGAAAGTTAAGTTTTTTGGCCGTTCTTCGGATCGTTTGTGTTATTATAATCCACTCACCCTTAGCTCCTTTTCGGTATTCTCGGGCGTGGCCTTTTTCTTGCGCTGCTTCTTCATCGTGGAGACCGCCTTCTGGTAACTCTCCATTCGCACCTTGTGCTGCTGCAGGAACTTCTTCTGCTCATGCTGCACCACCTTTGTGTCCTTCTCCAGATTTGTCTCCAATGGCACCAGTAGATCCACGTAAAAGGCTTTCAGCTGGAATACAAATAAGTTTAATTTTAAAACGATGTTATAAATCCTCGAACAATCGATGATAATTCACACAAATTTCGAACCAATCTTTTTCTGTATACATTTTATTGAAAATATTGTAAATTTAATTATTGGACTAATTATTTATCCAGAAAAAGTACAAATCAGAAGGTGTGATTAAAAACTTTTAAATTTAAAAAATATTATTTGTATCCCCAGTTCATTATAATTGAGGGATGTCTTTTATGGTTAAGTAATTTCAGCTAAAATATAAAAAAATTAATTTTTAAATGTTTTTATACCTTTGTCATCGAACACTCGTAAAGAGTTTATAAAATTATAATATAAAATACAAGAATCAATATTTTTATTTATAAATATTTATAAAAATATTGTAACTTTTTGTTGTTGAACAAAATTTAGAAAAAGTGAAAATATAAAGATTAGAATTAATAATTTCACTTTAAAAGAGAGCTCCATTTTAAACAGCTTATTATATTTTTATGTTGGTTATAAGTTAGTGGTTCTCTAAATGGTAATACCGTCATATGATAATATTACTTACAATATTCATCTGCTGCTCCTGTATCTCCTTGTTGACATTCACAACGCTCATCAAAGCCGAACCTGAACGGAATGGAAGGATAGTTAAGATCAAATGTGGTTTTTGTGGGGGCTTTGGGGTCTCGAGTGGGTTTCGAGTCTTACCAATATCGCCCGTTCCGCTTTGCTGGGCGTTCATCGCAATCTTGGCCAATGCTTCATTGAATAGACGCGAGGCGGTTGCGGCACCTGTTGCATGAAATGGCACGGAATGCATTGCAAATTAGTTAACAGTACTCACTTGCAGCAGTCGATTATGGTGTTACCATACCAGGGGTATCTGTACATATACCACATGGCACTCGAACTCACCGTGCAACGCCTTGAGGTAACTTTTGCCCGCCGCGATCAGTTGCCTGGCACCCGGATTGAATCTGTCCAGTATGTTCTGCAAGTGAGGAGATCGATGGAGTCGTTAGCTCTGATATTCACATACGATATAGTAGCTTATCATACGATGTGGTTAATTAAGTGTAATTTACGGACCAGCATGCACCAACATTTCAATTTCATTAGGCATAAACATTTCCCCCCCTCAAAGTTGGTAATGGTTTCCCCGGTTTGCCGCGGGCAGTAAAAGTCGGGTTGTATAAGTTGATTTGAGACAATGTTGTGGTCAGCCAGCGACACCATTAGTTCCGCGTTTCCAACTGAACATATTCGTAATGCTAATTGCTCATTTAGTAATCTCTCATCTATGATTTAGTAGCGGTGAATGTAAATGAAAGTTATCTGGCATATCAGCAAACATGGCTTGTAAATGCATTTTCAGCACTAGCGGTTCTTTTGCTAGGAAACCTGATAGTCTTTGGTATTTTGGGTGCCGAAAAAACCTATTATTTCAGGGCATAGAATTGTATAGCCATTTTATTTACATTCTGGAAACATGATCCATATCAACCAGTTCTCCAAGCATTATATCACCTGTCCTAGCATTGTTAAACCTGTTCGGTTAACGTAGTGCGCAAAAATAAAGTTGGAATTTATTGGTTGCATTTTTTACTGCCGGTAGTAAAATTTTTACTTAACAACAAATGAGGAAGTCTTCCATTCAGTTTTGTGCTTTATTACTTTACCCGTTTTAGACTAGATGAAAACTTGGTTAGATTTAACTGGATCTAACCTAGTTTTCCATTGAGAATTCTAAGACTCATCGCCAAATAACAGATAAAAGATAAATTAAAATATGTTATGGGAGTCGTATGAAAATTAAAAGGCATAAGGAATAAGAAAATTTCATTTTTCATCCAACACTTATGATCATCAATCATCGATAAACTTAAACCCCCTGATATTTCTTTGGCCTTAGGTTATTTATCATCCACAGAACTCGCCCCTAAGCAAATCTAATTAAATACGAATTACACCATCTGGAAATGAGTCATACCTATTATCAATCAATTGATCTCAGGTGGAGGGCCTCGGAAAATGCAAAATGATGAACAGCAAAGCGACAATTAATTAACAACTTGGCACATGAGTACAGATTTGCATACACATCGGGACCGGGCTTTGAGATGAGATGCAATACGGC
Source organism: Drosophila suzukii (assembly GCF_043229965.1). NCBI lineage: Eukaryota > Metazoa > Arthropoda > Insecta > Diptera > Drosophilidae > Drosophila > Drosophila suzukii. Next base: position 20,628,217 of record NC_092082.1, on the reverse strand, counting down.
GGGATGACGTGAATGGATAGTCATGTGGAAGGGAGGCTGACATCACCGCCGTGTTGACACCATAAAACACCATAAATAACGACAAAGAAACACTTTGGTCCTGGGCTTGGCCCAAAGTTGAGTTGTCGACCAGACAATGCCGAACACTTAACATGCAAGCCCAAATAAACACAAACGCCGAAAAAATGTCAATTCTCTTTGGACACAAAGCGTCTGCATTGTTCCAAAGTCAAACTTTTTAAATATTCGTTAGAAACTATCCGATATTTCGCGTAAGTATAATTGATTGTTGTTCTGGTGATTGAAGAGAAATACGTACCAATCACTTCCGTCCTCCATATAAAAAGCCTAGCACTCAAGTCGCACTACTGAATTATTTGGCCCCCAAGTAATTAGCAACAAAATGTCAAAAACACATATGTAAACAACGCATTCTGTGCGGAACAGTTTGCTTCGTTTATGCCATGGGTTATTGCCAAATGTTTACGCCTCGACATATTTGCTTTTCTAAATTTATTGGCTACAAATGTAGCAGCCTGGCGTGGGAATGAATCGAGCTTAGATACTTAGATACGTAGATACTCAGATACTTAGATACGTAGATACTTAGATACTCAGATACTTGGATACTCAACGCCAAGGTCGTCTCCGTTTTACGATTCAACTTGCCCGAGTGTTTGCTTTTATGATCTACTAGCTGGCTGATTTAGCTCAAAACTGCACTCATAGATACAGATACATCTGCAGTAAGGAAAACCTGCAATTCGGTGTATCTTCTAATGTTTATTTTACGCAAGTGTACTTGACTCCGCTGACCTCAGCGTAATTTATTTAATTTTGATACAGATACTTTAATAACACGTACGGATAGCCAAGTGACTTCGTGGACTCAAGTGCGTTTTCGAAGACCTTTGGGGCTCAACGTTTATGGGTTTATCAATGTTAATTGTTTCGTTTCTCAACGCTATGCGGTAAACACATTTTGTGGTTAATGCAATCAATGTTTTCGGATTGAACTCTGAGTATCTACTTGGGATTTACCTTTGGGTCCGTAAAATGATTATACCCTTGGGAGTAATTATGAGGACAGATTATAAAATCAATGAACAAAGCAAAGTAGTTAAGGGCAAAACTTTTATAAGAGATTTTTAACACTATCAATAACAAAGCTAAATTTTTTTGTAATTTCGATTTTTCAACATATTTATCATTTGGTAACTGTGGAAAAAAACATTATTTCGAACTCTAACCTGAATACTTTTAAATCCTATTTCATTAGATTTAAACTCGCAATTAAAAAACAAAAGTACCTACATATCAGGTTTCCTTTAAGTGCGATGGCTATCTGTTCGTGTAATTGGCCAAACTGCTTAACAAATTCCCGCTCGTTCGATCCAGCAATTAACATTTCTCCTTGCTCACCCACTCTTGGTATTAAAGCTGACGCAATCGCTTATCACGCCCGCGAATCTGCGACCCACCGACAACACTTAACCCAAAATTAATTGAGGTAGTCTTGCCCAGTACCCAGTACTCAGTACTCTGTAGCCAGATCCCAATCCCCAGTTGAAAACCCAGGCCCAAATCCAACTGACTTGGTCTCTAATCGTCGCTTAACATAAATCGCCAGCACTGAGCGCCACACATGTATAATTTACTTTTAATTAAAACAGAGACTAAATGCAAAGCATAACACGAAAGCCTTCCCTTTACTTAAAAAGGCAACCACGCGGAATGTTGGGCGGTACACAGAGAAAAAAATTACTTAGCACTTGTGTTCCTTTTTTTAATTTTTTAATACAGTTGATAGAGTTAGATTTATCCGTTCTAATTTGGCTTAGGAATAAACTAATTAAAGGTAAAATCCCAAAATAATATAAACATATGTCAAAAGTATAGGGATTTTTAATATGTTTGAGACTTACTTGTATAAAGATATCTTGAGATATATAGGTATATTCATAAAACCTATACATACCTACAACATATTGTTGATAGAGGATATATCCGTTCTAATTTGTTTAAAACCCGAAAAATATTATAAACATATGTCAAAAGTATAGGGATTTTTAATATGTTTGAGACTTACTTGTATAAAGATTCTTGAGAAATATAGGTATATTCATAAAACCTATACATACATATAACAAATAAATATATGTTATTAAGTTTTTGTTTTTTACCCAAAATCTACACCTATGTACACTGTACGTGTGGCGGCAGATAACCAACAGATCTTTTTAGTATACCCGCTTAGTTGGAGGTCGTCGACTGCTGATTTGAATAATAATTAAATCGTGACATAATGATAATAGTCAATTTGAGGGAATCTCTAGAGTTATACTATTAAGTTAACTAAAAAACAAAAATTAAATTAATTAAAATTGATTGCTTTAAATCGTTAAATATCTATGGAATACCATCTTAAATCGTTAAATATCTATGGAATACCATCTTAAATCGTTAAATATCTATGGAATAACATCTAAAATGTTATTGTATTGTTTTACTATATGTTATATTTTTTCCGGTGTCGCATTGCTAGTGTGGATCAGGGAAATGAGGTGGCTTTTGGAGAGTCTCTCGCGGGTTAGGCCATAATTCAGCGACGCCAGCGAGCGACACACCCACTTCAGAGCATGCGAGAATGCAGCACCGGCCCAGGCAACAACAGTAAACCGCAATTATGCCAATTAGAAACCAACAAATGCAAAAAGCAACACGCAACAGGTTTGCCAGCAACAATTCAACGGAGTCGGTAAGCCAAGTCAACTGTTGACAAAACCTCAACGAAGGCGTCAAGGCGCAACCAGTCACGCCTTATTTTCAGGGGTCGGGGTTCAGGGGGACATGGGAGTGGTAAGGCCCCCCCCCCCCATTTTCAAGACCCCAACTCTCTGACAGATGAACGCAAAGTGCGTGAAAAATGCTAAACGTAAATAATTCTCGCTTGCGTGACTTCTTCCCAGGCACTTGGAAAAAAGCTGAAATTAAATTGTAATTTTGTCTAAGCGAAGACCAGATGTCCTTGGTGATAGGGATATATATGGGATCAGGACATGGCAAGTTGTTAGGTTGTAACGATGGGCGAAATATGTGGGCTCTACCTTTTCCACTAATGGCTTAAAGTAAAGATATATTACGTTGGTATAGGTTGGTTTTAACAACTCACACACTTTGGCTTACGAAGTTTTAAGGGAATTATTTAAATTTGGTAAGAAAGGCTCATATCACTCATTCATTCACATTCGATTAGTAATATATATACGTTAAGTACAATTTGTATCATCTTATCTTATCTCTTATCTTCTAGAAATGTATAAGTTCGACCTCTAGGCTAGATATCTTCTAAAGCGTTTATCTCGAAATGGTGTTTCCTAGATATGATATATTGAGGACATATAAAATGTATTAATTTTTTGTAGCTTAAACGTTTAAAAAATAGAAGAATAAAAAAAGGGGCACAATAAACAAATTTGATCTTATAAAAAGTGTATTACCTTCGGCCAATGTAGAATTTATAATAATATCAGATAAGGATAGTCTCGCCACCCAAAATATTTGAATAAATATTATTTAACCGTTTAGAAAACCCGGTGCAATCCCTTCAGTTAGGGTACACGAGAAATGGACCCAGCGGGATTGGTAGGGCTTTTCGCCGGCGAGTCGGACGTTAACCCAGTTCCATTTGCCATGGTCATACCCCTGCCCAAGCCCATCCGTACCCCGTCCCCCGGATCCGATCCCCTCAATCCAACCCAGACGATGTGACATCGTTCCGAGTGGCGTCGGCCCCTCTAATGCAGCAGCAGCCTTAGAAATGCCTTTCAAACATGGCAATCAGCTGCAGTCCTCAGTGCCCAAGTCCATTTTCCATTTCCCATTTCCCAGTTTGCAGTTTGCAGTTCTTTGGTCCGAGTTGCACACTTGCCGCCTCTTTTCACAGCTCCAATCCAAACCCCCGGACCGTCTGCGATTTTAATTTATTTCTGCATTTCTTGCCGGAGCTTCGGCACATCGGACACCTTCGTCCCACTACATGTGCTATGTGTATCTATGTATCTGCACCTCGCTGGGTGCCAAACTCTTGAGGGGCTTCACCTCCTTCCAGCCAGCCTGTCTTTATGTGTCTTTACTTTTTTGCCCCCAGCAGGTTGGCTTTTGTGTGGTCAGCTGGATGTCATTCTGATCGGATCACCGGCATCAGGCTCTCACGGCGGCTTCAGTTTCGATTTATGTTGCGGGGAATGTGCCATAAATCTAAGCGAATGACAAACAATCCGGAGGCATTCATCGCCACCGTCATTTCGCTGGCAGCTGTATGAAATGCGTTTTTAACATCGACTTGACGGGCCAACTTGCGGTTTTATTCACTCGAAAAAATAATATGGATTCACGTGAGGGGAGAGCGAGTTGTTGATTGGGGAATTTCGAGGGGTTCTGTGTGTGGGATCATTTCATGGGCAATAAACCAAAAATTACCAAAATGACTCACAAAGACAACAGAAAATACATTTTACTAATATTACTTTCATTTTTTTGCTTAAAGTTTTGTATTTGCATCTTCAAAAGAATCATAAGAAACGTTTTGCTTTTAAATAGGGAAAGTGAAAGCGAGTAATGCAATCATCTCTTGAGTACATCTCTTAACCAACTTTACTCGTTTGCCATTCAAGATTTATGGCTGAATGGAGTACAAGATTTATGACGGGTGCGGGCAAAAAATTCAGCGATTTTCATAAATTACAACGAAGTTGGAAAATTATATAAGCATTTAAATATACAAGGTATCTAAATTAATCATTTTTAACAAGAAATATCCATCGAAAATAACAATAAATTATGACCAGAGTCCAAAATATATAATTTAGAGGTTTTGTAAAAAGATATAAATGTATATTTCAAGTGTACGAGATAATTTATTAAAATACGCCGAAATCAATCACTAGTTAATGACCAGTAAAATTGAACATTCCTGCTCTATTTGCATACCCGCATGTGTGGAAATCCTCTTAAAACATTTAAGTGTGCCAATTTTAGAAAGGCCAAGTTGCGCCTCTAAATAAAGATAAGCAAAAGCGGTCTGTTAATTAGTTTAGAATAGCCAGCCGAAAACCAAATGCTATCGAATTAATTAAAACTCGTTAAAGAACCTACACGGACCAACCCAGAAGTTTATTCACACAGTGCCAGACAGAAAAACCAAGCCACTCTATTATGCGAAACCAAGCCAAATAAATGCAGTAAAACAATACAAAATGTAAAACTCGAATGTTGATATAATAAATCGATTGATAGACCAGTTCAGCCAGAGCAGTCAAGCAAATTGCGCATAAATCACCGGGAATTAAGTCATAATCTGGTGTGTGTGTGTTGGGGAAGTAGATTCAGTTGATTGATGCACGACCACTGAGATTCCAATTCGAATTCCCAGTTTTTCCTGCCATTGACAGCCAGCGAGTTCGTTTCCTGAGTCTTTCGTTTGCACCCGGGCTTGTCAAGTGGCGGCAGGCAGTCCACTAATTAAAACAGCCGGCACGGCAGCACCTATTTATTCGATTTACGACAATAACAGTGCGAAAAATAAAAGAAAAACCCAGGCGGGAAAAATGCAAATGGTGGTCGCGAAAATGCAGCCATGTGCAACAACCAAGGAAGCGGCCCAAAAACAAAATTTCCGCAACTTCAAGCGGCAGAAACCGCAGCAGAAATAGCAGCAGCAACAGCAACAGCCACAGCAAGTTTTCCCAAAACAAAAAAAAAATTCACCAAGTTACATAATGAAATAGATGCGCGAAATGTGCAATACCCATCAACTTGGGGCAGATGCAACCGCTGCAGAGGAAAAAAAAAAGAGAAGCCGCAACTTGCCAAACTCTCGAGGCGGAGTCGTCGCGTCTGTCGTCGACTTGGGAGGATTTCAGAGTTCCAGGCGATCCGCAAACAAACAAATCAAACCTCCAATTGAGCTCGTTTGCTCGGCTGGGATATACGGGTTTCTAAGAGGCGAAGTATATGTGGCCAAAAAGTATGCCGAAAGATACAACACAGCCACCGTGTGTCGTGACCAAATTTGGCTACGAATTTACAGCAGCCCAGCCGACAAGAAAAAATTCACTTTCAAATGCTGCCTGCCATTTTTATCTACAAATATTTATGGTTCTCTGTTTCTGGTTATGATTTAAACACTCCTCAAGAGTGGTAGTTAAAGCCAAGGCTTAAGGTTGTTACCGTATCTAGTTATTTTATTTCACTAACTGATATTTAGGAAATGTATACAATGTTATTTCAAAAAAACGGGCTTAGCGTTTAAATGTATGTTTTCATTCTAGCTGGTATTTTTTCCTGGCTTTTATCTTTATAATAATCTTTACTTTGCATGTTCTCATTATCTTTCTTACTTAAACAAAAGAATACTTTAATTTTACGTTAATTAGATACTCTAACTAATTAAAAAAAACCTCCCAGCATAAAGTTTATGAACTAAAACCAAATTACCTTAACATTTTAAAAACTATTATTGCACACATTCTTAATAAACTTTTTATATCCATAAATATAAATTCGGCAAATTTCAAGGGTATCCAAAGTAAACTTTCAAGTCACGGTTTTGTGTTTTCATTTTATAGATTAATGTGGCTTGCTTTCATTTGCAGCCGCTTTTGGAGATCGCGTGTGGCGATAAATTTAGTCTACAAAAAGAAAACGTTTAAGTTATAAATTGTTTTCCAAAAGGGTAAACATCGCTATGAGCCTTACGGTGAATTAGTCTCAAGTGGCTAATAGAAATGGCCTTCATGCAATAGTTACGTTGCTATTTAGGTGTCAGTGGGATTACATAAGTTTTGATTCGACCCTCAAACACATGGAAAGATGATAGGTATGTAATTGGGGTTCAAATTAAAGATTCTTATGAAACGATTGAGTTCGTAATACCAGAGGTGTTGTAAGCCAAATATATAATAGACTTTGATGGTAATAGGCCTTTTTAATATATTTAGTTTATTTCCAATTTAAACCTTTTAGATTTTACCATTATCCATAAATAATCGTTTTTGCTTGGAGCATTTTATTCAAGATATCAAATCGAAAACTTCGTAATATTATTTTTAATATCTGCAATAATATTTGTGACCCCTAGAATGCCTGTACATTTTCCGTAGCATCCATTTTTTCGGCAATTTTCCAATTTATAGAATAGTTTAATTAATAAAACAAATACTAAATGTTGCAATAATAATAAGAAGGCTGTTCAAGAAGTTAAACTAACAACTTAATAATATTTTGTAATATCTTTTATAATGATTGTGACCCTCTAGAATGCCTACATTTTCCGTAGAATCCAGTTTTTTCGTCAACTAACCACTCATATAGGCTTTTAATTAATAAAACAAATACAAAATGATGTAATAATGAAGAAAAGGCTTACCCTGTACACGCCGTCGACGAGTTTGGTAACTTCCTCGGCCTCCATGGTTGCTGCACTTATTCGCCGGGCCCTCCTGTCGATGGATGTGAAGTGGACTCAAGTAGCCAAAAGCCCCGGGCTACTGATCGATAATGATAAATTGAGCGCCCGAAAATGGAAAACCGAAACCCGAAAATCACTTGCAGCCCAAGAAATTCACTTTCAACTGCAGCGCCCAAAGGCCGCCGATTGGATTTCGGTTCAGATTGAGACAAAGTTGCGGACTGCACTCGATTTTCACTTTCTAAAGTGGCACACACGGGGAGACTTAGGCACCGAAAAAAGACTGAAGACTGTAGACTGAAGACTGGAGACGGAGACCCGAAAGTGGCAATACGTTGAACCGGGCCGAAAGACTCGAATTTGGAGTAAACTTGTAACTTTGACTTTCGTTGCAGAATCTTGGAAATCTCGTTTCTGTCGTGACTTTCTTTTTGGCGGGCAGACGAGTATACGAAACACCAACCGCACCACGTAACGCGATCCAGGCAAATGAAATGCCAGCCAAGAGTTTTGAGTCTTGGGTTTGTTTGTTTCTATTTCTGTTTATGTTTCGGTCTCTCGACGGGTTTCTTGGGTCTTCGGGTCGTATTTGTTGTTTGCCCACTGACTTATCAACAACTTGTGGCTTCGGCACGTGATGGAGTTGTTCGTGGATCTGGAAAGAGAGAATAGGAATATTGGTCAGTCAGCTGGCAGAGAAAACCCCTCATATCGGATGAGCAGAAATGCTAGGCAACCGGCAATATTTAATCGATACTCGCTAAGGACTTTTCACAGGTGAAGAAGTTGTAGGCTAACAAAATATACAAAAGTAACTAAATCTTTACCACTTAATAGCATTATTTGAACAAAGGTAAGTAAGTTTCTTTTAATTTAAATTAAAATATCTAATAATCCTGTGATAGATGAAAATACATGTTTTGTAATGGAACAGAAAGGTAGTTTAATATTTCCGGAACCCTATATGAAATTTTAGTTTACTTAGTGGACTATTAATAATTCAAATTATTATGCAGAGAAGGGAAGATTAATATTTTGGGAACCCAATATAAAACTTAAATCTACTTTCTGGACTATTAATTATATGAAATTAAGTGGAAAGGAATGCCCAATCCCATATTTCATATTGTGGTGAAAGAAAATACATGTTTTGTAAAGAAAAAGAATTGTAGTTTAATATTTCCGGAACCCTATATGAAATTTAAGTTTACTTAGTGGACTATTAATAATTCAATTTAAAATTCCGAGAAGGGATGATTAATATTTTGGGATGATGATGATTAATATTTTTGGATATGAAACTTAAGTTTACTTTCTGGACTATTAATTATTTGAAATTAAGTGGAAAGGAATGCCGAATCCCATATTTCATATTGTTTTATGAGCACTTTTATACCAAAAGAAACAAATATTTCTTTACATATATTT